>NC_090446.1:1395111371-1395472670 GCF_031143425.1 Pleurodeles waltl | reverse complement strand
GAATTATGATGTTACCTTTGCATATGTTCCTATAATAGCGCAGCTAAGCCAGATTGCTAAAGATTGGGATGCTAAAATAATGAGGGAATTTTTCGAGCCAATGCTACCTTTTGAAACGGCTCACGCTCATAGGGAAAACCTTACCTGCTCGCTCTCTGCAGTAGAAATAAGCTTTTTAGATCGCACAGATGATAGAAGGGCACAAATGAATGCGAAATTAGAAAAGGAGCTAAGTAAGAGAACTTCAGTAGATAATTATGATTTTGCAGCAATAAAAACACAAGGGAGAATAGCTTTAGATGCTTGGCATGTAGGGAAATTTTGTATATATCGAGGTGAATCTTATTATGATAACATTTTCGTAGGAGCGAGTGAGTGTAAACATACGTTTATCTTTAAGGCCAAATGGACATTCATGATGAACGGACTTGACCCTGTCATACCAGGTGTATATTACATTTGTGGGTATAATGCCTATTATCGTCTTCCAAAGGGATGGTGGGGGAGATGTTATTTGGGTATAGTGTTCCCAAAGGTTTATCAACTGGATGACCTATCGATGATTTCAAAGACATCTGGATCCCATCGTATCCAGAAAAGAGAGACCGCAGCTGCTGTGGTAGGAGATATATTTGGAGCCATGATTCCTTCATTGGGAGTTGTGTTGAATTCCATCAAAATAAGAAAGTTGTTTACTATAGTGGATAACATGTTAACAAAGTTTTCAGGTGCTATAATCCTGATAGATGCTGAACTTGCAGCGGAAAGAGCTATGACTCTTCAAAATAGGCTTGCTTTAGACATTCTTTTAGCAAAGGATGGCGGCGTTTGCAAAATGCTTGGTGCGCGCCACTGCTGCACATATATTCCGGATAATAGTGTGAAAATTAAAACTATGCTTGCTAATGTAACAAAAGAGAGTGCAGATTTGAAGGAATTGAAAGAACCAGGAGTGTGGGAGAAGGTTGGAAAAGGACTTGCTTCAGTGGGAAATTGGATTGGGGGAATTTGGAACGGAATATTACTAAAAATAATACAGGGTATACTAATTGTACTGATTTGCATATTTGGAATTTGGGGAATAAAAAGGGGAATAATAATGATCATGGAAAGAATTAAAAGAAGGAAGGAAGAGAAAGTGATGAAAAGAATGGCAGAAGAATATAATGAAAGAACTAGGGGAACTAAACGGAAAAGAGAACTGACAGAATTTTAATGGAATAAAATTTGTGGGAATAGTTTGTGTGATGACAAGTAGTCATCAGAGGAGGGATTGATGAAGCATAAATAAAGGTTTTACATTTATTAGCGCTTAAACGTAGTGTTGAAATAATCATGTGTGACTCTAACCGAACTAATAAAGATTGTACGGGGACAAAATGTGCCCTCAGAGTAGTTTGCCAACATTATAAGCGTGCTTTATATAACGTGATGTATTAGAAGTGCACTAATCCGACATAATCGTAAACGTGTGCTATGATTTGCTTGTTTGAAATGTTTTAGCTTAGCATAACTTTAGTGGAGGCTTTGGCCTAGTTGCCTGATCTCACGATTTAGATGCTCGTATTTTTCCAATGTGCTAATAAACGTGTATTTCTGCTTGAAGCTGTACTTTTCCACTGAGATCGTTCACATGCTTATCTTAAGGTTTCGTGCCAGCCTGGCATTTTTTCTCTTTGCTCCAAGGTCAATCTGCAGGTGCGGACAATGGAAGCTCTGAAAGTGAGTTAATTGGTATAAAATGTTGCAACTTGCGTACCCGTCTCCAAGGATAATGTATGCTTAAGTAAAAGCTTGAGAACTGTTGTTTTTTGATTGGACAATTTGAAGCCAACCTATGAACCCTCCAATGGAAGACCCTACTGGATTTGAACTGTTGTCTATTTAAACCAGGTGCACGAGAAGAAAGTAGCCATTGCCAGCCATTGCAGCCATTACCAGCTCGATACCCGCCATTTTGCAGGACATTGCAGCTATTATGGCCTACCTTGCTGCGACGCCATTTTGAAAGAGACTCTGATGCTTTCTCTAATCGAGAGAAAGAGATTTAAATGATTCTTGCCCTTGAGACTTTAACTTTGATCCCTTTGCATGAAGTAGTAGTTCTATTTTGCCGCCGTGAGGCAATTGCCCCGTCCACCCCTGCCCCTTTGCCCCGTCCCATGCTGATCGAGAAACGGTACCTGTGAGACGAAGACTTCCTTGAATGCTGATTGTAATTGGTAAATATGAAAGGAAATTGTACAATTGCATTGTGTTTCTTTTAGGTAACCAACTGCTGATTTTTGACAAGAGCCCTAGTTAGGAGTTTTCCAAATTAATGTTGCTAAATTGTTTTTGCATGAAGTCCCACATGCCGATGCTAATTTGAGGTTAGATGAGGATTCCTTTTGTTGCACGATGCAATTTGAGACCTTGTTATGCTGACTAAATGTATGCAATTAGCTCATTACAGATTATACTATTAGTGATTTGCTTTGCTATTATCGAATGCCTTGTTATTCAAATGCTGCATAGATTGCATCTTTTCCGCCGTTATGGACAGCTATTAATGTTCATTTATGTTTATCACTTGGTGTTGAAACACATCTATATTGTGCTAGCTTTGTTAATATAGGGAAATAAATTCACTAACTTTGAATAAACTGGTGTGGTTATTCCTGACTGAAAGGTCAGGGTTCGCCGAAATGTATTCTGGATTAATTGTTAAGTGTTATGTTGATCAGGGCATTGCTTATGTTCGTTATTGATTATTGATTTGATCAAATTGACCGATATAGAGTAAGGAGAGTCCCACTTAGCCAAAAGATTCATCGGCCTAAAGAGCGTCCAAATACAGGTAAATTATTAGTACGGAACGCTCTATCACATGCTTCTCCCCCTGGAAACTCTGCGCCTTGAAAACGGAGGAAGACATAGGCTCCCCAATAGCTGAGGCACAATGGAGGTCTATTCTGTCCCATAACTACGCGTTATCACGAAACACCAGGTTCAAACTGATACATTTTTATGTCTTACATAGGGCGTACCTTACCCTGGGTAGAAACATCAGGACATTCGGAGCAACTGAAGTCAGCTGCCTCGGTGTAACGAACAAGGAGCAGAACTGCTCTATATGTTGTGGACCTGACGTGCCATGCTGGACTTCTGGGAGGGGGTATTTGACTGCAGAGATCAATGACAGACAGATCTCGCTGGGCCCCATAGCTGGGCTCCTGGGTGGATTCCCTCACCCTGGCAAACTTAAACTCACCACAAAATGTATTGACCTTGCCCCCTGGTTGGAGATGACATCACAATGGAAGGCAAGAAGAGATCCTTGTTGGAATTTCATTACCTGCATGACCTATACTGCCTTCAGCTGATTGTCAAATAAAAGCAATAAAATTCTGTCTACGAACAAAAGTATTATTTTAACTCTTTTATTACATGTATCTATCGGGTCCTGTTTTAGTATTGATTTTAATGTTATCTCATTGTGTACATATTTTAAATAATGAACACAAATAATAATAAATACCACAGAAATGCAAGCTCCGCCTCCTCAACTGCTTCTGTGGCTCCTATTGGCCAGCACCGAGGGGCGGAGTCTGGCATCTTCACAAGTGGGCTCTCTCGAGGAAGGCTGCAGAGCAACGCCGCACGGGTGTTATTTTGCTGAGGCCTCAGGAGAGCGGCTTATCGTCGTCCCTTGGGTGGACTGACTCACCAGCCAGTTCGCTTGGGACGTGTTTTACCGTTTTAAACCAAAAACCTCTGTCTGACTGCACACAGCCTTCAATCTGCTCATTTCCTTCAGTGAATGTAAACCGTCTGCGGCTCCGGCAGCAATCACAGCTAGTTAATTGCTGTTTAAATGTTGTTGCTGTCACGGACTTCAAATGAGGAGAAAGTGTCAGTCTTCCTTATTCTTCTGTGTGGTGGGCTCAAGTGCCCTATTAATGGCTGAATAACAGTGCGTCACTGTTTTTCCTAATCGCATAATGTGGTTATGAAAACATTTAAAACTGATAGCATGGCACACACTGTTTTTCAGTCATAATGTGAACTCTCAGCACAGCTGAAACTATATCATGAAGACCCATTTGTTTTATGATTATAGTAGGCCCTTGCTCCTGCCTGAAGCCTGTCCTGTGGCTGAGGGGTCATTGGTGCTGGTGACGCACCCTGACCTTGGCAAGCAGGGGTCGCGTGCATCTCGCTGCCCCCTGACCTCACAGCGCCATAGAGCTGCTGCTCCGTGCAGCCGGTGACTGTCTCCCGTCAGCTTTGCTGCAATGTGAAAAATAAAATAATGGTCAAATATTCATTCTGTCAATTGTTTGACGATTTAAAGATGTTATTTAAATGGAGAGGTGGAGTAGGGAGTTTGGGGGGGGGGGGGGTTGATTCTCCGGTGATACTGAATGTTTATGAACAGATATCTCCCTCTACATCTACCAAATACTTGGTGAGGTGATCCCTGTGGTATCCATGATATGCACATTCACTCTGCAATGTGTGGCTGAAATGGAACTCGAGGACAACTGATGATGAGCAACGCAGTTGCGCCCCTCTGCGGGTCAGCATTAATTCTGCAATATGAGACTGGAGTGGACTCAAGAACAACTGATGAAGAACGCTGCAGCAGCACCAACAGGTATCCACAGATACTTGGAGGTGAAAAGAGGGAAACCTGGGTGCAGCTAATAGTGAACAGTGAATGTGCAACCACAATCTGCATTTGACTTCTGTGTACTGCACGTGCAAGCGATGTACCACATCAGAGTTCTTGTGGGAGGATGGGGGGACTCTAATAACGTACCACTAGGAGCTGGTTGAAATGATCTCCCAATCTTCTCACGTTGACAATGCCCCCAGAACAGCCTGAAATATACAGTGTACAGGAAACAACAATCCCATCGGTTTTAGAGAGGCGAGTGTAGCAGAACGGGGAGAACGCGACTCCTTCAGCCACTATGGGTGGCACAGAGCAATGCCACACCTTCACAAGTAAAGTTATAGGGAACATTTTAAAGAAGCTGAATCACTGCCTTGTTTCGCTTAAAGTAGCCAATGGGTATAACTCATCACATTAAAATAAACCACACATGCATATTTGCTAATTTTACAATGCACTTAATGCATGTGTTTCTGACTGTAAGTGAATATTACTCATTTTGTCAGAAAATGAAGCACAGGCACAGGGTGATGAACTGATTTTGTGGGGATCACTCACTTTGTTAGGTGGGGAAGAGGAGGGTAGAATGTGAATATATTAAAGCTTCAGACCTACTTTTCCCACTTGTCCACACCTTGGAAGGACTCGCAAGACCAATTTACACCATTTGTATATGTCATTGAGGGGCAGAAACAATGTTCTGTACATTTGCTGCATTTTGTCCCATCATTTTCAAGATTTTAGGGGAGGGAAAACATGGTCTGCTTGCTCTCTATATTTGTGACACAAGCAATTTAGGCCCACTATTTATCAATTTCACCATCCGCCAAAACTGTGCTGCCTAAAATTAAGCCCTAACTCAGAGAACTATTGGGTTAAATGATCGGACTATCATAAAAAGAGGCGGTCTACTGTGCTCTGAAGCAGCAGAGACCATTATCATAGAATCTTATTTCATAGTGAAAAAGTTAAAGAACTGTCCTGTGAAATGGCTGGATTTTATATCAATATGGGATGGATGGTGAAGCTGGGTTTACTGTTAACCAAAGCTCAGCAATTCTCTTGGTCAGTACCATTTTGGCAGCGATATCCAGCCTTGAAAGAACAAGGTGAATCATTTTTTGCCCAGGAAAAGTTGTAATCTTCCCACCCCCTTGAAGGCAATTGTAGTCCAAACATGATAATGCCTTATCCACCCATTACACTACTGACATGTTCCTACAATACACTGAAACCAGTGCTTAATTTGTGCAGTGTTTTCAAGTGCTCAGCACGGGCACTTAATTCCTAACACTGCTACTTTTTTTATTACACTTCACCACCTGGTGGCACTGTCTGCCTAGTTTCAGGAGAGGACATCTATTTAGCAATTCAAGATACACCAAATAATAAGAATAGCAGTGCTTTCAGGTCATTATTACTGCTGTTTTGCAGCACTGGCATTACGTGGTGCAAGCTGCAGTGCCCCCCTAATTGGTAGTGCCAGTAGGTTGTTGTTAGAAATGGGGTTTCTGGTTGGCTAGGGTATGCACCTCAGCCAGGCAGAACTTACCCACTCTAGTCAGGGCAAGGGAGTTACACGTCCAAGATAACCCCTGCTCACCCCCTTGGTAGCTTGGCACGAGCAGTCAGGCTTAACCCGGAGGCAATGCGTAAAGCGTTTGCACAACACACACATACATGTGACGCAACATCCCCACCACAAAGGAAACACAACACCAGATTATATAAAAATACACTGTATTGTACACAACGTAATTATTAGACCAACATCACATAACAGTACTATCCTGCTACCTTAGCAGTTGTCAGAACGTTACACATTAGTTACTCTGCAAACTAGCAGTAGTCACACATAACACACAGGTTACTCAGTATTCTGCAACATAAGCAGTAGTCAGGAAACACGTTATCACATTAGCACACTTGTCATAAGAATATCATAAAACGCCCATAATAGGAACATTAGAAAATCTATGGCAAGTTAAGCAAACATATTAGCAAGTCATGCCCATAAAAGGAACATGTGCACACATATGTCAACACATCAAAGAACAGGTAGGCAATATAACAGAATGAATAAAGTCTGTAGAAAGAACTTTAAATTATCAGCATATTGGTCCATTTAAAAGTACCTGGGAATGATGAAGAGGCACTTCCAGTGCCTAAAACGAATCATGGGGCCCCCGGCGCTCTCTTGCGCAAAACGGGGGCCTCCCTAAACTTGGCAAAATAGAGAGGGGCGGCACGCAACCTCTCTGTTTCCTTGGTGGGCCCCTTCTGGGACCTGCGCTCATTGGAGGGCCCCCCGGGCCTCCACCGGCCCTCTCCAAGGGGGGCCCAAGTCAGGGAAATCCTTGTGTTTAAGGAGGGGGGCGCCACGCACCCCCTCCGATCTGCGAGCGGGCCCCTCTGGGGGCCCGCAACCTCCTGGGGTCTCCCGGGGCCTCCGTCGGCCCTTTCCGAGGGGGAGACCCCTTTAGTACCAGGCTGGCCCACGCAGGGGCCCTGAGGGGTCTGGGGGGGGCAGCGAGCCTCCGATGAGGCTGCCGCCCGTTCTCCCGGACCACAGAAGCCTTCCGAGGCTTCTCCCGGCGGGAGAGAGGTGTCCTCCTCTCCTCCCGCCCCACGACGGCTACCAAAGCCGCCCGAGGCTCCTCCCGGCGAGGGAGAGGCGTCGTCCTCTCCCCTCGCCGTATTTATGACTCTTCGGCCCACGGCAGGGCCTTCCGGTGCCCCGGGGGCACTCCATAGAGCAGTCCTCGCCCCGGGGGCACCAACAGGAGCACGCTTGCTCCTTGCATAAAAACGGAGGTTTCCTTCGTGCCCCGGGGGCACCGTGCTGAGCAAACCTCGCGCTCAGGGATATTTTCCCAGCCCGGCTGCGGCGGTGATTTCTAATCAGCGAAGAAGCGCTTCACAAAGCGCTAGGGCACAGTTTAAAGCCCGGGCTGCGGCGGTGATTTCTTTTAGGAAAAGAAAAGCGCTTTCAAAGCGCAATGGCCCCTCAGCAGCCTCATTCATTAAAATAATGCCTTGTTCCTCGTAAAAGCATTCTGCCAAAGGGTGGAAGGATCGTAGCAGGGGTCAGGGGCCACAGCACCCTGCCCCTGGGAACAATTAAACAAGAAGGAGCACAGGGCTGGTGGGCCCAGCTACAGGCCAGCACAAGGGGTGCAGGTGGTGGCAGGTCCTCCTAGTGACCAGGCAGGTCACAGGTCAGCACAGCAGCAGCAGTCCATGGCGGTTTCCTGGTGAGTCCATTCATCAGCGTTCTGTGTCCAGTTTCAAGTTCCAAGAATGTTCAAATTGTGGGGAAAATTCCCCTGTACTTATAGTCAGTTCTTACAGTGTTTTACAGTGGTAGGGAGAGGAGGTTCCAGCCAGTTACAACTGGTTCTGGGAGTGCCCCCTCTCTCCTTTCAGCACAGGCTCCAAACATCAGTGGGGGGTTAACGACCCTATTGTGTGAGGCCAGGACACAGCCTTTACAAATGTAGGTGTGCCCCGCCTCTCCCTTCTCTCAGCCCAGGAAGACTATTCAGTATGTAGATGCACCTCAGTGACACCTCCACCCTCCCTGTGTACAGGCTGTCTGAAAAGTATGCACAAAGCCCCAACTGTCACTCTGCCCAGACGTGGATTGGAGTCAAGCTGCAAAACACCAGAATCATAAGCACAGATAAATGCGCACTTTCTAGAAGTGGCATTTCTGTGATAGTAATAAAAAATACACCCACACCAGTAAGCAGTATTTATTATCACCATCACAACCATACCAAACACGCCTACGCTAGCCCTCATAAATCAGACAATACCCCTACACATAAGGCAGGGCATTTCTAATGCAATCCTATGAGAAGGCAGCACTCACAGCAGTGAGACACCAAGTTAGGCTGTTTGTCACTACCAGGACAGGCCATGCAATATGGCACATGTCCTGCCTTTCTACATACATGGCACCCTGCCCACAGGGCGTACTTTAGGGGTGACTTACATGTAGTAAAAGGGGAGTTCTGGGCCTGGCAAGTAAATTTAGATGCCAGGTCCCTGTGGCAGAAAACTGCGCACACAGGCCCTGCGCTAGCAGGCCTGAGACAGGTTTGAAAGTCTACTTCAGTGGGTGGCGCAAGCAGCGCTGCAGGCCCACTAGTAGTATTTAATTTACAGGCCCTGGGTATAGAGATACCACTGTACAAGGGACTTATAGGTAAATTAAATATGCCAATCAGGTATAAGCCAATCATACCAACTTTAGATGGGAGAGCACCTGCACTTTAACACTGGTCAGCAGTGATAAAGTGCTCAGAGTCCTAGAGCCAACAGCGAAAGGTCAGAAAAACCAGGAGGAAGGAGGCAAAAAGACTAGGGATGACCATGCGTATGGCCAAAAGTCCAACAGTTGTCATTCTGAATCAACATCAATCCTAACTTAGAGTTTGTGGCACCAAGGTCTTTCCTTTTTGTCTGCTTCGTACACCTTGTATTTAATGCCCAACTCAACCCAAAATAACATTTACAATACATGGCTATGGTTTGCATAACTAAGGAATCACAAGGTGGTAGGCTATCTGTCGAACCCATGAGAGTCTACAAAATTAGCTTTGCCAAAGAAAAATAACCCCAGACGACACAATGAAAGCTGAGCACCAAAATACATAGCACGCTCCACAGTCATGAACAAAGTTGTCTACCTTACTTACAGACCAGTGCAATAAAAAAGAACACCGAGGCAGGCTGCATTTATTTGTGCAGAAAGGAAAATCATACTGATCTAACACCCGCCTCTTGGCCAGGGGCAGTGCTTAATTTGAGCCAGTGGTTTCTGGGAGTTGGAAGCAGCACTTTATTGTCAACATCAGCACTTTGACAGTCTGCCACATGGTTGCGATATTTGTCTAATTTAGAGGTGAGCACAGCAACAGTTGCCTATTAATTCAATACACATTAAAAATGACTAATACCTGCTGCGGAAGTCATTCCTATGGCTTTGGGGTCCTGAAATAGTCTGAATTGCCACACTTGTAGGAGTGTGGTCTTTCGTAGCTTTGGTGTTACTGGCAGGAGCAATGGGTGGTGCAGGCTGTAGTGGCCTCCTAACGAAGGCCCTGGCACTTATTTTCTAACAAATTAAGCACTGGCCGGAGGAGTGCTCTATCACTAGTCACAATTCTGCCTACATTTACCCATGGACGCTCGCAAACCCAGCTTGAATATGTCTGATCAGAAAATGACTTTCATCATCTGGACCTCCAGTGAGAAGAGGAACATCAATAATTCCTTGAGATTGTTTCTGAATATTCCTCTCACTCATGCTGCCTTGTGAGGGACATCCCTCTCACTGGTGTATGCCTCTTGGGGGACATTCCTCTCATGTCTCTTGAGGGACATTTTCTGCTCTGAGTCTCCTGCAGGTGAAAATTGTGTAAAATGTACTTTAAACAGGAAAAACAATGTGAAATTCACATAACCAATTTCCCAAACTTTGTACGATTTAGTCCGCTTAATAAAATTGTTGCAGAAGCCTAATAATGACCAGGCAATCAGATTCTTCTTTACAAATGAAATATAGTACAACATTCAGCAAGCCCTCCAGTCTACACAAGCGTTGACTGTGGCCTGCTATAGATATATGAATGTTCTGCGTGTAAGTCAACGAGCGATAGCTCAGTCAATTAGAGTCACTTTGGGGGCCTCGCGAGTCTTTGCAGTGCCTGGGCTATGGAATACTTTCTAGGATTCAACAGAAGGCAGAATAATATGGCAATCCTTCACAAACACCATTTAGGAAGACCTCCTTTTCATATTTACATATCATTACAAAATGGTCAGGGTACTTGAATCAGAAACCATAGATGATCAAGGTAGGTACAGGTAACTAAAATGGTTAAGAAGAAGGGAAATGTCAAGGTCAATGTAAAGTGTAATAGATGGACTGATGTTAAAATAAAATGGAAGGGAAAAAAATGTAAGCAAACGTACAGGATGAGGGCACCTACCCTTCGTGAAGGAAAAACACATAAAAAAAAATCAGGGAATATCAAGGTAAACCTAAAGAGTAACAAGACTAAGACAAAAAAAGGCACATTAAGGGAAAGAAAAGGAGTGCAGGGCAGGGTAGGTGGTCTTTCTCCATAAAGCAAATAGACATTTTTTAATAACATTGAATTTCACTGGCATTAAAACACTGTAGTGTTTAATGTTTTATTATGAATTTGCCAATCTTGCCACCGATACTACTATCTGCCGCATTACTTGGAAGACTTAAAAAAGCATTTGCTCAAAATACTCAACAATTACTACAAAACATGACCCCTGCGGTGCGCCGCAGTAGCAGACATTTACAAAGGTTAACAGGCCACCTCTAAGTTTTTGATTGCTGCATCAGGTATTAAACTGTACAAATGGAATTAAGATTTTCCCCACATAGTATTACTGAGCCTACTTGATGGATATGTGTGGTTTTTTTGTACACAGCATGAAACAAATCTGTGTGTATTTAAATGTGATTCGAGCAGCTCGAGAATGATGATTACAACTTTGTCCTAAAAATACTTTGTTTCAATATTAGTGCAGATTCATCGTACACCACAGACACTGTTCTCAGAGCAGCAGTTATCTGAAAAGTGGACGAAGAATACAGAAAACCACAAACATTGCACTTCTTTTTTTAAAGATTTGATGTTTTTAAATTTACAGTGCCTCCAGGGGACATGTTTAGATTAAACACACGCGCACTCTGCAATAATGTTTTGTTGGATTGATTGTTAAGGGGCTTCTAGAAGCCCATCGCGCGGACACAAAGCAACCCCAAATCCGAAGGCCATTTCTAAAGCACGACAGGCATGTGCGGAATAAAACAGGTGCGCATGTTATAACAAGTAGAAAGGACATGTAGGCACCTTCTCTGGCGAGGGAAACGTGTCTTTTATACAAACTATATTGGTCTTGGAGATAGAAGGGGTTATATTTAAAATAACGTTCCTATGTTTCCCCAGGAGAACGAAATCATTATTATTTGGCGAACGGTTTCAACAGTATCTGCAGAATGTGTGTATACGTTCTTTTCTTAAAAATCATTTGCATTTTGCTTAGTGTTAGGGTCCCTTTTGTGTCGCTCTGTGTAAAAATTTTAAGCGGTGACAAATATGCTGCCAAGATGTGTGCCACATAATTTATAAAACACAGTTGCAAATATGGTGCTTCAGTGTCCCATATTTCCACTGGCCTTAAGCATTGCAAACGGATCCCAGATGTTCGGACGCCCCCGTCGCCCCCTTCCCCCCCACGCCCCCAGCCTCCCTCCCCCTACCCTAGGGTGTCAGTAAACCTGCCAGGTCCAGCAATCCGCCTCATTGAGGCCTGAAAGCGGCTTGACCTCAGCGTGACCTTACCGTTGTCCGTGGGCCAAGGGCGGCCCTGGTTCCGCCTCAGGTCCTCGTACTCCAGGCATTTCTCCTTGTCTTCGTAGTCCTTGACCTTCGCGCAGAGGTCGTGGAGCAGGGAGAAGGCGCTACGGCAGAGGTGTTCCTCTTCATAGTCCCCTGACATCTCTCACCACCATCTGTCAGTCACCAGAAGGAGAGGAAAAGAACTGCGCTCAGTAGGGCCGTCTGAGGGATGCAAGCAGGACTATTACCATTGCGCAAAGGGAGCAGGCCGCAGCGACGGTGTCATGCAAATGGGAACGTGAATACAAGGGTCTCCAGGCACAGGTACACAGCGAAAGAACTGCAGACAAGGGCCGCAGACAGTCGGAGGTGCGGAACCGCAGACACTGGATCACATGAATAGAGCTGAAGGCATGGGACCACAGACACAGGACCACAGACAGAGGACCACAGGAACAGAAGCACACACAAGACCACAGTCACAGGAAAAGAAGCACAGACACAGGGCCAATGATAGAAGGCTCACAGGAACAGAAGCATAGACACAGGGCCAAAGATACAGCCTCACAGGAACAGAAGCAAAGACACAGGGCCAAAGATACAGCCTCACAGGAACAGAAGCACACACACAAGACCACAGTCACTGGAACAGAAGCACAGACACAGGGCCAAAGATACACGGCTCACAGGAAAAGAAGCACAGAGACAGGGCCAAAGATACACGGCTCACGGGAACAGAAGCACAGACACAGGGCCAAGGATAGAAGGCTCACGGGAACAGAAGCACACACACAAGACCACAGTCACTGGAACAGAAGCACAGACACAGGGCCAATGATAGAAGGCTCACAGGAAAAGAAGCACAGACACAGGGACAAAGATAGAAGGCTCACGGGAACAGAAGCATAGACACAGGGCATAAGATACAAGGCTCACAGGAAAAGAAGCACAAACACAGGGCCAAAGACAGAAGGCTCACAGGAACAGAAGCACAGACACAGGGCCAAAGACAGTAGGCTCACAGGAACAGAAGCACAGACACAGGGCCAAAGACAGAAGGCTCACGGGAACAGAAGCATAGACACAGGGCCAAAGATAGAAGGCTCACAGGAAAGAAGCACAGACACAGGGCCAAAGATAGAAGGCTCACGGGAATAGAAGCACAGACACAGGGCCAAGGATAGAAGGCTCACGGGAACAGAAGCATAGACACAGGGCCAAAGATAGAAGGCTCACAGGAAAAGAAGCACAGACACAGGGCCAAGGATAGAAGGCTCACGGGAACAGAAGCATAGACACAGGGCCAAAGATACAAGGCTCACAGGAAAAGAAACACAGACACAGGGCCAAAGATAGAAGGCTCACAGGAACAGAAGCACAGACACAGGGCCAAAGACAGTAGGCTCACAGGAACAGAAGCATAGACACAGGGCCAAAGACAGAAGGCTCACAGGAACAGAAGCACAGACACAGGGCCAAAGATACAAGGCTCACAGGAAAAGAAGCACAGGCACAGGGCCAGGGCCAGGGATAGAAGGCTCACGGGAAAAGAAGCACAGACACAGGGCCAAACATACAAGGCTCACAGGAAAAGAAGCACAGACACATGGCCAAACATACAAGGCTCACAGGAAAAGAAGCACAGACACAGGGCCAAAGATAGAAGGCTCACAGGAAAAGAAGCACAGACACAGGGCCAAGGATAGAAGGCTCACGGGAAAAGATTCACAGACCCAGGGCCAAGGATAGAAGGCTCACAGGAACAGAAGCACAGACCCAGGGCCAAGGATAGAAGGCTCACAGGAACAGAAGCACAGACACAGGGCCAACGATACAAGGCTCACAGGAAAAGAAGCACAGACACAGGGCCAAAGATACAAGGCTCACAGGAAAAGAAGCACAAACACCGGGCCAAAGACAGAAGGCTCACTGGAACAGAAGCACAAACACAGGGCCAAAGACAGAAGGCTCACGGGAACAGAAGCACAGACACAGGGCCAAACATACAAGGCTCACAGGAAAAGAAGCACAGGCACAGGGCCAAAGATAAAAGGCTCACAGGAAAAGAAGCACAGACACAGGGCCAAGGATAGAAGGCTCACAGGAAAAGAAGCACAGACCCAGGGCCAAGGATAGAAGGCTCACGGGAACAGAAGCACAGCCACAGGGCCAAAGATACAAGGCTCACAGGAAAAGAAGCACAGACACAGGGCCAAAGATACAAGGCTCACAGGAACAGAAGCACAGACACAGGGCCAAAGACAGAAGGCTCACGGGAACAGAAGCACAGACACAGGACCAAAGATAGAAGGCTCACAGGAAAAGAAGCACAGACACAGGGCCAAAGATAGAAGGCTCACGGGAACAGAAGCACAGACAAAGGGCCAAGGATAGAAGGCTCACGGGAACAGAAGCACAGACACAGGACCAAAGATAGAAGGCTCACGGGAACAGAAGCACAGACACAGGGCCAAGGATAGAAGGCTCACGGGAACAGAAGCATAGACACAGGGCCAAAGATAGAAGGCTCACAGGAAAAGAAGCACAGACACAGGGCCAAAGATAGAAGGCTCACGGGAACAGAAGCACAGCCACAGGGCCAAAGATACAAGGCTCACAGGAAAAGAAGCACAGACACAGGGCCAAAGATACAAGGCTCACAGGAAAAGAAGCACAAACACAGGGCCAAAGACAGAAGGCTCACGGGAACAGAAGCACAGACACAGGGCCAAAGATACAAGGCTCACAGGAAAAGAAGCACAAACACAGGGCCAAAGACAGAAGGCTCACGGGAACAGAAGCACAGACACAGGGCCAAAGACAGAAGGCTCACGGGAACAGAAGCTCAGACACAGGGCCAAAGATAGAAGGCTCACGGGAACAGAAGCACAGACACAGGGTAAAAGACAGAAGGCTCACAGGAAAAGAAGCACAAACACAGGGCCAAAGACAGAAGGCTCACAGGAACAGAAGCACAGACACAGGGCCAAAGACAGAAGGCTCACGGGAACAGAAGCACAAACACAGGGCCAAAGACAGAAGGCTCACAGGAACAGAAGCACAGACACAGGGCCAAAGACAGAAGGCTCACGGGAACAGAAGCACAGATACAGGGCAAAAGACAGAAGGCTCACGGGAACATAAGCACAGACACAGGGCCAAAGATAGAAGGCTCACGGGAACAGAAATGCAGACACAGAGCCAAAGATACGGGCTCATGGGCAAAACAAAATGCAGACACAGGGTCACAGATATAGAGTGACAGGAATAGACCAGAAGGGCCAGGAGCAGAGAGACACAGGCACTGAACCGCAGGAACGGTGCTACAAACTAGAGCTCAAAGGAACAGCATCACAGACACAGTACCACAGATACAGGGTCACAGGAACAGGAACACATATATGGTGTTGCAGAAACATAGGCACAGGCTCACGGCAACAGAACAGCGAGCACGCTGCAAAGACACAAGTGTAGAACCACAGGCATGGGGGTTACAGGGAGAGAGCTACCAACACTGAGTCAAAGGTAAAGGGCCACAGATACAAGGCCACAGAGACATATCCACAGAGATGTGGGTCACAAGAATAGAACCGCAGACACAAGACCACAGCCACAGACCCACTGGAAAACAACCACACGCAAATGACCACAGACATAAGGTTATGGGAACAGGAACGCAGACACAGGACCAAGGACACAAAGTCAATGAAATACAGCTACAGGCGCTTGTTCACAGGAACAGGGCGACAGACACAGGCTCACAGAAACATAACCACAGGCGCAGCCTGGCAGGAAAGGAAGTGCAGACACTGAGCCACAGATACAAAGTGACACCTAATAGAACAACAGGGCAAGGACCACAAATATTGGGTCAGAAGGGCAGGAACAAGACAACAGACAGGTTCAATGAAACAGAACCACAGACACAGGGCCACAGATACATGGCTGTAGGAACAGAAATGCAACCACAAGACCACAGACATAAGGTCACAGAAATAGAACGAAAGGCACAGGTTGAAAGGAACAGAACTGCAGGCCAGGTGCCAAAGACAAGTATAAAACCACAGGAAGAGCTGAATAAATGGTAAAAGCAAAGGTGAAGAACCACTGAGACAGGGCCAGAGAAACAGATCTACAGCGATTGAGGACCACAGGAACAAAACCACAGACACTGGACCACCGACACAGAGCCACAGGAAAACAAGCACAGTCAGAGGACCAGAGACATAGGGTCAAGGAAACAGAAACGCAGGCACAAGACCGAGGACACAAAGCCAGAGAAACCTAACTACAGGCATATGTTCTTAGGAGCAGAACTGCAGGCACAAGGCCACATATAGAGAATCACAGGATCATGATCACTGGCACAGGACCACAAACACACGGTCAGAGGAACAGAACCACAGGCACAATACCAGAGACAGAGAGTCACAGGAACAGAACTGCAGAAACAGGACGACAGTCACAGAAACAGATGCAAGACCACAGGCGCAAAGTCACCACAGCAGAACTAAAAACAATCAGTCAAAGGCAAAAAATCACAGGCACAAGGTCACAGACACAGGTCCAAGGACACAAAGTCAATGAAACAGAACTACAGGCACGTGTTCACCGGAACAGAGCTGCAGGCACAGAGCGGCAAACGCAGGCTCATAGGTGCAAAACCACATGCACAGCCTGGCAGGAAAAGAAGTGCAGACATTGGGCCACAGATACAGAGTGACAGCAATAGAACAACTGGACCAGGATCAAAACACAGGGACTGAACCATAGGAACAGGATCACAGACGCAGGTCAATGGAACACAACCACTCACATAGGACCACAGATACATGGCTATAGGAACAGAAATGTAAACACAGGACCACAGCAATATGGTCACTGAAATAGAACCGAAGGCACAGGTTCAAAGGAACAGAACTGCAGGCATTGTGCCAAAGACACAAGTATAGAACCACAGACATAGAGTTACAGGAAGAGCTGAGTCAATGGTAAAGAATCACTGACATGGGGCCAGAGAGACAGATCTACAGAGATGGAGGGTCACAAAACAGAACCGCAGACACTGGACCACAGACACAGAGCCACAGGAAAACAACCACAGTCAGAGGACCGGTGATATAGAGTCAAGGAAACAGAAACACAGTCACTGGACCAAGGACACAAAGTCAGAGAAACCTAACTACAGACATGTTCTCAGGAACAGGCCTGCAGACACAAGGCAACTGATGGAGAACCACAGGACCAGAACCACAGGCATAAGACTACAAACACACAGTCGGAGGAACAGAATCACAGGCAGAGGACCTGGGATAGAGAGTCACAGGAACAGAACTGCAAAAACAGGACCACAGAACGGGCACAAGGCCTCAGACAGGGTCAAGGGAACAGAGTTTCAGACAAAGGACCACAAACACAAGACAAAAGACCACAGACACAGTATCAAATGAACATAAAGGCAGACGCAGGTCCACAGACACAGTTTCAGAGTAACAGAAATAAAAGGCAAAGCTTTACAGAAACAGAACTGCAGACACAGGACCAACAATGCAACAATAGAACCACAGACACAGGATAACAGGGACAGAACCAAAGGAAAATGGTCCGGAGAACAGAACCGCAGACACTTGATCACAGGTACAGAGTTACAGGAGAACAACCACAGGCACAGGGTTACAAGAACTGAATCACAAGCACAGGTTCAGAGGAACTAAATTTCAGACATGGTGCCAAATCAGACAGGTGTAGAACCAAGGGCATAGGTTCACAGGATGATAGCTACAGACAATGAGTCAAAAATAAAGAATTACAAACACAGGGTGTTGGGGTAGTTTAGGTTTTAGGGGTAGGGGTGGTTTTAGGGGCGGGGTGGGGGGTTGGGGTGGTTTTAGGGGTGGGTGTGGTGGGTCGCGGTAATTTTAGAGTCGGGTGGTTTTAGGGGCAGGGGTGGAGTGTTGGGGCGGTTTTAGGTTTTAGGGGTGGAAAGTCTGATAATTTTAGGGGTGGGGGCGGGGGGTTGGGGTTGTTTTAGGTAGGGGGGTCAGGGGAGTCACATGCTGGAACCAGCAACCAAAAAATCATTGTTAAGGCATTCGGGGTAAAGGCATTCGTGGTAACAAAGTGGTCGTTGTTCCGACTGCGTTGTTCAGGCATGCGTGGTTCCAGCATGCGTTGTTCCGACATACATCCACAGACACATATTCACAGTAACAGAACTGCAGACATAGGTCCACAGATGCAGAGTCACAGGAATAGAACCACGGACACAGGGTCAAGGGAACAGAATCTCAGACATAGAACCACAGATAGAGGGTCACAGGAACAGAACAGCAAACACTAGACCATGGACCATATATACAGGGTCACGGGAACAGAAATCCAGACCAGGGACCACAGACACAATGTCAAACTAACAGTACAACATGAAGAGGTTTACAGAAACAGAACTGCATAAAGTGGGGCAGAGACACAGATATTGAACCACAGACACAGGGTGACCAGAACATAACTACAAATACAGAGCCAAGAGTAAAGAATCGCAGACACAGGCCACAGAACACAGCCACAGAGACATGTTCATGAGAATAGAACAAGAAGATAGACACTGGACCACCGGTAGAGAGGCACAAGATCAGAATCACAGGCCTAGGACCTCAGATACAGGGTCAAGGGATCAGAGTCAAAGACTCAGGACCATAGACAAAAGGTCACCGGTACAGACTTACCGACACAAGCTTATTTACACAGTACTGCAGATGGAATCAAAGACACAGGTAGAAAACTTCAGACAGAGGGTCACAGGAACAGAACCACAATCATGGGGTCAAATGTAAGGAGTAACAGAAACAAGACTGTATAGTCACACAGACAGGGTCCAAGAACAGAACTGAAGACATAGGGTCACTGAAAGAGAAGCGAAGGCTCAGAACCAAAACACGTGGTCATAGGTATAGAAACGCAGAAAAGTGGCTTCAAACATGGGTCTAGAACCAGAGATCCACGGTCACAGGAACAAAACTAAAAAAACATGAAGTGAAAGATAAAGAATCACAGTCACAGGGCTACAAAGCCACAAACACTGGACCACACGAATAGAAATGTTGACAAAGAACACAGGCCATAGGGACACAATGACAGGCACAGGACCACAGACAGAGTCAAAGGAACAGAACTGCTGACGCTGGACCAAAGACACAGGTATAGAACCAAACCACAGGACCACGGTCAAAAGGTCACAAAACTAGAAGTGTAGACACAGGGAATAGATACATTCTCACAGGAACGAACAAAGCTGTAGACTGTAGGTCAACAACCCAGATATAGAACCACAGGCATAAAGTCACAGAGACAGAACAACAGAAATATGTAAAATCAACGGCAGAGCATCAAATGCATGAACCTCCATAGACACAGCTACAGAAACACAGTCACAGATCTAGAACCACAGGGAGTGGGTTATATGCACAGTCACAGGTAGAAACTCACGGTACACAGACATGGGCAGGGTGACAGACAAAAGGTGACCATAGATATAGGACCAAAGGCAGTGGGTAAAGACACAAAATCAAAGGCGCCGGGCTCCCAAAAATGGCAAACAGACACAGCCTTCAGAAACAAGATTATAGATCTAAATCAACATAGGACTGCACTCCCAAGGTCAAAGATACCAACCTGTAGACACAGAGCCAAATATACATAGGCAAAGGCTGAGAACCAGCAAGCAAAGCTACATATGTGTGCTATATGTACAGGACCACAGACTCACACAGGGTGACAAGTGTGGAACCACAGACACCAAGAGTAAAAGACAGACTGACTAATGTGAAGAACCAAAGACACAGGGCTACGAGACAGTGTGCCGGATTGTGCCACAGACAGTCACCCGTGCAGAACCGCAGACAGAGGGCACGATACACAGGTATAGAGCCACAGGGCTAGAGAGGAGACATGGTAGACGATGCACAAGAGAAAGAGTCACAGGCACAGAACAGGCAGACAGACGGCAGAAACCACCAGCATTGACCCTTGGACACAGATCTCCTGAGTCAGTGTGGAAGAGGCTGTTCCACAGACAGTCACAGACACAGAACAGCAGGCAAAGAGCAAACAGAAACAGGCTTCAGAGATGAAGCGACAGAGGTTGTGCTAAAGAGTCATAGAGAGAGTCACTGTGTCACGGAGACAAGGACGCAGATGCAGGACCAGAAGTACCGTACACTCATAAGACCGTGGACCAAAGGGCACATGTTCAGTCACAGAACCACATACCTAGAGTGTGGGACACAAGCACAGGTCAACAGATACAGGGTCCATACACAGGTCACAGGTCCAGTAACAATGATCTAATTACACACTTAGGCACTGAGGCAGACACCAAGTGTACCAGAGACACAGGGTGCTGGTCTGACACAGAATCACAGACACCACAGGTATATCCACAGGACAGCCGGCTCATGGCCTCAGACACAACCACAAAGTCACGGACAGAGGCATGTAAAAACAAAGAGATGCATTTGTAGATATACAGTACAACACTGTCAAAAATGCAAGGCATAAGAACATAGCCTCTGGAACAGAGTCCGAGGGGCAGCCTCACAATAGAGGCACAAAGAAAAGTCTGAGTTAACTGTACACTCCAAGGAATACAGACACAGTCGCTGCTTCACAGTAATAAACTGGGCCACAGAAGTAGCCAGATGACACAGGCAGAAACACAAGCCTACATGCACTGTAAACCCAAAATAATACTGATACATTTACAACTTCAAAAATGCAAACTATGGCACTGATACAGACAGAGTACCATGGCCATGAATGGAAACGGAAAACAGATGTAGAGAGCTACAGGTATACTTAAAACGCGCGCGCACATGCGCACATGCACACACACATTCTTAAGGCACAATTAAATAACATGATGAACGGATACACGCGGAAACTAGAAGCACAAGCACAAGGTGACAGATATAGTCAAAAGGCCACAGGCAAATTCACAGGGCTGCAGGTACATTCACAGGACCACAGACACTGAACCACACATGGGGATAACGCTGCTCAATATGCCCGGGCATAAGACCGCAGGAACAGGGCCAATGTTGAAAACATCCAAGCCAAGGGTGTAACAGAGATGGTCAAACACTACATTTGCAGAAATGCTGTCATAAGAACAGCTCCCACCCACCCTTCCACTCCCCAATATGCTGCACACACGATCTTTCTGTAGCACGCAGGCTGTTGGATGGAAGTTTATCAATATGAGGTTGTTAATATGCTGGGCTTTACCTACCCAGACCAGCAGCCTTACTCCAATGCACATTCCCGTGTTCCCTGAGCTCCTCTGCGGTCCGGACTCTGGAAAACAAAATGGATGTCAGGCATTAGCGTATGAGAGATGCTGTGGTGAGCTTCAATAGTGGGTGATGTCTGACCCCCATCATCTCTTAGGACATAATCCTACACATGATGCTAAAGGGCTGAGTACAGCAATCTAGAAGGGCCTATATTACAAACAAACAGGTAATGAGGACCCCCCTCCCTGGCTCAGTACATGATCCAGGGAGGGGCCAAAGAGGCTTGAGGAGGGAGGGAAAATGCGACACTTTGGATTTTTTAAATAAATAATAATGAAAGAATCCCTGGATCCACCCCCATAGCCCTTTCTGCCTGTGCGAAAAGGGGTACAGTACTAGGATAGCAACTTTTAAGTATTGTGGCACAAAGATTAGGCAGACTATTGACTACCAAATTATTGTGAAGGTAAGTATTTACAGGTAATTATACATGCTAACTCCACATATTCACCTAAAACACAAAGTGCAGTTATGGTTCTGCATTAAAACAAAAAAAACACTACAATTGGCAGGTAATGGTTAGTACTACAATACATAACTGACACAACAGCCTTGCAACCTACATCTCACACATGAACTGCATTGTTCATGCCCTCAACTTTGATGAGATGGATGCACTTGCAAATATGATAAATAAGCTTGTGTATTAAATTATATATCACATCTTAGTTACTAATTAGAAACAGGTGATTATGAATGTAGTATTATTTATTGGGTTACTTGTGTGTGCCTATTTAATTGCATTCCCCTTCTAGTTGTTGTTATTTTTTGGTATAATTATTGTGCGGTCATGAACGTTGTATCTCGTGTGAGTTCTGGATCGTGGTTTTAATTCAAAACCATAAGTGCACTTTAAGTTTGATTTTTTAGGTGAATGTCTGAAGTTTATTTTTAAATGTAACACAGTCAACCATATTTTTACTTTAATCTTTGTTTTTTTCAGTGAATGTTTGGGGTTTTTCAATCCTACACCACATGAAAAAGATCCATGCAATCAATCTTCCACTGTGCGCAGCAGGGGTTGTCTGCAGGTCCTGTGCTCAGTCCCCTGTAGGCAGCCAATCCTCCTTGGAATTGGACCTTCACAATTCATGAATCAACACGGAATTCGAAAAATCTTCAGCAGATTTGGTTTTCTCTGGTATGTTAATTGTTTATGCAGATGAATCAAACAGGAGCAAATTTAAAGGGGTTTAAAAATAGTCCATATGGGAATAACTTCGGTGCCTTATTTCAGAGCTGCACGATATTTGGCAGAAATTTATGTTGAGCTCGCTCTTGAATCATTGGGTTTCATTTGAATGCATTTGGGAGGGGCAACGTTAACGAGGGTAGGCACAAAATGTTCATTTGCAAATCATTTTGGTACTGGTTGGAAATCTGAGAGGCTGTTAGCTAGCTGATGCAGGGATGTCAAATTTCAGGCAGATCTAACAAAGGAATAAGGTTAAAGTGGGGATCAAAAATTCTTTGGTGCTGTATTATGGGCCAGTATGAAATCTGACATGTCTACCGTACCTGTAGTATGTAGAGTTTTATGTAAATCCAGCAACAGGGGACACAGTTCAAGGGGGAGCAAAGAGTACTTACCTGTTAATAATTGGCTAAGCTGCCCCACACTGCCAACTCCTGAGGCACCCAGCCTTCAAGCATGCTTAGCGAGGGTTGGCTGTAGGGTCTGTCCTGCAGCCTGGCTGGGTATGGCTTTGTGTGGACCCTGCTTTAACAGGTTCACTGACCGAACGTTGGTACTGTGGACTCCAAATGGCCAACGGGAGCTAAAAGCTTCTTTGTCAATGGGGGCATATATCTTTAAATATACATCCACAGGAAGTCTACAGCCTTAGATTCAAGGACTACCCAAATACTAGTGGTCCAGCTGTTTCTATTTTGTAGACCTTTGAAGCCCACTGAAAAATGATTGCACTGCTAATATCTTAAAAACTATGGCCGTCATTTCAACCTTGGTGGGCGGCAACCACCACCCGCCAAGTTGAAACCGCCGGGCAGCCGCCAATACAGCCGCACTCCTGTGGGGCCTATTTGGAGATCCCCGCTGGGCCGGCAGGCGGAAACCTGGTTTCCGCCCTCCGGCCTAGCAGGGATCTCGGCCGCAACACGGGAGCCGGCTCCAAATGGAGCCGGCAGTGTTGCGGCTGTGCGACGGGTGCAGTTGTACCTGTCGCACTTGCTGCTTGGGGCCCCCAGGGGCCCCACGACTCCCCTTTCCGCTAGCCTTTTCATGGTGGTTCAAACCACCATGAAAAGGCTGGCGGGAGGGGGACTCATAATCCCCTGGGCAGCGCTGCAAGCACTTCCGTCTCGGTCATAATTCCCAAGGAAGCACCGCCAGCCTGTTGGCGGTGCTTCCGACAAAACAGCCCTGGCGGTCAAAGACCGCCAAGGTTGTAATGACCCCCTATGTTTGGATTTACTCTGCACTAAGCAATGGCATTCCACTGAGAAAAGTTTTACTTTCACTCCAAGACCGCTGTAATTCCCTTCATGTGCTTTTTTGACCACCCCTTTAAGTGTCCTCCCCTTTGGTGAGCTTGGAAACGTTTGAGTTTGCAAGTTCATCAAATGGATAAACATAGTGCCTACCAAGCTGCGTACAGATCTGTAAAACGATTGCAAGGTTTTTAGCAAATCAATTGTTGTTTGGACCCCCCTCCATTTAACTTAACACCCCACCTTCTTAGATCTGCGTGAAGCCCAAGATTCCTGCACTGGGCTTAACGTGCTAAGAGCCTGCCACAGTTCATGCAGAGTTTTTACAGGGCACCTAAGTTATTTGCACATGAAATTGTTTATGGCCCCTTTATCAATTTAGCCCTTTCCTTGATGGTTTTACACGAAAATAGCCATATTTATATAACAATAAACATGGTAAATATCTGCCAGATTTCAAGTGAATTAATTAAATGATGCCTAAGTTATTAGCAAATGAACATATTTTTAGGCTCCCTCTTTAAAAGTGCCTCCCCTTTTGGAATATGCACAGGTTTGAAACTGCAAAGAGTAAGCTGGAAATCTGCTAAAATTCATGCAAATTAATGAAACAGTGCTAAAAATGTATGGGCACACTAAAAATACAGCTTTCCAAACGTCGCAATATCTCTAAAGCGTAACGTCTTCATGCCAAACCAGTCCACCTCTTTAAATGTTCATTTCTTGAAAACGAATTAACAGATGTACATCAAACCAGCAAAGGCGCAATCCTTGAGTAACATTCTAACATAGTGTCAAATCTGGTGTAATTCTGTTCAGCCGTTCTTACTGCATCGAAGCACAAAAACCCTACGGGAACTAAAATGGGAAACCACACTTTTCAGCCCTCCCCTCTTTTTCCTGCCCCCCGCTTGACATATCTGTGCACAATTTGTGCAGATACTTTGAACGAATCCAAAGTTATTAGGAAATAGAATGCCATTCCCATTGAAATTCTGATTTCATCATCACTGCACCATCGCCACCAGTGTGTATCAGTGGGGACCAGCACTTTGTAGTTCTAGTTAGGTTTCCATAAGAAGAGCGCTTTTTGTTTCGCTAATAACTTTGACGCCGTTTTATGACTCTGGACAAAGCTTTCCAAAAAAAGGCTCATTCACCTTTGCTCCTGCATGGAAAGTTTTATGCCGATTAGTCAAACAGGGGCCAAGAAAAAATGCAACAGGTCTCACATTTGTTTGAGTTAGAGCTAGTAGCGTTGTAAAGCAAAGAAAACGCAGCGCAATCGCGCTATGTAAAGTGCGCGCACTTGCGCTGCGTGGAAAACAAACAGATAAAGTAGTCCGGACTCCAGGCTGAAAACATCAAGCCTCGTATGTTTTTGGTACTTTACTGGTGCTGTGTAGGTGGGCTAAACACCGGAAAAGGCATGACGTATGCATGCCTTTCACAAATAAAAGCAAGCGGATTTTAAAAGGCAAGCCCACGAACCAATGTAAGTGACTGACGTGGCGTGGGCGTGGTTTCAAGCACAAAGAGAGATTACAGAATGGACGGAGCACTTTGTGCTTGCCCATAAAAGGGGGTGGAGGTCCTCAAAATGTTGATGTCACATTAACTCCAGTAGGAAACTTGGCTCTCGGATACAGAAGAGAGACAGATAGGGAGGAGAGCTTAGATTATCTCTGGGTGTGAAGCTGAAGCTGAGCGTTGCAGCAGTGGCGTAACAAAACTTGAGGGCCCGCTCCCTGGCCCACCACCTACCGCTTTTGCTGAGAGGGCTTCCCGTAGCTCAGGGGGATCCCGCAACGTGGGGCTGAGGGGCTTATGTTACACCACTGATCGCAGGGAAGGAAGTGCACACAGCACGCAGTGACGAGAGTCCGGATAGGGAAGTGAGCACAGACCTTTTCTCAGTGTGAGGGTGAGTCAAGTAGGGAATAGAGTCCTCGGACTATCATCAGTCTGAGATGTCGGGGAAGGGAAGGGGATCACTCACTATGAGAAATATGTAATGGCAGCTTAGGGAACTAAGAAAGTGAGTTAAAGTCTGGATCGGAAGCAGACCACATCTCAGTGTGTGGTGAGTAGTAAAAGGTTCAATCCATTCGTTTTCAGTCAGATCACAGTCACAGTATTTTGAATAAAATTCATAAAACGCGCACAAAAGAAAGTTAATAACATATAATGCGGTATTATCGCACCCGTTACTTTATGTAAAAGTACATTGCATTTCTTACATGTATTTGATAAATAAATGGGGTACACCGTCTTTTGTTGACTTTCTCCTGGTTTTGAAAAGGTTGATCCACAAGACTTCAAATCCCCACCATGAAGAGTTTTCAGGCAAGCAAAGCGTTATGTCGGGTCAACAGTCCTGCCACAGGGGTACAGGAGCTCTCTTCTTGGATGTGTTAGCCAGTTTGCCTCTGCAGGTTCCAGATCAGAAACAGCTTCCGTTGTCACAAGGAGTACCTCTGCCCCGGTGTCCTTCAATACTCAGTAAAGCTGTAAGTGGGAGCGCCCCCTGCAGACTGCCATGCCCATGAGCACTTCCGTCCTCCTAGCAGTATTTTGAATCTTCTCAGCCACTCTTATTCCAGTCTGTGAAAGAAACACAATAATCAGAAACAGAACCAACACCTGCTGTCCATGACAGCCCATTCCTCTCAGAGGAATATCCAGTCAGTCAAGTAGCCAAGAACCACCCTCAACATCAAGGTCAAGTTGAAGGTCAGGACCGGCAAACCAGATGGGCTGACAACTTCTACAAAGCTTCTGGCCATCCCTTAATCCACCCTCCATCACAGCGCTATGAGGCAGGAGAAATGTGACAAAAACCCTAAGTAAATAAACGCACCCATCCCATAAAGCCTAGCTCATAGAAGTTGCTCATGCTTCAAAAACGTACCTGTTAGCACTCTAAAGTGAGACACTCAATACATGTTCTGCACACTGGTGCTGGAGCATCAAATTTGGAAGCCAGAATTTTTCGGTTCAAGCATTTAGCATCTGGAGTAGCCTATCATGGGGGATCTGAGAGAATGTCACCCCCCCCCCCCCACCCCCCCTTCTGAAAGAAACTGCAAACCCGAAGCAGTGCCTTGAGGGCAAACTTGCTTGTCATAAATAGATGTATAACGGTGCGCTGGTGCTACATAAACAGCCGTGACAATGTAATGGACATTAAACAAGTTGGTTCTAGATTCTACTAATTTGAAGGCGACTTTTAAAGTATGTATGTATATATCCCTTTGTAACATTACATCTTCACAGTTTACCTTGGGAATAAGCATTGGTAAAGCCATTAGGTCTGGCCTTGGTAAGCTGGTGTGATCGTCTTTTAAAATATTTTTTCTTGCAAGCGTAAAAGACAAGAAAACATGCATCCGCCAAAACATGGTCCCAGAGCCTTGCAATCAATACTCGACATCTAAAAATAAACTGAATATTGCTGCAACTTCAACAGAACTGTGCTTGCTTCCTAGCGCCTAAGTGTATTTGGAAAGGTTTAGAAACGCCTTTTGACTTTAATGCACATCCCAGGAGAACTGATTTTTTATTGGTGCAAAGAAATGTACAACTAGCTTTCAATTACTGTAACCTTGGTTTGGTTAAATAAAAGAGAATGCGTAATAAAACTAATGAAAACGGTGAAGAGCAGAATGTAAACAACATTACAAAGTACAGTACTAGCCTCGCAGCCTTGGCACTGAAGTGCACTTGTGTGCGAGGACGAGCACTTGTGAGCAGGGAAAATGTATTCACTCTCAACGCAAGGGAGGCTGAAGTGCACTTAGTCACTGCCCCACGCTGTGTGCTGTGGGCATAAACACAATGTGAATGCCAGCTGAACAAACCAAGGGGCAAAGGGGCTGCCAAAAGTGCCCCTATGTTTGTATATTTTTCTGTTTATGAATTCTTCATTTTTTAATGAGGGTGGTGAAAAAGCTAATGCTGCCTGTAGGGGTAGACCTAAAAATGTACACCAGTCAACATGACCCATCAACATTCTACCAACATTTGCAAATTATATTACATCGCTCAGAGAATTAGCCATAAACCTAAACCTTCAAACATAAATCACAAACGTTAATACAATATAGTATTGTTGAATCATTCCTTTTCCTATGTAGACCCTATTTTTCATGGCTTTCCTACAGGTTTCAAGCTTCAGGCCTACGTCAGGACTCACCCTGCAGCATCCTTCAGCAACCTGCAGTATCCTAGATGTTGAACAGTGCATAGGCATGAAGCGGCATTGTGTTTTGCATATTTAAATGCATGTATGTTTGCAGTGTTTTTGGCCACAATAGATGTTGGGACCGGTGGGACACCGTTCTATCCTGTTGCACTGAAACCTCCTTGTGACATTGTCCACTTCCCATGATCCTCCCATGTTATGGTATTGTTGGAAGGTGGTTAACTAGTAGGGGTTGGTAGGTATCCACCACTAGTAATAAGGCCAAGATTACAATATAAGGTCCAGTCAAGCTCTCAATTAATTACTCCCTTGCTCAACCCTTAGTATCTGGCAGCAAGCAAGCAGGCTTAACATAGGAGACAGGACTGTAAAGCATTTAAAAACAGCAATACATTAAATAAGTAAGACACAACACACAATAAAAATCCAACACACATTTATAAAAATAGGAAATATTTTATTAATATAATGACAACAATACAACAAAAATCCAATGTAGGTGACCGGAGATACCAATTTGTAAAAAAGAAACACATTCTAGTGCCTAAAAGCCAAAAGCGCCACTTGGGGACATCTGGTCGCACCTGACCAGGAGAAAGTCAAAGTTTCAGGTTGACCGTGATGGAGCGCGGGTTTGATACACATAACAGTAGGGCCCGGTCAAGTTTTTACCTTCTGACTTAATTACGTTTCTGGAGCTTATTCTCTTGTCGTCGGCACCTCGTCAGGAATCGCTGCAAGTTGACGAAGATGGCTTGGCACAGGGTGATGCCTCAGTCAATTCCTGGAGGTCCGTGTAAAGTTCTGGAGCTTCAAAGGGGCAAACATGTATCTCAGGCAGGGTAGCGGTTCCACTTCGCCAGCTTGACTCTCGTTGATGAGTCAGTCACCTTTATGGATCTTCCTCCAAAAGTTCCTCTTTGGGTCTCGAAGTGTCCACAACACAAAGCCAAGGGTCTAGAAGCTCTGACATGGTCCTTGGGAGTTCGGGACTATGTTTCACAGAATGGACCTGGCCAAATCCTTAAAAGCCTACTGGAGGCTGTCCAGCTGGGTTCTTCTTGGTGGAGAAGGGGCAGGTGTAGCTCTGTTAACCTGTTGCTTTCAGGGAGTCCATTCCTTTACTTTACTTCTTAAAGCAAGGCAAGGTCCTTAAGGATGTAGCTTTACAGTGTGCAGCAGGTGCAGTCATCCAGAGTGCAATCCTTTGGGGCGCAGGCCAGGGTTCCAGCAGGGCAGTCCTTCTTCTTCATCTTGTAGTTTCAGGCAAGGATCTGAGTTCCTGGGCAGCTCTCCCATATTTATCAAGTGTTCCTGGGGGCAAGCAGGGGGGCACTACTGACCACTAGAATGCATGGTGACACCCAAACATATGACAACTTCCTCCAAAGTGTGGCATATTCTTGTCCCAGAAAGCATTATTCCTTCACATCCAAAATGGGGAAACTCTCTCCTGGAGGCTGGATCTGGCTAAGCCATCCCACTGGTGTGGCCAAGTTTCCCTAACACTTCAATTCCAGCCCACCCGCTAATTCAATTACTGGGGCTCCCATCTGGCTTGGGGTACAGGAAGTGGGGGTGAGCCTGTGTCCTGATCTGCCATTCTCTCTATGAAGACCAGTTTGGCTACCCAGTCCCCTCCAGTCCCCTCCCTGCCTTTTGCTCTGCAGCTTGCAGATCTCCTTCCACCAGATGCCCTTTGTCTCTATGCAGGCCACTTCACACCTCACTAAGACAGCTTGGTTAAGCATAGCAGAGGCTAGCCAATCAGAGGAGGGATGTTGGAAGGCTGGATTTTAGCTCATTAGAAAAGCAAGTTCTATAACTTATTTTCCATGAAAATAATAATAAATCTAACAGCTGCAAGTTGTTGGATTTATTCTATCATGTTGATACTTTTTAACTCAGTCCTATCAGTAGTTAGTTATACTTTAATAAAGTATTCCTATGTTAGCCTACAGAGCCACTGGGCTACAATGGGGGTAAACTAAATTGGCAGTTTTTCCCTCATTAGGGCTTTTAAAACATATCTTATAATGTCCCGCTTATAGTTACAAGCCACCCTACACCTGGGGCACCTAGGGAAGACCTTAGGGGTGACTTGTCTGCAAATATAAGGTACTTTAAGATTTCGGTAGTACAGTTAATTCCAAAGTCGAATTTACATATAATTTACTTTTAAAAGAAGCCTGCAGTAGCTGAGGACATAAATAGTCCTAAGGAAAGTCTTTGTGTATAATTTGAAAGAAAAATTGTAAACCAGGAGAGTATCTTACTACTCAGTCCAGCCGAGTGGATTCAATCCAATAGGATGGTGTGGTCGACAAAGACAAAGGCCACCAGCAAGTGTAATAAAATGAGGGTATTCACGCTGCTGAGTCTGCCCTCATTCAAAGATTGTCACTCAAGGAGGCTGGAACGCACTCCGCGCTAGGGCTCTGGCAAAAGCTTGCTAGGACATCGTCAAGGGTAATATTATCCTCCAGGGAAGAATGGAACATACATTTTCCTAGTAATTTACCCACAAGAGGAAGAAACATGAGTCTGCAACTTTCTGGGCAGGTGGTATTCACACAAGGTTTCTAAAAAGAGAGGCCCCCTATTTCCTCTTCAGGGTACCATGCCTGAGGACAGAACACTGTAAGCAGAGCTTAATTTGTAAATACAAACGTGCTGGTGCCCAAAGCTCTCCTTTGAGCCACAATGCTGCTGTATTTAAATGTGAGAGCATGGAATACTGAAGCAGCTTAATCCTAAAGCCATATGGAAGCTCTTTAATCCATTCACAGCCACTTCCTGCCCCTTCAGCTCAAACTTGCAGCTTTCTCCTTTCTCCCTTTGTGACGCTTTCTCGTTTTTCTCATTCCTCGTCTTTTTCTTGCAGTAAATGCTTGACCGGCTCGAGTTAAGCACTGACTGTAAGAAGTGTTTCCACAAAGACTGGCTTACGACACTAAAATAAGCAGAGCTGAACTGAGATCCAACAGACAGTCTGACATTCTATTTAACAGCTAACTCCAGCAACAGGGCTAGACTAGCCAGCAGGCACCAGGGTTGTTCCCTGCAGGCTGGAGGTGTGGGGGCGGTTTTGTGACTAGGGGGCAGTTTTGCAGCAGTGCTGCTAACTCGGCCTCCAAAACAGCAGAAAGATGACGCTTGCACACCTCCTATGAGGTCTTAAAACTGTGCATCACACCTTTGCATGCACAGTTGTAAGACCTCACTGTGCGCTCAAAGGTTACACCGCCCCTGCCCCCCCGGCTACCCCCACCACGCAGACCCCCCCACTACCGGGCTGGTCAGAAAATATTGCCAGGACTGCTTTGGGTTACCTGTTAATATATAAGGAATATTAGAGCTGGGTACTAATGCAGGGTTAAACATATTAGAGACAATGCTTTCAGGAATGAGGGTGGGTTTCTTTATAAACAAAAAGAGTGTTCACAGAAGGCTGTGACTGTATAAAAGGGGACTGAGATGGCGTCAGTTATAATATGATTTGAATAAAAAGATGTACAGGTCGATTTCCCAGCCTGTTTGTATGCCAGTTTTTAGAAATTATTTTTTTAGTATAATATGCAGCCTGATATAGACTTTTTTTTAAGTACTGATTTTGAGTTTTTTAGACCGGGTATTCCTCCACAAATGTGGTGGAGTACTCTGTCCACCAAAATGACTACTGGTCCTCTCTATTTTGAGTAAAACGTTCATGTTTCCGATGATGGTGCCCCGCTCCCTTTCTTGGTGGAAACCCCATATAGGTGCATCCAGTGGCGGCCCGTCCTTGAGGGCGGTGGGGCCACGCCCCCCCACCCCATGAAGAGTGTCTGTCAGGCTGAACAAAGGTCAGCCTGACAGACACTCTCCATGCTCAGGTCAGGCAGCCAGGAGCAGGCATTCACGATTTGCGCAGACTCCTGGCTGCCTGAGCTGAACTTTGCTGGGCTGAGGAGATCACAGCTCCTATGGGCGTGACCTCCTCGGCCCAGCAAAGGTGCCTCAAGGCCCTCCCCTGGGTGACGAGGAAAGCGTCACCAATTGACACTCTCCCTGGGCGCTTCAGTTTTAAGCCCTGAAGCACCCAGGGCGAGTGTCAATTAGTGACACTTCGTCACAGAGTGGGGTGGGGTCAGCAGTCTCACTGACCCCATCCCACTCTGTGACGAGGCTGGGACTGCTGCCTTCCCTCATTGGCTGACCTTGGGTCAGCCAATGAGGGAAGGCAGCAGTCCCAGCCCTCCTGGGACCTGGAGGCTAAAGGTAAGTGTGTGTGTGTATGTGTGTGTGTTATGTTTTACATTGAATGTTTGGTGCGCGCATGCATGTTTGAGTGTTATGAGTGTTGTTAATGGATGTGCGTGCGTGCATGCGCGTGTGTGTGAAAGAATGAATGTGTGTGATCTTGTAAAATGAATGTTTGGTGCGTGCGTGCATGTTTGAATGGAATGAGTGTTGTTAATGGATGAGCGTGCGTGGGTGTCTGTGTGTGAAAGAATGAGTCTGTGTGTGTGTGTGTGTGTGTGTGTTTGTGTGTGTGTGTGTGTTGCCCGCCCACCCCCCTCCCAAAGCTGCCGGCCGCCACTGGGTGCATCAGACAGTCAGCCCCTCTTTTAAGCGAGGGGCCTGATGTACTTTTTTGTTATTTCGAGAACCGTGGCAGCCCTGAATAGAAAAAAAAAATACTCCCAGTCCCTGGGACAAAACACACAGGAGAATTTATTTTCTTTCTTTTTTTTAAATGAACTCACGCATTGGAGTTTGTTTCGAAAAAAAGGTTTGCAGAGTAGCCATCTGAAACATGGTGGCCGCTCAGAAACTTTGCAGTGCCCTCACAGAGATCTCAACAGGGCTGGTTTACATCTCCAAATATGGTGGGTACCTGGGGGTGGCAGACGTAATTGCCTCTGTCACCCTGACAGATGGACAGCCACCCGTCCTATTCTAAATGAGGCCACAATCTTTCGGATCTTCTAGTTTCTCGTTTTCAAATAATACGATTTTTAGAAAACCAAGAAGAATGCTTGCTTTTGCCTCAGTACACACTGAAGGTTAAAGGAGCTATAAAAGAAAGCGTGCATGAAATCCAACTATGGTGCTAATAGTAATGTTAATGAGGGTCGTTCACACAGGCTAATGGCGGGAGATAGTTCTTAGGAACAAGGTGTGTGATCTTTCTCCATTGTGACAAATTTAGTAGATTGCTCATCCTTCAATTCAATAGGACAATGATAGGCCTGGTGACTGGTTTAATAGAGATAGTGAGATAAGAGATGTCAGGAGTAAATAACTAATCATTCGTGCTTGCCATAATATGAGTGGAACCATAAACAGTTTAGCAAGAAAGCACGGAGTAATATACTGGAATATATCATTTGTTAATTTCATAGAGACTACAATCAAAATGAAAAATAAAATTCCTGAGAATAACAGGGAGGATGTGTTCAGGAATAAAATTTGTTAAAAGTTCTTCCAGTTCATTACAAAAGCAGAGGAGATATTGGTGGATGGCAAACAGGAAGTAGAACATAGATCAGGCTTCTCCAATGAGTAGCTTGTGCGCTACTGGTAGCTCTCCATCTACCTGAAGTAGCTCCCCGTTGTGCAGCCCAGCTTACTAAATTAGGCATTTTCGTTTTGTGCATTAATATATATATACCACAATGAAAAGTGTGTATTTGAGATGAAAATGTAGGTCCATTCAGAACTCATAAGCTGATGTTTGGACAAAAATGGTTGAATAAAAAAAAAAAATTATGCTGACATTTTAGTGATACATTGTGCAGTGTTAGGGAAATGTATTACTAACATTATTCAATTGGTGCTGGGGGCATTGCACCAATGTCTGTTGTATATTACCATGTAAAGGCATTTCACGTTGACAAAACATTCTTTAAATTACTTCTAGCAATGCTGCCTGGTGCACTGAGGTGGTCACGGCTGGTACTCTTGCATATGGTCACTAGGTAATCTTCTCTGATGTGGTCACTATTAAAGCACAAACAGTATTAGTTGCTCTGGATGCTTTTCATTGAAGATAAGTAGCTCTAGGCACTGTGGACCCTATTGTTCTGTCCACATCTCTGGTACAGTCTTTTGTCAGCATTATTGCTGTGCTGCACTCTATTGATCCCCATCTACATTCGTATAGTTCTACAGAAAAAACAACACATTGCACATTTCTGTCTCAAATAAACAATGCTTCACATTAATGCAGGTACTGATTGAGTCTCAGCTGCTCCATGTTTCTGTTAGTTGCTTATCCATGTTGTTTTTCCTTTGCATTCTGGAGGTTACAGACTGTTACCAATATAAAAATGTATATAAAGTACCAGAATTCAGATAAAAAAGCTTGACTGCTTAAGTTACTTGTCTGCCATGGATCGACTTGAGAACTCCTATTTGTTTTGGCTTTGGATCTAAATATAAATATTAAGTCTAGACATTCAAATGCGGAACCAGCCGTCCAGTCCCACACTGCAGAATGATTCAGCTGGAGGCAAAATAAGAATAGCAGTGGCATGGCCTACCTTAGCTCAAATCAGCTGATGGTAAGCGAGCCAGCGCCTCCACCCCGCTCAGGGGTGTGGTGGTGCATGAGAGAGCCTTGTGTGCTACTGGTGCCCCTGCTTCTTTTGCATAGTAAAAAATCCAATTGTTTAAATAATGTGTGTGTCTCTCACAATTTGAAGTGCATGTCAGCTGCATACGTTCTTTCATGCACAATATCATAGGTTGGGCCCTGGCAGACACCTGTTCAAATTAAGGAATGTTATTAACGCTTTTCATTTAGAAGTCACATTTTGCAGAGAAATTCACACGGTCTGGTTCACTTTTATGCACCTTATTACTGAGTCATGCTCTGCAAAAGATTAACAATGCTCCTGATATGCAGAGTAAATCGCACAACACGTGCGCATGGCAATCCTATGGTGCGTTCTAAACGACGGGGGTTACAGCACTGATAACTCTGTGCACTTCTTTTCGAGTCCTATTCTGCACTTCAAGTAGCACACCACTAGAACCTCCGAGGCAACTCTTTCCTGAGTTAGATATGGCACAGAGAATCGCATAGCTCCCGTACTACCAAACATGTGGGTGCTGTATTCATAGTGCTGATTCTGGGTTGGGGAGGTGGATTTCTTACTGCTGTTACAGCCTGAGATTACCGATTGGGCCAGTGACCAGAATTGATGACTCCAGGATTAAAAGTCCTGTGCTAACACCAGATGTCGCGAGCACTTTGGGGACCACACATAAACACACTTTGTAAAAGCACTTGGATAGCCTCTAGTGATTAGTGTGCTATACTAATCCACATAACATACCATACCATAAAAAAGTTACATAGGTGTCACCTGCATAGTTTGGTTTTTGAAAGTAGTCAATACACCTGGGTGAAATACTGGGGAAAGGAGGAATAACCATGAGAATAACCGCGAGAAACATTTGCAGTACTCCACAGTCCTCTAATTCCCCATGCCTCGAGGGACACTTAGGGGGCACCTTGTGATCCTGTGATTACTGATGCTCGTTTTATCAGCAATTGTTAGAAAATAGGAGGAAAATACCCACTGGGTTTATAGCTGAGTTTTATTGGGGCCTTTTGTTCGAAATTCATTCTTTATGTTGGAGGCCATAATGGACAAATTCAGTGGTGTACCCCTTGATTGCGGGCACAAGATAGTATTGGAACCCCAGGCTTCCTTTTCCTGAGCACCTCTTCCCCTGCTCCTACATGTCATCTGTGAACAGTGCCTTTAAAAAATAATTACCTACCCATTTGCTGTTGGAACCATTGTCGCGGGCCTGTACTGCTCACCAGTGGCTTGGCAGTCTGTCTTCTCTTGACACTGACTGGCCACAGGTGTGCTGATGAAACACACAGTCATCCACAACGGTCATAGGACCTACAGGGAAACTTGATGTAACAAATGGCCTTATTTAGAGTTTGGCGGACAAAATACTCCGTCAAAAATGTGGCAGATGTCCCATCTGCCGCATTGTAAGCAAATTGTAGCCTATGTCACTTGTAATATGGTGGACAGGATGTCCATCACGCTTTAATGGAGCCAGGAGATTGGTGTCTTTGAGGAAAGATCTCCCTATAGTGTGGCAAGTGAGATTCATCTGCACTCTGAATGCAAGACACGCCCGATTCTGCCCCCACAAAGAAAAAAGAAAAGTAACTAAATTGTGCTGGACCAAATCTGAGGTTCAGGCTTAGTCTGGAACTGAGCCTGGGGCAGACTCCTTTGGCCTTATTAACCAAAACAAGTAAAAGAAGGAGCAGAGGTTTGCCTATTCACCAACGTTGACTGTAATACTCTTGGAAAGCTGCACCCGACATACTACTGGGAATGTCATATGACAAATCTGGTGGAATCCTCTTCCCTCTCTGCAGAGTTATACATGGCACGAAAGTCCCCACAGTAGGGAGTGAAGCCGCCTATGAAAATGCATGCTCTTTTTCGTTCTCTGCAGGAAAAACATTTTCCCTTTGGAAAAAGCCTTTCCTCTAGACCCACATCAAACATGAGGGTGATATGATCCTCTTTCCATCCACAATAGAAAAGGGTCAGATGAAAGTTTAGGAATTCCCATAAACTTACATGTTTCTAGATGTTCCCATACAGCCAAAGGAAACCATGCCTGGAATCCTAACTTCCCACAACATGAGTGAAATTTACTACTGCAAATGTATCCTCAGTGGTAGATGCATTTATGCCTACCAGGAATCCCTTTGTGAAATCCAGGTAGGTTTAAATAAGGAATTTTAGGAGTAAACATAACAGAGAAAAGTATCTTTATGAACATGAATTATGAATATGACCAGTTCTGTTGCAGCAGCTAAGGGCTGTTTGGGGCCAGTTGAGCTTTGTTACACAGCTCAGCCGGTGCAGCACCGCAGGCTTTTACTTTAGGAGCATTCCTCTCCTACAATGGGCCCAATGGCAAGCACCAGAGGGGCAAACTACATACCTCAGCATCATTCCCACTACCAGCAGCTGCAGAAGCAAACCATAAAGTTCAGCTTCTTTTACTCAACAGTCGTGTGTGTGTCCAATCTCTGCACCACTGCACAGTGTGTTGCACTCGTGTTTGTCGCAGCATTTACTGCTGCAACCTTCTGACCGGTTTTCACAGATTTAGGAAATAACTTGCATGAAGTGGAATAAACACAGCTTTCTCACATCATTGCACGAGTGAACAGAGGGCCTGTATAACACTGGGCATGATTGGACAACTTGCCCTCTAGAGTGCCGGGCCTGCGGGTCAGGATCCCATGCTTTGTGCCATGGCACGCAAACACTTTGGAAGAAGAACACGTGCCTGCAGTGACACACAAGCATTGAAGCTGGGTGTTGGGTCACTACCCAAGCAGGTGAAGGGCGTGTGACACAGGCAGGCGTAGCTGCTTAGAGGTATCCCTGTTCGGTGGTACACCAGGACATCCTCAACGGCGCTGTACACCATGGCACCAGAAGGCCCTTTCTCACCGACTGCTAACGCCAAGGGCACTTAATATTTTATGTACAAGCACGGACTGCCATGCTCGCTGTTCCGCGAGAAAGGAAAAAAGAGGCCTTATTACTCAGGCAGCATCTCGATGACTAGAGAGTCATATATTTTTATTAGACGTTAGAAAAGCTAATACGTTTGCGTGTGTTAAGTTAAAACTACTAAACGTACAGATAAGCGTCAAGTGGCAAAATGGGACAGGCATTGCATTGCAGGTGGGCATTAGTCACTGCCAGCATTTAAAATACCATTTTAACAATGGAAATGCAGATATATGATTAAATGTAGAAATCCAGACAGTTGAATAGCGTCCAGTGCCAGGAGTTGCTGTGCATCCCGTGTGTACAGACATGACATCCGAGGTCGGTCGATGGAGGGAAAGCATGTACCCCGGATCGGTCCTGGGTTCAGGTCTGGGTTTTGTTTTACCTCTGTGAGAGAGGTGGTGTGCTACTGTTGTGACTCTGAATTGGGCTTGACATGTCTGGGCATGGATGTAAACTGGGCCTAGATGTACACACCTCTCCACCCGGCCGGTCTCTGCCTGACGTGGACTGGGTACCGAGTTCTGGACTCTGGGATGGGCTGGGCTCTGGGTTCAGTTCCGGGCTTGACTAGGCTGGTCTAGACTCGGATCTTGGCTGGGCTTGATGGAGGGGCATCCCTTGCTCCATGGTTGTATGTATTGGCATGCTGTGTGGATCCATTTTTTGTGCTCAGCCTTGGAGCAATGCTTGCCTTGATGTAATGCAGGTCATGCTTGGCATATTGCAGCATTTTGGTAGCATACACTTTGGTACCCACCTCTGACATAATGCTGGTCATGGCAAATGGCAGTAATTCTTGGGCTATTGGGGGCTGCGAGATCAAAAGTATGAAGGTGTCCACCGCTTGCAAAGCATACGTATATTGGTGCACACTGTGGTCATCCAGGACATGATGATGTTCACTCTTAGTATACTATTTGCCCTAGCATAATGGTGAAAAGTCTGAAATATTTTGGGAATCCATGGCATGATTGAACTCACCACTGACATAATAGTGGTAAAAAACGCTTGGCATATACCAGGCATTTCTTTCATGTGAAAAGGATGTAGATGCACCTCAGGCAGATTCATTTGTTTATGTGTGACACGCTGATTTTGTAAGAAACACATCTGTATTCACTAACAAAAAAACTCTAGTTTGCAGACACAAATATTGTTTTTAAAAACAATAAAAATGGCATTTCTTCTTTAGGGATATTTGAGTTTAGTTATCCAATGAGAAAAAATATTTTATTTCATAGCAGTGTTTATATTTCCAGAAATGGGCATACTGATATTTGAGGACAGTGAATGCAATTAATTTTGAGTTATGAAGACTTACTACCGATGTTTTTCTTTCATGCCAGAGGTCACTTCCTGCTGTGTGTTTTATTTTATGACTGGTGGAGATAATGTATCGATATTTACTGCTGGAAACTTTTCAGGGCATTGTGAGGACTGGAGTTTGAGGCCAGGCCCGGTGACAATAGTAGTATTCGTTCTGCGGTATGAGCCTTTAAGATCGGCACCAGTCTACTAAAGTTTCCCTATACTGTGCAACTATGTAACTTTTGATGTTTCCACCATGCGCCTCCTAAGTATATTTCTAATTATAAATTATGACTGACACTCTAATTACAAGAGGCAGGTTTCAGAAACGGAAGTAAGCCTAATGTAGAAGTCAGGAAAGAGGCTATCTAAAAAAAAAAAAATCTAATTCTCAGGATTTTATGAAGTGTCTGTAATATCCATGGATCTTTAGCCTGTTTCTAGTGGATTTGGTGCTGAAAACAGCCCAGTTTTGTGACTGTGTTAAAATGTTTTTAACAAGGGTAATCTCATGACACGCTTGGTGAGGGTCCGGCATGCTTGGCACATAATCAAGGTATTGGCAGTCACGGCTGGTTGTGGTTACAAGGGGTGGGTGGGGGAATATTTTAAAAAAAAATAATAATAAAAAATAAAAATAAAAATAAAAACTTACCTGCGTGCTGCCGCTCCTCCATCCTCTTAGCAGGCTCCTAACCTGCCCTACGGCCAATCCCGAAGTTGCTCAGAGCAGCAGACAAACTGGGAGCCTGTGCTTGCTCAGAGTGCCGGGCTGGAGAGAGCATAGTGCGCATGTGTGTTTGGCCACTCTGAGATGGGCGGCCAAACACACATGCGCAAAGAGGTGAGTACACAGTGCACTCTCCTCATCCCGGTTATCCCACATGGCCCGGCCCCTTTCACAACAAAAGGATAACAAACACAGGTTATTATCCTTTCATTGTAAAAGGTTTGCAGCGTCTGCTGCAGGTGGGGGGGGCGAAGCTCCTCTGCCCTAGCGCTGGAGCCGCTCTGGGTATTGGACTATTTCATGGACCACACTCCAAAACCTGTGGATTTTTAGCCAATATAAGTAACTATAATGCAGCAAAATCCAAAGATTGTCTCTGTTTTTACATATTTCTCCCAAGCCCCATTTAGAGCAATTACTGCTCACTTACTTCACTTACTTTGTGCAACTAGAACCGGATACAAAGGCATTTCCACTGTTATATTTACCCCTCCCCCTTGTTCATGGCTGCCTTTTACATCACAATGCGACCCTTGTCTTGAAAGATCAAGAGCAGTCACATAACGGGGCACCCCTAAAGGAGAATTTTGTCTCTTGCCTGACAGTAAAACATTTCCACTTCACTTCCGAACACCCAGCAAGGATGCTGCTCCTCTGGTCAGCACATGTCCCCTCCCTCTTCCCCTCGATAGTAGTACTGATCGTGGGGCAGGTGTTGGATACTGTATGTGTTGCTTCAGAGACATGATCTGATTGTGAACGGCAAGGAGTCATGAAATGAGAGCCACAAGCCAATGATGCTTAAGTCAGGCAGAAGAGTGAAGTTTTTACGCTCTGTACACTAGCGCTCCCTTACAGTCAGTGTGTTTAGCTTGGTTCTGTTTAGCATACAAGTAATTATAACTCTGCACTCACCTGTATAAATGGCTTCTGTCTCTTCAAAACGCCTTTTCCAGTCGCTCCAATAGCCCTTTTCTAAAGAACATTCCCCTGTCCGTGATGATCCTTTCCAGTGTTTTGTCAGTGGTGATCACTCTCAAATTCTGAGCAAAAGATTCCGAGGCCATTGAGGCCGAGGATCCGTAAGACTAGGCTTTTCTGCGGCAAATATCCTCAATGTTCCGTGGCACCCACTGTGGAAACAAAGTTCAGTACATGAGCATAGAGAAGATGGCCTTCTTCAGAGCTCCCAAAATGCACATAAGCGAACCATATTATTACCATCATAGTCTCAATGTTCAACAAGTGCTCTCACAATGTACCGGTGAGATCAACATCACCCAAACACCCATCTCAGAATGGCCTTCGAGACCTTCCTGAATGCACCTGCCTGATCGACATTACTCTACTTCCCTCTGAGGTCAAAGTTACTGTCCTCCCAAAATGCACCTAGGGTTACTCTGGTACTGCTGAATGCCCAGGATGCTCCAATCGACCCCACAATGGACTGTCAAGCTCAGGAAGACGTATGCTGCTATAAAGATCTAGATTCTCTAGACCTAGTAGAATGCATCTAGGATTCCTTGGTCACCCAACATGTAATTGAAGTTGAACCTAGAGTCCTATAAGAATGCACCCAGTAGCTCATCTCAACAGCAAGTATTTCCAATACTTAGAGAACTCATAAAATGCATGTAAGGTATAGATATGAATTTGTGCCACTAGGAAACCGAACTTAGAGACGTCTTTGAATACAAGTCGGAGGTCAACATTACCAAAGTTTGAAATCACAGACCATCAAGAATACACCTAGCATATCATCATTACCCAAACACCACCTTAATGTTCAATTGGCTAACCTCCCACAATGCATAAGTGAACTAAATTACTGTAAACTAAGCAAACATTCAAGGTTATGTGTACATACCTCCCAAAATGGAACAGTGAGCTCAACATTAACCAACCACACTCAGGCTGAGCATGAGGCTTTGTGTTCCTAATGATGAGGATCAGGGAAGCCAGACCCTGCTTTATCCTGAAAGGCCTCTCTCTTTCTCTACTTATTTCTCCAAGACTCTCTGGCCTTAGGCTCTCAATTTAAAGCTACTTTGATTGTGCACCCACATTCAAGAAATGAATCAGGTGCAATAAACTTCATAGGAATGTCCGGTCTTGAACACGTTATAGAGTGAAATATGTCTAAATTCATCTTATGTGGTCAGTGGCTGAATAATAGCCCACTCAGATCATGTAAAAGGCCATATCCCACCCCATTAAACACAATAAACAGAGATGAGAGAAAAGACCAAGGGCACATTTATTATCACCATTGATTATTGGATTCAATTGAAAGGACCTAGATATTTAATAGTGGTCTCCATGCCAGTGTAGGTGAGACAAAAATAAGCATCCTGTGGTAGTCAAGTGTCATCAAGAATAAATTCACCTGTTCTCTCCACCCAGGTCTAACGGACTGAGCCATCATTTGCCATCACCTCTATCTTGGTGAAAACATTAATTACAATATTGAAAGTAACAACAAAAAGCTCAATGTAGAAGGCCACAAGGATCCCCAACAAGTCTAGAGTAATATGCAAAACATAGGAACAGTTCATCAACCTAATGGTAAAAAATGACATACAGTGAGGGCACTGAGAGTGACACAGTCAGTTGTATATGAAGTCTTATTTACTATTTCTGTGGGAAGCGGGACTCTGCATTAGGGGAATATCGGTAGCTTCTTTTGGAGTTACTTTTTTAGTGTTTGTTTTCCACTGGTCGGTTGTATTCAATAGTTAGAGACCTCTTTTAGCAGGTGAATGTGGGGGATCATTGGTTTGCCTTTTTTGCTGTCTTTGTAGTTTTTTTTTAGTGTTCTTCATTTCGAAGGTATTATTGTCCTGCGTCCATGCGGTGACATTTTTTTATAAAAACACAATACAAACCTAGTGATGCATAAGAAAGCAAATACTGAACAAAAACAAAACCAGAAATCCAGCAGGGCTTCAAAAAGTAGCTTGGCGCTTTAGAGAAGTGACATTTTGTTGTTCCCTCGCTCGCAATGGGCAACACTTGATGCTTCTTCGGGCAATATGGCTCCCTCCTGTACTTGGCACTATATTTGGCAGTATTGTGTTGTGTCAACATTTGTTCGACCCGGACCAGTTAAAACAATTGTAAATAGGATGATTCACGGCCAAAAAAGCCAACATTTGCGGAGCTCTGTGGCAAAGTACCAGAGACAATGGCACCGGCCACGCAGCAGACAGATTACCAAGCCAATGGAAATTATGAGTTGTGTTTTTCACAAGCAAACTTGTAATCAGTCCCATATTGAGGATGGGTGGAAATCATGCAAGCCCTGATGAGTGCAATGCGCAATTACGTTAAGTACATACACACATCAAATATCAGTGAATAACCCAATCAGGGAGTTGCATGTATCTCAACGTACATGTACACAGCCTGGTAGAGAAGAAACCTATTCCTACGTCAGAGGTCCTAAATAAGAGACATCTCACGACTACAGGGGCACAACTCAAATGTTAAAACGTGGTTCCCCTAGCGCAGTGTTTCTCAACCTTTTGACTTCAGAGGAACACCTTTTAATCATTACTTGGATCCAAGGACTACCCACTAAATAATTTTGGGGATCCAGGGACACATATTGAGCCATTACTGGAAACTAGTGGCCTCGGCCTAAGCAAATTTAATTATTCAAACAAAATACAATACACAAATGATGAGATATTTTATTTTATTCACAACTATATATAGATAACAATGCAATTTTAATGGGTAGGTAGCAGCTTTTCTAACAGTATATTTTGTTTGACGCTCTTGCAGCGCTCTCACATAGAAATCTATGTATACCAACTAAGTTTTTAGTCTGCAATTTCAAACTCCTTTACATTTACACAACGTTTTAAAAATGTCCATTTACCATTGTGCTTCTTTATTTATACACCAATAGTTATATTAATGACATTTTGAATTGTAAGCAGATGTGCCCCCCCCGAGTAGGCTTGTGCACCCCCACGTCCAGCAGGTTAAGAACCACTGTCCAAGTGCAGGCCAAGATAACCAAAAAGGGCTCAGACATACTGTCCACAAAGTGCACATCTATTTGATAGATAGAAATCAGTTATAAAAGAAGAGGGGCATCCTTACATCAATTGAAAGAGACACCTCGTGGGAGCAACACAAGGGAACCAGAGGTTTCAGTCACCTGTGTCCCGGGCTGGTCATCAATTACCCATGTGCAGCAGAGTTGTCTTCTTGTTCTTTTATTAGCTGTTTTGTAGACTCTGTTACAGTATTGGCTCTTCATTGAGTCTTCAATTTCATCTCTTAAGTCTTAGGATGCTGATTTGCAGTTTAATTTTTCTGATCCTGCAATTAAGCTTCTTCGGGTTAATCCAAATAGGGGTATTTAGCAGTATCTGGGGGTCTGGTGTAGTAGAGATCCTGTTGTAGAAGAAGAGTACTTCCAGAGGTTGCATATTGATTGGTATGGGGAGTTAAGTGTTGAGAAGTCAATTTTTGTTGTTTATGGTAATTGCTGTTTTGGAGGTGTCATTATATGCTGGTATGTAGGCTGTTTAGTTAATGACATGATTGTCCCTAGAAATGACTGGGGAGTTGTCAATCACCACGGCATGCCTCAGGGAGCGAATATGAATTCATATGTGTAATTGAGTGGATGGGACCTGATATGATTTGTTAAGGTTGAAGGTCCCACGGTTAGATGTGATGCCAGTAGATGTTGTTAAATCCTTCTTGTCAAATCAAAAGTTGAACACTTCTGAAATGTATATGTAGGAGTGATTTAGCAGAGTTGTGGTGACTGCACCCAGTAAGGTGCCCTAAACGTTCTGTTGTTGTAGGTGGTTTCTTGATCATAATGAAGTAAAAAGCAAAGGTAGGAGTGGAGTGACATCTTACAGGCAATAATTCACAGTGGTGAAGTCTTTAATGCAAATATTTGTAATGGTTATAGGCTTATAGCCTGGGATGGGATTGCAAAGTGGTCTTATAGGTTTGGGAACCCAGGTGTAGCAGGAAGGAGGGCATGGTGGTCTAGGTATGGGCCAAAGGGTGGGCTGCTCTGGCTGCATCTTGGGATGGGATTGGTGTGTGCACATGTGTCAATAGACATATACTCTCCACATTACCATGCAGAACTATTTCAGCGGTTCCCAAACTTTTTACTTCTGTGGGCCCCCACGTTACCATTATTGGAACTCAGGGACTCCCACTGAATCAATATTGGAATCCGAGGACCCCCCCCTACTAAGTCATTACTGGAAGCCAGGGACACCAGGTGATTTGAACCACAAAACAATACACACAAAAATACAGAAAAAAGCATTCCATCTAACACATATACAATAACACATTCTATTTAATTTGCAAATGAATAATAAAAAGACATGTTAATATTAATAGGAAGGTTGGAGCTTGGGGGCGTGGCTAAGCCACCTAAAATGGCAACCGGCAAGAAATAGCATCTGAGTGGGGTTGCGGGGGGAACGCGGCCCCCTGCGCTGGTCGCCTAGACCCGGGAGACACGGCGAAGTTCCCTGGGCTGGAGCCGCTCCCCCGGTGACCCGGAATCCTGGGCGATCTCGCAGCCGTGTGGGCCGCACCACAAGGCGTGGCCGAGAGGGGAGAGGCGAGAACGGAGGGAGACGGCGGGCGCGGCCGGAGGCGCACGCGGGGACCGAGCCGCGGTTGATCTTCCTGTCGGAGACGCCCCAAAACAACTGGTGAGAGGAGTGCCCCCTCCCCCCCCCCTTTCACACAAAATAAAAGAGAACGAGGCGCCTTGCCGAGGCAGCGTCGGGGCGGCGGTCGTTGACCGGGACCCCCTCTTCCCGCTGCGCTCTGCTGCGGCCGGGCCCTGGGATCAGCCGCAAGACCCTGGAGGACGCGACAGACCGGCGGGGAGGAGCGGAGGGGCCCTATTAAGACCACAAACGGGGGCTGGGAGACCCCCTGGCCGCCAACCTCTTTCAAGGGAGGGGACAGGCAGAGGAAGGAAGGGGGAGAAAAAACAGAAAGAAAAACGAACACAGGCCCATAGAGAGCCACTGCGCGACATACCCAAAGACACCCCTGGCTCTCTTCCTTCTCCACTTATTTTGCACTCGGCGGAGAGCTGGCGGCTGGGCCCAAGAGGCCGGACTAGGTGGCCATCCGTGGTGGGGCCTGGTCACGAGAACAGGGGCGCCCGGAACGGTTCTGTGGCGACGCAGGGGTCCCCCGGGCCGACTGTGGCCCCTTGTGGCAGTGACCTAGGTCGAGGCGCAAACCAGCCGGGCTACACGTGCTGTCGTGGGGACACGGTCTCGTCACCCCGACAAGCGGGGCCGACCCTTGTCTGGTCAAACACAGGATCCCAACGGGGAAGGCACAACCCTGAGGCCATGCAACTCGCTGTACCCGAGGGACAAACTAAGCATTACCGGGACTCCTCTGCCAAAAGCAATCTCCTATAAGCCTACCCACGACCGGGAAACTACGCTGAAGACCCAGAAAAGACCAACAGCACGGAACCCCTTCACCAGATAGCCGGGAACTGGTAACACACAACATACCCCCACAACAGCCCGCCAATGGACATTAACCCATAGTATGTAATGTGTGCGTCAACAAGCTGAGTACAGAGTAATGATTAGAAACTAAACTAACCTCCCAACAAATTAAATTATGGCTGGAGCAGGGCGACTCCACTCTGGAGCTGGATCTGGGAAAACACAAGACTTCCCAACACAAGATAACCAAAAACTGGATGCGGTCCTTGCTGCGGTGGAGTGCATTGGAGACTCGCTAGAGCGCGCCCGCACGTCTTTAGAAGCCAAGATAGACAGAGTGGCAAGCGACCTCACCCTCCTACATGCGGACCACCGCAAACTATCAGACAGAACTAAGGAGATCGAAACCACAATACAGGACCTAACGCCTGTGACCACCCAGCTAAAAACAGGAATGAAAGACATACGAGCCAGAGTGGCAGAATTGGAACGACGGGCAGAAGACGCAGAGGGCCGATCCAGAAGGTACAATATACGAGTGGTGAACCTACCGGAGGGCGCGGAAGGCCGAGATCCGATGACCTGTTCAGAGACTTGGCTGCGAGAGTTGGTGCCAGATGGAACGCTCACCCCTTTTTTCTCTGTGGAGCGTGCTCACCGGGTCCCGACCTGCGCGAGACCTCCGGGAAGCGCTCCGCTCCCATTCATAATACGCCTCCTCCATCATGCGGACAGAGACATCATACTACGAACGGTAAGAGCGGCGCCACCACCCAGAATAGACGACATGCAAATATTATTGTTCCCAGACTATACCTTAGCAGTGCAAAGGGATCGGGCCTCTTATCTTCCTGTGAAACGTAAGCTACGAACACTGGGCCTAAACTACTCACTACTGTTCCCAGCCAAGCTCCGAGTAGTGGCTAAAGACAAAACGCATTTCTTCCCTACCCAGGAGGCAACTTGGGAATGGCTTGAATCGGCAGGACTCTCAACGGGAGATACGCCAGAGCGAACTGAACAAGCGCCTTGGGCCAGGCGTGGCCGTAGCAAACGGGACCGGAAAAGAAACGCAACCCATACAGAGCCAACCAAATATGCCCCAGACCTGGAACAACTAATTCGAGAAAGAAGGGAGGCGATACACACCGCGACAGCAATGGGCACACCCCCCCAGAACTCTGGTCCGGACACGGAACTCTCACAAATGACTAGCGATCATCCCCCTACACCGGACTGTCTATCAGAATCAGGCCCTATCGAGGGACCCCCTGTGACGCCGGCCACTGCGGACGAAATCTTCTAAAAACTCCTGTGCAATGTAAAATCACACTACCCCGTAGGAGATATTCAGTCTGTGACACACGCACGGGGCGCTCCGATGGGCGAGCGAACAGCCAACACGGCTAAGAGATACCTATGCCAATCTACGAGGAACTATAAACGTGCAGACAGTGACAAGAGCGGGCTTTGCGGCTTTGCTCATTGAACTGCCCCTCTCCTTCTTCTCCCCCCCTTTTTTTTTCTTACATTGTCACTGATTTCCCATCCGACGAACGTACACACCGGGGGACCCACTGGCGCTCCCGCCTATCATCTTAATTATCCGTCCTGGCCGGTCTACAAGGCCTAAGACTACACCATCTCCTGGCACATCTAGCCTACCCCTACACTCCTATCAGTGGAGTTTCGAAATGCATAGACATGCATCTGCACGTAGTTGTTTAACTGCTCTGATAGTATTAATTAAGTTCTGTTTTTGCCAATGTCCATACACAACCTTCTCAAACTCTAACCGGGAACGGAAAACTAACGAAATAACACAACACCTGAGACATAGGTGGGTAAAGGGGAAAAATGACCTAACACTCACAACATGGCTACATACACGACAATTACCTGGAACGTAAGAGGTATACATACCCCCAAACGGCGATATGCCATCTACTCCTATCTTAAAAGACACTCAGTTCAGCTAGCGCTCCTACAAGAGACACACCTAATAGACCAGGAAATCCCCCGACTGCGCCAGCGCTGGAGAGGGCAATTATACGCGACAGGATATTCTGCATACGCCAGGGGTACACTTATCTGGATTAGAGCAGGCACCCCCTTTGCGGTGGAAGAGCAGATCATAGACACGCAGGGTAGATATGTACTCGTCAAAGGGAAACTGGCAGGGCGTACAATCATACTGGTTTCCATATATGCCCCAAACACAGATCAAACCACCTTTCTGCACAACCTAACACGCCACCTGGCACACTGGGGCACACTCCCGTGGATACTAGGGGGAGACTTCAATAGCGTGCAAGACATAGAACTAGATCGCTCTTTCCCCCTGCTGCCATCATCCCCAGTGGTGGCTGCATCGCGAGGCCTGGTAAGCTGGACTCAGCACTGGCAACTAATAGATATATGGTGACAAAAACACAGAAAGGACAGAACCTACTCTTTCTACTCCGCCCTGCATTCCCTACTCGTACGCCTAGACTACATATTCTGCACTGCGAACCTTGCCTCAGTGGTGGAGAATCCGGTATACATGGGCCGCACACACTCAGACCATAACCCTCTGACAGCGCGGCTGCGCTGGGAAACACCCCACTCACCTATCCCCACGTGGAAACTGAGGCCAGAACTCCTAGAGGATGCTGATTTTAGGGCATCATTAAGTGCTGCAATTCTAGAATATTTTGAACACAATGAAGGCACGGCTACCTCTGGACCAATTGAATGGGATGCATTCAAAGTCTTTATCCGGGGGCACTGCCTGGGAACTCAATGCAATATGCGCAAAACCATTGAACGCGACTTGGCCCAAATAGAACGGGCCCTACCGCAGTCAGTAAACGAAACCACTCACAACCAAATTGAAAAGGCGAGACTAGCAGCACTACATACAGACCACCAGACATTACTAGAGTGTCTGAGATGCCTAAACTACACCGCACACTCCGCGAGAACTCATGCATCAGCGGACAAGGCAGGTAAATTACTGGCCTGGCTGATACGACGGGACTCTGAGAGAAAACCGATAATGGAAATCCGTTCACAAACAGGGGAAATAGTATACACACCCGCAGAGATACAAACTGAATTTATAAGACACTATACGACCCTCTATACCACAAGAATAACTCCTGGAGAAGACTCCAGTGTGGAATTTCTTACCAAAGTGAAACTCCCAAACCTAATAAACGACCAGATCGAGACTCTTGAGGCACCTCTAGAACTGGAGGAGATCAAAGCCAGTATCAAAGACCTCAATTCCGGTAAGACGCCAGGCCCAGATGGGATACCAGTCGACTTCTATAAAGCATTTGCGGTGCACATAGCGCCTAAGTTACTCCGAGTATACGAGGCAGCTGTGCAAGAGGGCCACCTATCGGATACACAACGGGAGGCATTACTGTCTCCCTTCCCAAACCTGGAAGAGACCCAATAGAAATGGGCTCATATAGGCCGTTGGCAATGCTAAACACTAATTATAAAATACTAGCCAAGATATTAGCGACAAGACTGGCACCAAGCGTACCAGAACTGATACACCCCGACCAAAACGGATTTGTACCAGCCAGAGACACCACCCAAAATATCAGAAGACTATTCCGGGTTATGGAATATGCTAAGCGAGCCTGGCCTCAGGCGGGCTGCCTAGTCCTTGATCTGGAGAAAGCTTTTGACTCTCTGGAATGGCCTTACTTGTTCAAAGTGCTGCAAAAGTACGGCATGGGACCATTTTTTACCCGCCTAAGTAAACTACTATACACCAGACCAACGATAAGGGTCAGTCTAGGCCCCGAGATATCAGAACCAATCAGGGTGGGCAGAGGCACGAGACAGGGCTGCCCCCTCTCGCCGTTACTATTCTCACTCGCAATGGAGCCCCTAGCGGCCGCCCTACGCGAAGAGGGATCCAACTGGGGAATACCTTTGGGAGACGGCTTACACATAGGGCCTGATTTTAACCGCGGCGGGCTGCGGTCGCCGCCCGCCATGCGGTTACCGCCAAATGACCGCACCGTGGTCACAAGACCGCGGCGGCCATTCTGGCTTTCCCGCTGTGCTGGCGGGCGACCGCCAAAAGGCCGCCCGCCAGCACAGCGGGAAAGACCCAGCAACGATGAAGCCGGCTCCGAATGGAGCCGGCGGAGTTGCTGGAGTGCGACGGGTGCAGTAGCACCCGTCGCGAATTTCAGTGTCTGCTAGGCAGACACTGAAATTCTTTTTGGGGCCCTCTTACGGGGGCCCCTGCGGCACCCCCTACCGCCATCCTGTTCATGGCGGGTTTCCCGCCATGAACAGGATGGCGGTAGGGGGTGTCTGAATCCCCATGGCGGCGGAGCGCGCTCCGCCGCCATGGAGGATTCCCCCGAGCAGCGGAAAGTCGGCGGGAGACCGCCGACTTTCCGCTTCTGACCGCGGCTGAACCGCCGCGGTCAGAATGCTCGTGGGAGCACCGCCAGCCTGTTGGCGGTGCTCCTGTGGTCGGTGGCCCTGGCGGCCACCGGCCGCCAGGGTCAGAATGACCCCCATAGTGTCGCTATATGCCGACGACCTCTTACTATATTTCAGAGATATTGCTCAGATTCCACAAAGGGTTGGCTCGCTCCTGCGGCACTTTGCGCAGATATAAGGTCTTAGGGTCAACTGGTCTAAGCCAACCTCTTCCCATTCGATCCAGACTTACCAAACCCAAGACTCACCCTAGCTGAAAGTCCAGTCCCCTGGCAACCAAATACTTTTTGATATTTGGGCATTAAAGTTTACCACAGCGAAGAAGACATATTCAAGGGTAACTTAGTAAAAGCAACATCCTCAGTCAGATCCCAAATGGCTTTTTGGAGAACATTGCCACTATCAGTGGCGGGTAGGATAGCACTCCTAAAAATGGTGGTGCTTCCGCGACTCCTATACTTCTTCTCTAACTTACCACATTATGTCCCCCCTGGCTTCTTTAAGACACCGGAAACAGGGCTGAGAGAATTTATATGGAACAATGGCCGCTGCAGGGTAGCCCTGAAAAAACTGTACCTACCGACTGATAGGGGTGGACTTGCGGTTCCCAACCTGGAACACTATTACCTGGCATCCCAACTCCAATGGATATCCAGATGGCTGGCTGGTAAACAACAGACTGATACAGCAACAGAGACAAGACCATACTCGCTCCAACAAATACAACATATTTTCCACCCTATCACACACCTGCGAACCCCACAACAAATGTTCCTTAAAACAGCTCATAAATGCTATCATAGATCGATTCGCCTTACGAAACCTTCTATTCCATTCGCACCCGCTCTGGCACTGGTGGGCACACCGAGGGGCACTAGGATCACGTCAGACACAGAACTGCGCACATGGCACGAGCTAGAATTACACACACTGGGTGACATATACGACGACAACCGACTATCATCGTTTGCCAAGCTCCAAGAAATGGGGCTTCCGCCCGGCCAATTCCTACTATACTGCTCACTGATGAGGTCCTTGAGTTCCAGGTGGGGTGACACTACAACGCCTCCGCCCACCCACCTGCTGATCCAGTACCTGCAGGTGGTGGGCTGCGGTCAGCATCAGGTCAGTAGTCTAGCGGATGCCTTGAGAATCCAAACTGCCTCTGAAAATGATACACTACGCATGGCATGGGAAACTGACACGGGTGAACCCAATGCGATACCAAAATGGAGATCTGCCATCTCAGGCCACCTCAACATACCACGTAACTTGTGATTTAGACTAATCCAGTATTAGATTGTGAACAGAGCCTACCTTACACCTGCACGTGTAAATAAATACTTTAACCGCCAAGATGCAGCCTGCCCTATTTGCCGTGAGATTGGTGTAGACATGCTACACATGGTGTGATCCTGCCCTAACCTAGGCGCCTACTGGAGAGCGGTGGTTGACAACCTCACCATTTGCATAACACAACAAATACCCTTCACATGGGAGGCATGCATTTTAGGACTGTTCCCAAGAAGCAAGCAGCATAGAGCAGAGACACGCTTCATAGATCTAGGATTAATTGTCGCAAAACGACTGGTGACCCAAAGGTGGAAGTCTCCGGACCCCCCACCGATACAGGCCTGGAGACGCTCACTCAGGGTATGGGCGGGAGCAGAAAACCTAGCACTCAAATGTGAAGAAACCCTGGGGCTACGACAATTCCCTATCTCCATCGACTGGGAGGGCCTCTTAACCCAACTATATAATACGGAATCACACCCGACAGGGGAAAGATCAGACTAATGATAACCGAAAAACCACAAATGGGAAGGCCACATCGCACAGCGGAGTAGAACACATAGCACAACTCAGCAAACTAAGTTATTGATAACCGAGATGATCACGAAGAACGACCTTCACGAAAGACCTCTTCTCCCCCACCTGCTAACAGATTCGTCACTATAAACCCCTAACCTGGCATGAAAACAGCAAAATTTAAATCAATCACACAAGTATGGACATCGGCTAATGTTATTGTTACAATTGGTTCCCTTTTTCTTTCCCTTTCCTATATCTTAAATTTAATCTATACAAAATCATACTATCTGCTCCCGCTGTTTTTTTCTCAGCCAAACGTTATAATCTGACACTTGGGACACACTAATGTCACCCCAACAAGAACCGCAACTGTGATTAGCAACAAAACAATTGCAAAGACAAAACGCAGTGAATATCGTATAATTGAGACACCGCTGTATTAAAAATTATGCAACAATATGATTATTAAGCGCCAAAATACACAGTACTGTATCAAACACCAACTGTGACCAGATGAGAAATGTAAACTAACAAAAAGAACAATAAACAGATTTATGGAGAAAAAAAAATGGAGGACCTACTCCCTGATATATGCTGCCTTGCCTGGCTTTCTGAACAAATGTAATACAAAACAGTTACTTGAGCTATGTCACGTTACATTTTGAGCCGGAAGCTGTACCATGAGTGGAGCATGGGTGTTCCTGTGCATCCATCCATAGATTTGATGATATTGTAGACTTACAAAGGTTTGTAAACCTGAAACTGCATCAGATCCATATGCTTCCCAGAGGATAGTATAACCAGGAGAAAATCTATTTTTCTACTCCTCATTTTCTCCTATGTGTGATGCATTCTGCATCATGCATGGGAGGAGGAAGATTCCTCTTTGGGGTTTTTTTTGTGCAGGAGTGTATTCATTCCTGCACAGAGACAATCCTCCCCTTTACGCAGGTACCCTTGCCCTCTGGTGCAAGGGTGTCTGCATTGGTGCTAGGCAGCATACAGTGTGCCAGCGCAAGGAGAGTGGAGAAATGATCCATACCTTCGTTAATATGGAGTATTTATACTCTTTCCCATTCGCGCAATGCAGTGCAGCTAGTCCCCTTGCTGTACCGCGTTGCATGAAATAATAGTAAATGTGTCCCATAATGGCTAAAAAAACATGGACTTTAAAGGCAGTTCTGAAGGTGACCAAAGAACATAATGCAGTACTGCATGAACATACACTAGTGATGTTTCTCTGTTGTAGTTTATGTGTGTTTTGTACATGCAATTATATGCATAGTACAACTGTTTGTGCTGTGGTCCTGTCAAATATTCAAAGGAACTGTTCAAAATAGCAAGCATGCGAGGGTGATCACTGAAATCCAAACCCCCTGTGTTTAACACTTAGTGATTAGTGTGCTTTTTCTAATGGTGTACATATCATATTCGTCTGGGATGTAAATAAACAATTTGTATCTTCCTTAAAAAAATATATATATATATAGGAAGGTTGGAGCTTTTCTAAATGCAATTGAAGCCACAAATCGTCCGTACTGCATTCTGTTTAATGCCCCCCTACTACTCCCACTAATCAATCTGAGGATGCTAATTTAATTTGTAGCCTCCAATTTCAAATTCCTTTACATTGACAGTAAGTTTTAAAATGTACAGTTGCACATGTTGCCACTTTATTTATATGTAATTTATTATTTTGTTATTACTAGTTCATTTTCCAAGCAGTCACAGACCCCCGGAGGAGTCTTCGTGGACACCTAGGGGTTTCCGAACCACAGGTTGGGAACCTCTGACTTACATAACTACAACACTCTCTCAAAGAGTATTCATCTGACATACAGTGTGGCCTATAATCCCAATAGTAGGGCATCAGTAAAGTTTTCCCAGGGCAAACTGTGATTTGCAGTGTACAGTGGTACCAGAGTGCAGAAATATCCACTGGTCCCTTGCAGTACGCCAAGGATTTCTGGAATAAACAGTACAAGAAAAAGTAAACACCCTATGCAACCATCTCAAAGCCTAGATCAGCCTCCAACTACTAATCTACAAAATGAGTCTATATCTTCTCCTTGGGCAACAGCTAAATCAAACATTAGACACTCATACTCCTCCTACACCCCTGACCTACACACCATACACCTTCACCAAATGTAAAAAAAAAAACACAGTTGTAGGATACACATCTTCTTACCTGCAATATGGCATAATATTACAGCTCTCAACAGTGCTTCAATGCATCACCAGACAATTGTACAACAACACCTTCTTAACAGAGACCAAAGATTCTTGATTTACCTGGAGTGTTTTTTTTTTTTTTTGCTGTATTAATGGTATAACATTGGCTTGAAACTTCTCCAACCTTGAAGACAGGGCTATCACGATATATATTACCCCATTCTCCTCAACACCTTCCAAAATAAAAACAGGCATTCTCCAAGGATCTAGCATCTCTCCTCTTCCCTTTGATGTGCATTACCTGAGCTAATCAACAGTTTTGACCTCATCTGACAGAATTATGTGGATGACACAAAAAACCATGCTAAAACTGGAAAATCTCAAAGCCATACAAAATTCTAAATTCAAACACTGGATCAAACCCATGGACGAATGGATGACATGTAACTATTGTAAACGAAATGCTCCAAAAATGGAAATTCTCACTAGAAAAGCTATGGTCCATTAACACTTTGCCCTGATGACCTAGTACCACCAACAAATAAATAGCAAAAGAAGTTGAAAACCTTGGTACAGTCATGGATTCTACACACTCCATGAACTCCCAAGTGAACAAGATAGCAAGAACGGCCTTCTATACTACGAAGCCACTCCGCTATGCTTTTACCCATCTTGCATCTTCATAAAAGGTTCATCATCTCAAAAGCTGATTACGCAAATGGTCTGTTTCACAGGATTCCTCTCTAAGCCAAGAGATGACTTCAGAGAATTCAGAACTCAGCAGCAAGACTACTTGATTGAAGACTCTTGATTGGTTTCCGGTTGTAGAACAAATCTTCATTCAAAGCATTAAATATCACACAATCCAAAATAAAAGTTGAACTGGATGAAAATCAACCAATACTACCAACCTAGGAATTTATGTTCCAGATTAGCACCACAATTATTCATTCAACTTTACTAAAAGAAAATAGTTGACTGCACTCCTTCTTCATACAGACTGCAAAGTTATGGAATAACCATTCAGCAAAAACAAGAACCACCATCTGGCTACTCCCAACTTGACCATCTCGGATACCCTGACACACCATCTTCTACAAAACTGGACAAACAGCAAAATAAATCCTGCTCTGTCTTCAAACAGAAGCTCTGGCCAACTTGTCAAGACCGTATGCAATCAATCTCACCTGCAGATTGCCCCTGTTTAAATAAATATAGAATAAAAGTACACACAATCATGAACATACTCTGCTTTCTACTACTTTTGTCTGCTCAAGATTGCATGAAATTCAACAAGCTTCTCCAAACTTTTTTGCACGATCCCTGAATAAAGCAAAAAACGCTTTGATTTGGCCCCATCAAATATTTCCATCATCTGCATGCCCGGCTTCCCTTATCCTACTTGTATTTCAAATAGGTGTTTTTATTTCACACTCTCTAGTCCCAATAGTGTGTTCTTATTTGACACCTTACGAAGCTGTACAATCTGTATAATCTCCCACCACGGCTGACACATAAATTCCTTGTAGGAGCTTCTTCTACACTGTTCACCCCAACAATCATTTGCATAAACAAACTTATTCCCACTATGTTTAACCCCCTCTGATTCAACCACAAACAACCTGGCGTAAACCATGGAAAGGTTTCCTTTGAGAACACAACACTAAAGTCACTAACCAAGAACACTAAATTGACTACTAACCTTGACTTTCGGAGTAGTACGCCACTCGGCACATAGCTCTCCAACGCCCCATCGGGCTCCTTCCTAGAGCAAAAATGCTTTTTCATCTATTCAGCAACTAGTTACCAAATCGCATTTTGGTTTAGTGATTTGGTATTTGGAAGGGACGTGTTTAAAACGTCCCTTCCAAATACCGAATTTCAGTGCTATGTATGGATATTTTGCGATCGAATTACGGTCACAAAACATTCATTTATTTTTTACAGACTACTAAACGGTAGTGGGAAGGGGTGCTAACGGGCCCCTCACCCCTTTGACAATGTAAAATATATTATTTTTTTTAAGAGTAGACAGTGGTCACACAGACCACTGACTATTCTTGAAAAACGAAACATCAAAGTTTCAATTTTTCTTTTTAAATGCATTCCTTTAGAGAAAATGGGCTGCATTAAAAAAACAATCACAGGCATGGTGGTCTGCTGGCCCTAGCAGGCCACCATCCCTGTGATGGCTGTGATTCCTAATGGATCGCAAATTGCAGCCTACCTCATTAAAATTCATGAGTTAGGTCGATTTGTGATCCATTAGGAATCACTATTGAAAACTTTTAAGTCTTCTTACAATACGAATTGCAATTCGTAATTCTTACAGAATCGCTATTAGAAAATTGCAATTCCTAAATTGTTTACATGGTGCCCCATACTTGTGGTGAAAACTTGCACCTTATTTTGAAGAAAAAAAAAAAAAAAGGAAAGAAAGAAAGAAGAAAAGTCAACAACAATACAAAAAATGAAAAATCCAGCTCATCGATAAAAGTGGGTGTTTACCATACTTTTGTCTTTAATGTTCACATTTATTTGCTGCTCACTTTCATCTTCCCAATATAAGGAAGGTGGGTATCCATTACAAATATACACCAATATCAATCCTTCTCATCAGTGGTTCTTAACCTATGTATGGTTCGCGGATTCCTAGGGGACCGCAAAGCCAACTGATGGGATCCACAACTGCTTGGAAAATTGATAAAATGTATGTAAAGGAAGAAGCAACATTTAAAGTTCCCATTTTTAAAAATTTCTGTAACTGAATTTGAAAATGGGGGCTAAAAATTGTTATTACCCTCAAATTGATTCATGGAGCAGTACAAGTGCATTAAGAAGAATATAGTATGGACAATGAGTGTCCAAATGTAATTTAGCAAATCTATAACCTTCCCATTAAAAATAAAAACTCTCATTTTTATATTTGTTTGTTGAAGTCTTGTTTCTGTATTTTTTGTGTATTGTTTTGTGTTTCAAATGATCGAAAATTCTTATACTGGTCTCCCTGCTTCCAGTAATGACAGTGGGTGTCCATTTTTTCTAATGATGGTTTATCTTGAGTCCCCAGGTTCAAGTCATGATTAAGTAGTGAGTAAGTGGGGGGTCCACTGAAGCCAAAAAAGGTTAAGAACAATTGCTCCACATCACAGCAAAGACACTGGATTACAGTTTCTTCTGCATTAGCATCCAGTGTGACTCCTCAATTTGGCAGTATCATGCATGGTACTTTATTTGTCATAGTAAGTCAAGTTAATGTTGTCAGAGTCAACACTTGAAACACATTGAGTTTCATTGCGAGCTGGACAGAGTGGTATACAAGGGTGGGATACCGATACACCCTTATACATGCGACACGGTTTTCCCGCACCCAGATTTCCAACACTGGACCACTTACTACTAGATGGAAAATCCGGCTGGTATAATCACAGACAGACTAACTGCAGCCCTGGTCTTAGGCTGGGCTCCCCCCCAGTCACTCTCCAGACTCTTGCCCAGTCCCCTGCTATGCTGCCATCATCCCTTGTAACCCACTTCCAGCCCCTCCACCCTCATTTACCACTTACTCGGAACAGGTGGTAAACAGGAGCGGTAATTCGAAGGAAATTGCGAATTCTGCTCAAAACGTCACCAGGAAAAACTGTGTCCACGTGGGTATTCTCTCAATAGCTAAATTGAGGTGTTGGGATTCTGGGCAGAAACATCATTTTAAGCCACGCGGTATACTTGCAGCTAAATCTTGTCACCAGTAATTGGGCCCATTACATCTTACAATCTATCCGTTAATTGTCTTTTCAATTTCATGGCTACTTTGATGTCCGTGTTTACACGCTAAGTGCTTTTTGTTGAGGTCCTCAGACTTCGTTTGCTACCCGCATGGCTGTTTCAAGCAGACCTCCTAAAAGATGTCTGTTTTTCTGCCTCAGTTTTGCGAGTGAATACGCCCTTATCCTGGCACACTGTGGACACGAAGCGGTCTCTCCTAGCAGGGCTGTATAAGAGGAATTGTCTCGCAGGATGTGATGCTCTCAGCTCACACTGATGGCACTTTTCATCCTCTCCGGTTTGTGGTATGACGTCCGACAGCTCGTCTCTATTTCTAGTACCTGGTCACTCAGCCTGCATTCAGGGAGTGTTTCAAAAACTCCCCTCATCAAAGGAGAGGGTGCTGGTTTATCAACAAGGATCCCAGTGCAACTTCACTGAGCAATAAGAACGGTGTTAAAGGGACCATTCCCATCGCCATCGGATTAAAAACACAGTTCTCTTTATCCAGTCCAGCACGGGTAACAGCCAGCCCCAAGAGGCATCCCAGAATGTCCCTTTATTTAAGGGCTGGGCTTTGACACATACTATGCCATCATTTACCCAATGCCCCCTTTAATGCATAGTTACAACACCTGTGATGTGCTCCACAGCCTTGAGATGGGGACCTTCAAATTCCAAAAGCAGAGAAGGATAGGACCCTTGACAATTTCTGACCACTCGAGTGGTTGCACCCATGCTGCAACACATCCACAAGTGGGGGGGAATACCTCCAGGAGAGGGGAAGACAGACACTGGGGGAGGAGGGTCTACAAAAGGTAGAAAGGCTTCTTAGTGGCAGACATGTTTTGGCAAAGGTCAGGGTAACTAGAACAAAATAATATTGAAATCAAGACCCATCAGGCCGGAGCTTTGCTTTTACAAAAAGACACACGTCAATACAAGAATCAGCCTAGAGTCTTAAACATAACTAACAAGGTGAGCTGAAGGACTCAAAGGTACTCAGAAGGAGGGAGTCTGACCAAGAGCTGTCTGCAGCCATCCCAGAGATGGGAGATTGGCTGAGGCTCTTCTCTGCAGCGTGGACAGTGTCCAAGCGCTTCCTGCGTGTCATGGGACATTGACAAGGAGTCCTCGAATGTCCCAGTTTCACAATTCCCAGAAGACATTCTGCTGCAAAAGAAAATGCGGACAGTAAACCTGTGCATTCGGCCACAGTGATATCAATACCTTGTTAATGCAGTTTGCTAAGTGAAAAAGATGGGTTGTAATATTACTGCCTTTCATTTGGCAGAAATAGCCTCATCTGGCTGCAGCCCAGGCTGCTCTTTCGATGGCTCGAGTGTTTCTTTGATGTTTGCTTTGTGAGCAGAGAGAAGTGCTGCGGGAGGTGAATGGGTGAAAAAAAAACCTCAAGAAAGCAACAGGAGAAAGGGTGGGCAGCTGCCCCTTGTAGGCGGACTTTTAAATTAGGGACATGTGCAGCCCAGAAAAATCAGCAATTACGAAGGTAAAGGAATGAAAGGAAACGGAGGAACAGAGCAGTGAAAGGGCACTGAGGGGCACGGAGAGAAACTGCAGGGTCGATAGTCCATGCCAGTCTGCCCATGTGGCATCCTGCTCCACACCTGACCTTCTCTATCACCACCCAGGGCACGGTTTGGCGCAGGAGGCTGCATCACTAAGCCTCTGGCAGCTGGTGTGCAGCGCTTTAGTATCCTGTTCATGCACAGAGTGCCAACACTGCAGGCTGAGGCGAGGAAAACCCAAAGTGGTACCTCTGTGACCCAGGCGTCTACCGTGTGCAGGACCAGGCCTGACACGAACAGACATTGGGGGCAGGTGTTTACTACTCGTGGGACAAAGGTATTTTTATCTGAACTCCTGCTGACCACACCTTCCAATGCCATGTAGCATGCCATGACTGGGCCCCTCAACTCCCCCTGATTGCACGTTGTGAGCATCAGAGTGCACGAGAGGTGGAGGTACCCTTGACTGGGCTTCTCCTGGGTGGATGCAGCTCTGAAATAGGTAGGCTTCCCATAGCTCATGGTGGTAGTGAGTTTTGCTTCATCCAGCACTAATCCTCCGATTCCTTGAATTGACTTTGAAGCAGAATGGATCTGACTGACTTGAGACACGCGTATAGTGACTGGATCAGAAAGGATGCTACCTTGCGCTGGGCCGGAACCAGGCCTGTTACAGCAGGTCAGCCTGGGGCCATATAGGAACAGCACTGACCTAGTCAGCTTGGCTGTACATCTTTGTTGGCCATCGATTATAACCCCAGGCCTGAGGAAAAGACTGCAACATTTGGAGGAAGCAAGGCTTTAGACTTCCCTGCGAGTAGAGGACATCCACTGTTCAGCAACAGCTCAAGTCCAACGTAACCCAAAATTACCTTGAAGAGATTGGTGCACCCTACTCCACAGAGACATAGAGCCTGCATCTGCCTCCCAACCTCCATTGTCCCACAGTGCCCAAGAACTTCTCCCCCCGCTGCATGAAAGATAAACCAAGTAAGACTGATGTCCATATCAGGTCCTGTGGTATCCAGTCAAGCTCTTCTCCAAAGATGTCAATGAACACTGTGTAACTGAGGTTTCATAGAACTTTGGGCGAGGATTAGTGTACCACAGTACTCTGGATGTGTAATGGTTGATTGGCATGCTCCCTATTGGTATATTTAACTAATATAACTACCTATAAGCACCTAGTATGTGGTACAAGGTGTACTCAGTGCCTGGAACTTAAATGCCTCTAATGGACTGCTGAATACACAAAAGAAGTTCCCGGTGAAGGGATGTCAAAACATTATTTTGAAATAACCAATAATACAACAAAAGCCACATTAACCAATTTCCAATCAAAAATTAAACAAGATTTTTTTTTTTAAAACAACGTGCCCACAAAGCAGTTTTTAAAGATGTAATATATTATTACCTCAAGAAAAAGAAACAATATACAAATCGGGAATTTAAAGACAAAGCAGTGTTCAGTGATCACACAGTGAGTGCACATTGACTAGTACACAGTATGTTAAAAGCAAGGTCTGACAATGGAATATTACACTTTTTTAACGAATGCATCAATCCAAATCATATTTGAAATGAGAGGTTTTAATCCCTTCCAATTGTCATAAGCATCAGTGGCGTTTCAACACAAAGTAGTAAGAGGGTCAACAGCTGGACAAAGAAAGTTAATGGGCACAAACGTAATTTCTGTGAAAACCAAATGGACAAGAAACGGGCACCACAATTAGTCAAGAGAAAGAAAAAGTTTGCAAAAAGAGGGAGACTGAAAGAGTCATATTATGCTTACACTACTGAAAGAAACAAATCTATAGAAAGGGAAAGAAGATAGAGGGCCTCATTCAGAGTTTGGCGGACAGCGGAGGCCGCCCGCCAAACTCTTTCGAACGGAAGACCCATAGGGGGTCATTCTGACCCCGGCGGTCTGAGACCGCCGGGGCCAGGGTCGGCGGGAGCACCACCGACAGACCGGCGGTGCCCCGCAGGGCATTCTGACCGCGGCGGTTCGGCCGCGGTCAGATGCGGGAAACCGGCGGTCTCCCGCCGGTTTCCCGCCGCCCTGCAGAATCCCCCATCGCCGCCATGGGGATTCTGACACCCCCTACCGCCATCCTGTTCCTGGCGGGTCTCCCACCAGGAACAGGATGGCGGTAGGGGGTGCCACGGGGCCCCTGGGGGCCCCTGCAGTGCCCATGGCATGGGCACTGCAGGGGCCCCCGTAAGAGGGCCCCACAAAGTATTTCAGTGTCTGCCATGCAGACACTGAAATACGCGACGGGTGCCACTGCACCCGTCGCACCCCTGCAACTCCGCCGGCTCCATTCGGAGCCGGCATCCTCGTTGCAGGGGCATTTCCGCTGGGCCGGCGGGCGCTCTTTTGGAGAGCGCCCGCCGGCCCAGCGGAAATGTAAGAATGGCCGCCGCGGTCTTTTGACCGCGGTGCGGTCATTTGTCGGCGGGACTGTGGCAGGCGGCCTCGGCCGCCCGCCATAGTCAGAATCAGGCCCATAGTCCGGTTTTTCACCTGCTGGCCCTTTTAAGAGCTTCCCGGTGGCCCAGCGGGAAACTCACCACAACATTGATGCTGGCTCGTTGTGGTGCGTCAGGTTCAACAGCATCCGTCACGCCGAAAAGCGCAGCTGGGGTGTTCATGGAGGCCACTACACTGCCCATGGCAAGTGCATGGGCACTGCAGGGGCCCCCATAGGGCCCTCAGCACCCCGTCTCTGACAGCCTTTTCATGGCGGTCAAACTGCCATGCAAAGGCTGGCAGACACAGGGGTTGTAATCCCCAGGGCAGCGCTGCTTGCAGTGCTGCCCTGGTGGATTAAGACCGCTGGCACCACCAGGCTGTCGACCACTGGCAACCTGGTGGTGCCGGCGGTCGCTTTCGCCACAGTCAAAATGTGGAGGCCGGACTGCTGCATTGGTGGACTGCAGCACCAATTGTGCCATCCACTACAGAGGTAGTGCAAACATCGCATCATGCCTACCTGTCTACCCTGACTGTAGCAGTGTAAAAACTGCAAATTGACCGGTCAAAATAAACCCCTTTGAATAGGCCAAAATCTCCCTTTTAAAATAGTAATAAGTCCCTCTGTGTAAGACCAATAATGCAAGTTGCACGATATTTAAAAGTAGGACACAGAGAAATTTTACGTTAACATAACCTTACAATGCCTAGATCCCAAAAACTATTTTTCATTGTCCTATGAAGAAAACCAGAGTACAGATTTAAATCATATAGATTAAAATACTAATACTGTATCTCAGGAATGAGAAAATTATGAAAAATATTGATTTTTTAAAAAATATTTATCAAAAATCCAAATTCAATGGTGAAGTTGGATTTGTAATAGATATTTAGGACAAACAACCTTTTGAGAGTTACTTTTTCCCCACCTGAAGTTTCTGAACACTAAATTTACATTTGCTCTCCCACTTCTGCTAGCCAGTAATTAGCATTTGAATAGATGTGAAAAAGGTGTGAAATGCTTCCCAGTAGTAAACAATAGACTGGACAGAAGTGACTCCTCTGAAACTCACCAAATATGCAGGGTTGAAGCTGTGAGCATCCTTTTTGACATTACAGTATCAAATCCTGATCGAGTGTCAAATCCTTCTTGACAGGTCTGCTGGGTTTACATATAACATTTTGGGGAATGCACGAAAGGCAGAAAACAAGATGCCAAGATTTTTAAAAATGGTTTACTGGTTGACAGGGAGTGAACCCTGGTCAGGAAGCTATTACAATCCTAATAAGAGTAAGTTAAAAGCAAACCCCAAACTCATGTGTGTTCATCTTTTGATAGCTTGGCACAAAGCAGTCAGACTAAAAACTTAGGGGGCAAAAAAGATCTCATGCCAAGTTAGAAATATAAACCTTACTATAATAAATAAAACAAGACCAGGCCACAAAAATCCAATGAGTACAAACCGGAGAAATTGAATTTAAAAGTTTTAAGTAAAAAAGCATAAAGTGCCAACTGTGGACATCTGGTCGCTCCAAACCGGACAAAGTCACAAGTTCAGGCCAACTGCAATGGAGCACGGGCTGGCTATAGGGATCCAGTTACACCCGCTGAACAAAAGTAGTTTGATTCTTGGTTTGTGAAGTATTGCGTGATTCTGTGTTAAAGATGTGTTGCGCAGCCTAGAGGGGGTGTTGATTCCAAGATGTGGTGAGGCTGTAGTGCGAGGCCCTGTTGCATCGACTCAAGGAGCCCCTCGATGGGGCTTGCAATGCGAAGGCCAGTATCAGGGATGCATCGCCCAATTGAGGCGATGTGTTGGTTCCGATCAGCGGTGAAGCTGCAACGGGAGTATCAGCATTGTTGTCAAGGCTGAAGTCACCAAGCGATACGAGGATCTGCTACAGGGAAGCGTCGCACAGCAGCGGTTCTAAAGGTGATGAGTTGGTCACAGGAAGCGGGATGCTGTGGCATTGCATGTCTTTTGTGATGGGTTTAATCCACACAGTGGTGTCGATGCATTGGTTCTGCTTGGGACTGCACCATGCAGCAGAGGGTGTGTCAGTGCTGTTGAGGCCACAGAATGTAGAGCACCTTAGACCCATTTCCAAGGGTCCAGGACTGGGATGGCACCACTTGGCAGGGGAGACTCACAGATGGCAGATTCTAGGTGCAGAAGCAAGGTTGTAGGAAGTCTGTAATGTTCCTGAGACTTTAGACCAGCCAGTTAGCCCTTGGAGTCACTTTGGATTCTGGGATCAAGAGGAATGCAGATCCAGTCCTTCTTACTCAGGCAAGAGGGCAGCAGATCAGCACAGCAGAGCTGGTATCCAGCAGAGTGGCAGTTCTTCGTCAGCACAGCAGTTCTTTCTGGCAGAGTTTCTACAACTCCAGAAAAATACTGAATCTTTGGTGGCTGAGGTTGAATATTTATACCCAGTGGTGCCTTGGAGTGGGGGGAATCTTCTAAAGACAAGACTTTGAAGTGCGCAGATGTCCGCCCTCCCTGGCATAGCTCCAAACTAACTACAGGGGAAATGCAGGACACAATTTATTCAGGTGTGAGGCTGTGCCCAGCTCCTCTCTCCCGTCCTGCCAGTGATGGCCCATCAAGACACAGCTAAGCTCCCACTGTGCATGGCTGCCTAAGAGGAATACACAAAGCCCTCTGCCAACTACACCCAGTCATGTGACCAGAGACAAGCTTCAGGCACCAAATGGCTAAGACAAGGAAATGCCAATTTTCTAAAAATTGCATTTTCAGAGTTGCAATTTCAAATCTGAATTCACCATAACTTTAGATTTTAAATTGTGATTCCAAAGACACCAGATTTGAAGGGTTTACATCTTCCCAATTGGAAATGACACTTATAAAATGAAACAAGGTAATTCTAATGTTATGCTATGGGAGAGATAGGCCTTGCAAGAGTGAAAAACAAATTTGAGAGTTTTTCCCAACCAGGATATGTAAAACTTAAAGTGCATGTCCTGCCTTTAACATACATTGCACCCTGACCTCTGGGCTATCCCGGGCCTACCCAAGGGGTGCTATATGTATGAAAAAGAGAAAGTTTGGGTCTGGTGAAAGGTTTATCTGAACATACAGATTCTACAATGACAGGCCTGAACATAGTTTAAGGGCTACCTACATGGGTGGCAAAGACAGTACTGCAGGCCCACTAGTAGCATTTAATTTGCAGGCCCTGGTTACTAGGGATTTATAAGTAAATTAAATATTCCAATTGGGAATAAGAGAATATTACCATGTTTAGAGGAGAGAGCACATGCACTTTACCACTGGTTAGCAGTGGTACGGTGCTCAGAATCCTAATCCCAGCAAAAACGAGGCCAGAAATAGTGGAGAAGGAAGGCAAACTGTTTGGGGTGACCTTTCAGAAAGGGTCATTTCCAACACAAGATAATTCTGGCATATCCAACGTGCGGTTGATGAAGGACCTGCTTTGCCCCACCAGACATCTATTGCTGAGTTTTACATGCAACACTAGGGTGCACTTGAAAGGAAGGGAAATTGGATGACAAAACAATTCTTTGTATCCACTCTCTGATTGCTGCAACCCCCCTTTTGTTTTAATAGACTACTGTCTCTGGGTTTATTGGGGGTACAGTGGCTGCTTCAAAGTTGATTTTGGTATTACACATGGGGGGCCACTAGGTTTACAATTGTACTTTCCACAGACATATCCCCAGCCCAAACCTAGTGTGGTCAAAGACTTTCTCCATCTTGAAAATGCCTGAAATAAGTAGGGTTGGCCAGGGAGACTTTTAGCTGATTGGTTAGGGCATGCCCATGAGTTATTCCCGCCCACAAGCTTGTGCCCGACATAAATGTGGCATCTCCAGGAACACACTTGAAGTCATTCCTAGATCTAAGGAAAAACAAGAGGAATGGACCTGCTGTCTGTGACTTAAGAGGAGCTCTGAAGAACTGAACCTGCTCTCTCTTGTACCCAGGACGAAGAAGTAGACCCTAGGGGTCAACTGGCAGACCTCATGTACCAACTACAAGGATACAAAAACCTACAAGAGGCCTTGCCTCCATCTGACCAGTGGCAACTAGAAGTGGGCTGGACCCCCGCAATTGTCAGTCAGAAGATAAAATCTTTTAACTGGTTGGTTTATCAGACCTGCGTTCCAATATGATCAGTGTCAAATAGGTGCCTGGATCTCATCTACCACGAAAATTGACTATCATAGGTACTTTATGATTCTTGCTGCTATTCCTCTTTAAAAGTTCAGATGTTCATTTCTCCTCACTGGGTTGTCATTGTGTTGGGGTTGTTTCATTTGTTACATGTTACTCTATTTGTCTAATTTAGTTATGGATTTTTATTGTTTTGCATTTCGACTTTATTACTGTTTTGATACTGCATAAATACATTACACATTGCCCGAAGTAAAGCCTGTCTGCTCTGTGGCACAGCTACCAGAGGCTGAGCTCAACCTGCTTTAGAGACTTTAAGGGTTCATCCTGACAAGGGTTTTGATTACTCCCTGTAGCGCCCCTCCTCAAGGTCACCCCTCCCCCAAATAATATTCCAATCTCTTCAAACAACACTGTGAGACACTACAAGGCAGGCAATGCATCGGGAGTAACTATAATGCAAGCACTGCATGAGGAATCAATACAACGCACATAGGTACATGTTAGTATTACATTTTCAATGTTTTTTATACCAGTCCCAAAATATGCACCTAGAGATGCTGCTCAAGATCTTTTTGTTGAAGCTGGCGCACAGGACACTTCTAGTGATGTCATTATAATGGGATACAATGATGAATTTATCTCTGAAACAGAAATTAAGTCAAGTGAAGAATCTCTTTTAACAAGAAATTATTAAATGTTGAGAAGTTACCACTTTGCAAAACTCCAGCGCTGTTGGTAAAGTCCCAATGGGATCTGCGTTTCTCGACAGTGCCCATCTTTGAGAATCCTCATCCCAAGCTGCTGGGGGAATGGGCAACGCATTATAACTGAGAGTTGCCAGGGAACCCCGAAAATACTCATGAAATATACACAAATTGATTATGAAAGCTTTAGAAAATAGATGTCACAATTAATGGAGGATTTAGGTGCACGGGGAAAAAATAATTTCAAATATTACGAACTCAGTAATTAAGAGACTATATGAATATCAGTAGGAAACCAAAAACAAAGAGGCGAAAATTGTTACATCGGAAACAGGATTATGCCGCACAAAGCACTTTAAAACTTAAAAGAAAGTCGACCGTCTAAGTAAGGATATGAAAAAGACACTGAATTTACTACAGCAGGGATTATTGACCTCAGACTGGAGTTTAGATGTGAACACAGATTCAGATGTGAGCTCGGTACACAAACCATCAGGCCAGAGGGGTTTTAGGTGAATCTTGAGTCCTCAGATCTGACCGCAAACCGGAATTGATAAAACACAGATGACCAAGAGGAGGTGATGGAAACCGTGGAAACGACTGACGTGATGACGAGGAATTCATGAAAAGCAGAATGAGAGACAATACCCTCAGATAAAAGAGGCTTGCTCTATGAGAGATGAAATAGGTAACTGGATAAGAATATGAAAGTAAATCTAAACTTTCAATTCATGTATTAAATAGGACTGAAATACAACTATTGCAGTTTTATCATCATTCTGCCCAGACAATTGTTTTGATTATAAAAGGGCATACATTGACTTTTATTGTTCCTGATCTACCTCAGTTAGTTTAAGGGCCTTCTCACTTGGGTGGTCACCCTCTTGATCAGAAGCAAGTCACATTCTAGCAGCCTGTCAATCATCTCCTGAGCCTCCCTTGACTCATCATAAGGCAATGAACACGATATATCAAGTTAAACCGAAAAGCAACCTGCCTTCCAGATTACTGTACCATCCTTGGCGAAAACTAGACATCTCCAAATTAGTCTTTGTTTTGTACAACACCGCTCAATGGCACATGAGGACATAAACATCACTTCTGACATGTTTAACAGATGGGTTGATTCAGCTTCAGACAGCATACTCCCACTTAACATCCATAATTCTCAAAGAATATCCCCTTCATCTCCATGGTACGCATAAGAAATTTGATTGACGAAAAGATAATACAGGAAAGTTTGAAAGGCACTGTCGCCACAAAACAACCTGGCTGATAAATTACTCTAAAAGTGTGAATTACACACAACAAAAAACTAGTACAGAATGTTCGCACCGAGCATTATCATTAAATCATTTCATCTACCAATAGTTCAGTCAAATAATGTTTGCCATTTATAATTCTCAGGCGTAGTAGCTACCGCCTCAGTTGTCCTATCACAGAAGCTGTGTTTTGATTTGTCTGACTTCTTTCAGAATGATATCTTGCAACTTTTGAGCTCAGTCTATGCAAACAATCACATTTCTCAGCCTGTGCATCTTCCAGCCTCAGTTCTCTACATGGTCGGTTTGCAATCCTGTAAGTCAGGATGCTATTTACTCAGACCTTAGTTAAATCTCTTCTGGCTCTTCATGCCTGCTTAGGCTTGGGATGGATTTTACTTCTTCGATCTTCACAGTCTTGACCTCCATTTGGAATGCTCTCTTGTTCGGTGGCAGACTTTTGGAAAACAACTTTTATGATCCCCCCTATCGAAACCCCTCACTCTTGAATCAGTAGCATTGTCAAACTAACGCACTAAGACGCTAGATGTGCAAAGCATTTTTCTAGTCGCAAAGGGGCTGATTCGCAGAATCGGCCCCTTTGCGACTAGAAAAATGCTTTTTGGGATGTACAATGCCCAAACTGCGATTCGATAATAGTTTGGGTTTTGCGATTCGGGTATTAGGAAGGGGCGTGTCAAGGGTGTCCCTTCCTAATACTGAATCTAAATGCTATGTATGATTGTTTTGTGACTGCGAATGCGGTTGCAAAACAATCACAGTTAGCACCAAATTGGTGCTGACCCTTTCGCAAAAGGGAAGGGGTCCCCATGGGACGACATCCCCTTTGTGAATGCATGCGAAAACATTTAACTTTAAGGAAAACTGACTGCATTTTTTTTTTAAAAATACTGCTTTATTTAAAAGCAGTCACAGACATGGTGGTCTGCTGACACCAGCAGGCCACCATCCCTGTGAGTGCCGCCATTCCCAAAGGGGTTGCAAACTGCGACCTACCTCATGAATATTCATGAGGTAGGTCATTTGCGACCCCATTGCGAATCATAGACAGTGTCATTGACACTGTTGTACATCCGGTTTTGCGAGTCGCAAATTGCGAGTCGCTAAGACTCACAGTTTGCAAGTCACAAAACCGGATCTTCGGACATACAGCCCTATATCACTTCTACCTTTGATTGCTAAAATCTGTGAAAGCTGTAATAACCTGCTATTGTTGAAATATATCAAAGAAAATTCTCTTTTGAACAGCTATCAGTCTGCTTTTTGTTCCAATGTGAGCACCCCTACCCTTTTGGATGCCTGCCCAACACCCTCTTATAAAAAATAAAAAATAAAAACTTTTGGGTGGTTTTTGGCACTACACTTTCTTTTACAATCCATTGATAAACTAGTTGCTAAATGCTTCCTCGTGATGAAGGTCATTAGATAAACATTTCCCTCACTGCCTTTTAAGAATGCGACAGGGCATCCCATCTTGGGTCTCAGGAGAAATACTAGGGTTTCCTCTCACTTTTCCTCAGTTCTCTGACTCCCTATGGGAAAGTACTGTACCTTTAAAGCTCTGTGCTTCTGCATAGTTCTGTGTCATGCAGCTACATGACATTCACTTTTTGTCCCACCAGACCTTTGCTCTCCAGAATGCTACACCTGGTGAACATTCCTAAATTCAGGAGGCTGAGCTCAGTGGGTGGGACTTTTCTGTTTAACTGCACAGGTTTGGAAAGTCCTCCTTTTAACCATTGTAGCTGAAGCGAATCTCTTGCAATTTAGCAAAATTACTAAAAACACATATGTTCCTTTTGTAAGTCGTATACCTTTATCCATCTACCACCTGGACATGCATTGAGTAATTGTGTGCTCCAAAAATATAAATCAAATCTAGCTTTTGAAATTTTAACTCACATCACTGGTAGCATCATTGATGAAATTACTGATGACATCACTCAGTGGTTATGACAATTAGCTTCATACAGAAAACTCTACAACTCCAGCAACATTCAATATCTGCTAACCACAAATGACTGTTTTTCTGGCAGCTTTTTGTCAGTGGTTGCTTTTATTCGTTCCAGGTTGGCTTGGATGGTATTTTACCAATTGAAGGCTATAATAATGTTACTGGAATGTAAAAAGGTGTTTGGCATTTTTCAGCTCGGCATGGAATGTACTTGCTACTCCTATGCTTAAGGATGCTGCTATAAAAAAGAGCAAGAGGTTTTTGTCACTTTCTAGCTCGGTGTAGAAGTCACTGTGCTAATCCTATGCCTACAAAATGCTAGAAAAACAGCCTTTTGACTTGAACATATATGGAGTGTTGGTGGAGTTGCAGAGTGTTCCATATAAAGAAACTGCTCTCCGCCTAAACCTTTAGAACTACCCAGGGTTTCCTCTTCTCTTTTGCATAATTTATGCACTCTAAGGGCAATGTTTGGAGAAAATTAAAATAGGGATTTTGGGGTGTTCCGCCAATAAAGATTTAAACTTTGGATATAATTGAAAAAATATACAAACACACATATATATTTAAAATAATTATTGAAAATGTACTTGCGATGTAGTAACAGTTGATCCTGATGTAGTGACTCTGGGTGTAGTGGTCACAATGAAGTGACCCCAAAGCTGTGACTGTAGTAACATACATCCCCATGATTTATAAAAGTGCTTAATGGTTAAGTACACTACGTGAAAAAGAAGAATGTTTGGCCCTAGATATATTCAATAATAGTGTATGTATGTATGTGTAGTGTCAACCAGTGCTTAATTTGTGCTTGTTGTTTCTGGTGCGGAGCACCAGCACTTATTTTTGGGGGCCGGCACTTACTTTTTCTGTCTCAAGCATTTACTGCGAGCAAAACACACATATGGGAAACACGAGGGAATAGAAAAACGAAAAAGCGTCACAATGGGAGACAGCAGAAAGCTGTAAGGGTGAGCTGAAGGGGCAGGGGTGGCTGTAAATGGATTGCAGAGGCCCGAGATGGCTTCAAGATTACGCTGCCTCAGTATTCTGTGTTCCCGCATTTAATTGCAGCAGCCGCATTTTTAGGAGAAGGGCTTTGGGCACTGGCGCGTTTTTATTTACAAATTAAGCACTGGTGTCAACATACCTGTAGCGCAACAGGACACTAAACAAGGATGGAGCCATAAATTGCGATTCATGACGTTCGTGTGTGATGAATGTTATCCTATGGAAAAGTCCTTTTCCCTGAACAGGATGTGGCAGCTGCTTTTTCACATTGGAGGACAGTTGGGTTAGTTTTAATTTTAATGGGGATGTTTGCTTCAGATCCTGTGAGCATAGAAAAAGGCGTGTCATGCATGGGCTGCCTGTGAATGTACTGTGCTATCATGTATGAGCTGCTGTTAGTGTAGTTAGCTCTCCTGCCGTGCACAAGGTGCCTATGACGATCGTGGCCCTCTGGTGCATAAGCTATCTCTGAAGGCAAGGCACCTGCCCTGTTGTGCACGAGCTGCCTGTGAAGGTACACTGCCCGTGAAGGTACCTGCCCTGTTGTGCACGAGCTGCCTGTGAAGGTACACTGCCCGTGAAGCTACCTGCCCTGTGGAGCACGAGCTGTCTGTGAACGTAAGCTGCCTGTGAAGGTACCTGTCGTAAACGAGCTGTTTGTGAGGGTACCTGCCCTGTACAGACCTTCCTGGAAGTGCAAGAGCTGCCTGTGAAGGTCACTGCCCTTGTCGTGCACGAGCTGTGTGTGAAGGTGCCTGCCCTCTCGTGAACCTGCTCCCTGTTAAGATACCAGCCCTGTCGTGCACGAGCTACCTGTACCTACCCTGTCGTGCACGAGCTGCCTGCGAAGAGACCTGCCTTGTCGTGCACGAGCTGCGTGTACCCACCCTGTTGTGCACGAGCTGTCTGTGAACGTAAGCTGCCTGTTAATGTACTTGTCGTAAACAAGCTGTTTGTGAGGGTACCTGCCATGTACAGACCTTCCTTGTAGCGCAAGAGCTGCCTGTGAAGGGACCTTCCTTGTGCACGAGCTGCATGTGAAGGGACCTGCCCTGTCGTGCACGAACTGCCTGTGAAGGGACCCGGCCTATCGTGTACGAGCGGTTTGTGACGGTACCTGTCGTGCCCGAGCAGTCTGTGAAAGCAAGCTGCCTGTGAAAGTCACAGGCCCTGTCGTGCACGAGTTGTTTGTGAAGGTGCCTGCCGTCTCGTGAACTTGCTCCCTGTTAAGATACCAGTCCTGCCAAGCACGAGCTGCCTGTACCCACCCTGTCGTGCACGAGCTGCATGCGAAGAGACCTGCCTTGTCGTGCACGAGCTGCATGCGAAGAGACCTGCCTTGTCGTGCACGAGCTGCTTGTACCCACCCTGTCGTGCACGAGCCGCCCGTGAATGTAGCTCCCCCGTCACGAGCGAGCGCCCATCTGCCGCTCCTGGCTGAGGTAACGCGTGGGCTCCTGTGGGCCGCACGGCGCACACCTGTCGTCGGCGGCTGGGATTGACAGCACAGGCAGGTCTGGAGGAAGTGCCCTCGGAGAGTTGCTATTGTGGGATCCCCCTCACCGCGTGCAGCTGCAGCCTGCCATTCCCCATCAGTCTCCCGAGAGAGTGAGATATGCCGTCGCCTGACTCATGCTCCATCAGTCGCTGTGCGCTGCCAGGAGCGTGCTGTCGCTGCCTGCCCTGCTCTGCTCTCAGGCCGCAGCACGGCTCCCCTCCTCTGCACAGGTCGCTCACCCTGCCAAGTGACTCATTCCCGTCACCGCACAATACATCCCCGGCTCCTGGCACTGCCCGGTGTGCCCAGCTCTGAAGCCACAGAGCGCGCTATTTGTGTGCAATCAGCACTCCTTGTTGGCCCAGAGAGCGCAGCCCGCAGGGGCTCTGAGGTACGTGCAGCTCACAGAAGCCTTTGCATTTCACGGGGCCTTCTCCAGCCGGCCTGTGCGTCTGGAGGGCCTTTCACAGCGGATCTGAATCATCCATAATCAATGCGCTTCCTCTTCAGAAGGCTCCAAAGTGAGCTGCATGTATGAGGGCAGCAGATGTCAGGCCCGAGAGCCCCGCATCACTCACGCTCCGGAGGACCAACGCGTGGCCGGAGCAGGCTGTGCAGGAGACGTGCCCCATCCTTCCTCCTTGGTACACATCATTGTCTGGCCTAGGACCGCTGGCACACGTGGACGTCAATTCATCAAAACGCCTCGTGTCCATAATAGCCAAGGTGCCCCATTGCAATGTGTGACATTTACATCCAGTCCTGTCTGTTTAACCTACAGCACCTTGCATTCTGGGGCTTGTAGTTTTACTATGAACGTATGGTTCTAGATTTTTAGCATGCAAAGTCCGGTTTGCGTTAAAGCCTGAAGTGGCTGAAGGTGTCACACATGATACATACCCTTTGCTATCAAATCAAGGCGGACAACACTTAATCAGCAAATCAGTGACTTGCATGGACAAGTACTGTCCGGTATTGAGTACCTGCACTACTTCAAGTTGAAAGGGAGAGTGCCTGCACTTCTCAGCACTGCTGCAATGCATTTGATAGTGGAGTACCAGCACTTCTCAGGAGCAAACAGGTACTCTGGATAGTGAGTACCAGGATTTCTTGATTTCCATTTCAAGCATTGCTGCTAACGATACTGTTCAACAGAATGGTCTGCTCTGATTGGGCAACTTACCACTGTTCAACATTGCAGGTCAGCATCCATGCAATTACAAACTTACACGAGGTACCAGTCAGGCTCCCTTTGGATCTAGGACCTCCATGTGTGATAGTGAGACTACTAACCTAGATGATGTACAGGGCAATGGCAAAGCTCTCTGGCTCAACAAATACAACAGAGCTACCTATGACCAGGATCCAAACAAAATAATCATAACGCATCATCATGAGTCAAATCGCACTCGGTCTACAGTGGTAATCGCCACACCACATAAAACATCACTGGGCTGCCAGTAGCGCTGCAAGGCCATACAAACTGGGGTCATGAAAATGACAATAAGAACGATGTAACATATCATGTTAGCTCCTTTATAGAGGTTTATCTAGCAAATGGGGGAATGACCCAGGGACCTGGGTACATATGATATTAGACACAAGTGGTCCCCAATGGGGAAGTGAAGCCCTTAACTTCCACTGCACTGAATTAAATATGAAGTGGGTATTCTGGAAAGGAATGGTATTAAAAATGATATGGTTTTATTAAGGTTGGAACCAAAATTATAATGTCATAAAATATATACGTTCTCCATTGTACTTTCAGCGCAGTGCAAATTGACAAAGCCAGCAGTGCTTGTGCACACAGTTTGAGATTACTGCAAGGGAATCTATGCTGAACTGTCTACAAGCACATTAAAGAAACTACAGCAGGCACAAAACCACCTTGCCCTGTTTGCTTTCCTCTAATCCATTCAACCAAAATCTCCCAGCACTGAAGACCTTTCCAACAAATACAAATGAATGAATGTAGTAAATTCAAGGTGCTTTTACTGTCAAGGTCCATGCATCTCAATAACTCACTACCCCACTCCTATCCAGCCACTGGATACCCCAGTGCCAGCCTTCAAGGAAGGAACCAAGGCTGTGTGTCTGGAAATCAATTCATCACCTTTCCTGCAAGGAAAGAATCAACGCATCACCTCCCCAGCCAGTAACAAACCAACACATCGCCTCACCTGCGAGGAAAGAAATGATGCATGACCTCACCTGCGCAGTGAGGAACAAATGCATTGCTTTGCTTTTTCAGTGCCTCACCTCCCCTCTGGCCCGCATCGTCTTTGATTTCGACGCGCCCTTTCTGCTAAAAAGATCCAACCATTGATTCCTATGGGCCAAGACTCATTTAAACTTTTAAAAAGTGCTATCTTTACTTGTGTATGTTGTGTTTTTGTCACTTTGGTCATGTTTTACTCAGATACATATTCGTTATTTTTCTGAACGGGTGTAGAGTACTCTAGTGTTTTCACTGTGTGTGTGTACACAAATACTCTACACATTTCTCTGAAATAAGCCTGACTGCTTGAGAAAAGCTACCAAAGGGGTGATTAGGGGTTATCTTAGGTGTGCGACTCACTTATTCTGAGTAGAATTAGGGTCCCTAATTGGACAGGGGCAAACCACTGCCAACTAAAGACCCCATTTCTAACACCATTTGTCTTGGGAATAGACCTTTCTCAGGATGCTGTCCCATTTGTTTAAAGTTCCTGTCAATTGTGTCTTAGGCTGCTTTCCAGTTTGTCCCAGGCTACTAACCCCTTTGTTTCAGGATGCTGCCTACTTTGTTTCAGGTTGGCGTGTTAGACTTTTCATCCTTGGCGTGGTCTCCCTTAACTTTTTGGCCTCTGTTCCCCAGGTTGTTGATGTGTGCTGGACTCTGATGTTGCTGTTTTTGTCACTCTGGGTACTTTACCACTGCTAACCAGTGCTAAAGTGCAAGTGCTCCTTTACAAAATGTGTACGTGATTGGTTTATCCGTGATTGGCATATTCGATTTACTAGTAAGTCCCTAGTAAAGTGCACTAGAGGTGCCAGGGCCTGTAAATCAAATGCTACTAGTGCGCCTGCAGCACTGGTTTGCCACCCACATAAGTAGCTCTGTAATCATGTCTCAGACCTGCCACTGCAGTGTCTGTGTGTGTAGTTTTAACTGTAAATTCGACTTGGCAAGTGTACCCACTTGCCAGGCCTAAACCTTCCCTTTTCTTACATGTAAGACACCCCTAAGGTAGGCCCAAGGTAGCCCCAAGGGCAGGGTGCAGTGTATGGTTAAGGTAGGACATATAGTAATGTGTTGCTAAATTCATTTTTCACTGTTGCAAGGCCTGTCCCTCTCATAGGTTAACATGGGGGCTACCTTTAAATCTGATTAAAGTGTAGAATCCGCTTGGGAGCGGATGGACATGTGGAGTTTGGGGTCTCTGAGCTCACAATTTAAAAATACATCTTTTAGTAAAGTTGATTTTAAGATTGTGTGTTTGAAAATGCCACTTTTAGAAAGTGAGCATTTTCTTGCTTATACCATTTCTGTGACTCTGCCTGTTTGTGGATTCCCTGTCTGGGTCAGTTTGACAGTTGGGCTGGTTGCACCTCACACTAGAAAGTGACACAAAGGGAGCTGGGGTGTAGCCTGCATATCCTGATGAGCCATCTGTGCTAGGAGGGAGGGGAGGAGTGGTCACTCGCACTTGAAAGGGCTGTGCCTGCCCTCACACAATGCCGTCTCCAACCCCCTGGTGAGTGTCTGGGGCCTGGCCTGAGCAAGGCAGGATTTCACATTCCAAAGAGACTTTACTTTGAAGTAGGCCTACTTCAAAGGAGAAACTGGGTATAAGAAGGACACCCAATACCACAGACTTTAGATCACTTCTGGACATCAAGAGGAACCTCTGCCTGGAGAAGAGCTAAAGATCTGAGGAAAAGTGCTGCCCTGCCTGTGACTGTGCTTTGTGGAGCTATCCTGCAGTTGCTGCTTCTGCCAGAGTAAGAGGGCAAAGACTGGACTTTGTGTGCCTTCCATCTTGTGAAGAAATCTCCAAGGGCTTGATTTAGAGCTTGCCTCCTGTTGTTTGAAGTCTCAGGGACAGCAAAGACTTCTCTCTGCCAGCACCTGGAGTCTCTGGAGAGACTCCTGCTCTGACAAGTGGTGCCCTATCCAGTTCCTGGGCCCTTGAAAGGAAAGCTGGTGGAAATCCAAGGAAATCGACTTCGGACGACTTCGGACCGACGCTGCTGCTGAATCCGGTGACGCCGCCTGCACCCGATGCCGTGAACTTCGCTGGAACGCGACGATCTTCGCAGGCCCGACGCCGCTGCAGCCCCGCTGAAGTCCTCGACTCCGTGGAAGTCGCCGCACCACGTCGTGACCGACGCCGCTCGAAGTGCGCGGATTCAACATTTTGCACAGATCCCCGACTTCGCGCATCGGCTTGTTTTCACTCTTCACCAAAGGTACTGTACTTGGGGGTCTACCGTGTCCGGCGCCGCTGGTGTCGGCTTGTTGGGAACGACTCCGTCACGACGCCGTGTTAACATCTCATCGAAGCATTTTTGTTTCTAAGTGCTATTTTGAGTACAACTTTAAAAATTCATAACTTGACTGGGGTATGTTGGATTTTTGTCGTTTTGGTCTTGTTTTGTTTAGATAAATATTTCCTATTTGTCTAAACCTGTGTTGTGTCATTTTGTAGTGTTTTCATTAAGTTACTGTGTGTGTTGGTACAAATACTTTACACCTAGCACTCTGAAGTTAAGCATACTGCTCTGCCAAGCTACCAAGGGGGTAAGCAGGGGTTAGCTGAGGGTGATTCCCTTTTACCCTGACTAGAGTGAGGGTCCTTGCTTGAACAGGGGGTAACCTGACTGTCAACCAAAGACCCCATTTCTAGCAGTGTCCCTTTGGTTTCAGGCTGCTTTTTCCTTTTGTTTCAGGCTGCTGCCTACTTTGTTTCAGGCTGCTGCATACTTTGTTTCCGGTTGATGTCCCTTTTGTTTCAGGCTGCTTTTCCCTTTGATTCAGGCTGCTGCCCCTTTTGTTTCAGACTGCTGTTCTGTTTGTATCAGGTTGCTGTCTCCTTTATCGTGGCCTTTTGTCCCCTTTGACTTTGACTGCCTCCCTTTTACTTTCAGTTGCTGCCCTTTACTTCAGGCTGCTGTCCCGTTTGGTTTGGATAACTCTTTCTCTTTGTTTCAGGCCTCTGTCTCTTTTGTCTCAGGATTCAGTCATCTTAAGTAGGAAGTTCTCTCTTTACCACATGCTACTGCCATTTAGCTCAGTCTGCCACCACATTGTCTTCAGCTTCTGCCACTCTCTCCAGCCTCATCACTACACTCCATGTGGCACAGCATGCCACACAAGCAACACACTCCACAGGCCTCATCCTCAACTTTGTCTTCTGAACATCAACAACAATCCAGGGCAAACCACCAACACCCCTGAACTGGACCTACCACTCTTCCATCTCCATCTCTCTGCTCAAATCAAGATCAATGCAAAAGAGAGGACTAAATGTTCAGATCCTCCAAAGACTTCTCCATAGACAACCTAATGCTTGAACTCATCTCTTACACTACCAACACCATGTCCGATGCTAACGCCCTTCAAAACAACTTCAACAATTCTCATCAACCCTGCAACGCAATAAGGAACCAAGGCTGTGTGTCTGGAAATCAACGCATCACCTTTCCTGCAAGGAAAGAGTCAACGATCATCTCCCCAGCCAGTAACAAACCAACACATCGCCTCACCTGCGAGGAAAGAAATTATGCATTACCTCCCCTGAGCAGTGAGGAACAAATGCATTGCTTTGCTTTTTCAGTGCCTCACCTCCCCTCTGGCTCGCATCGTCTTTGATTTCGATGCATCCTTTGTGCTAAAAAGATACAACCATTGATTCCTATGGACCAAGACTCATTTAAACCTTTAAAAAGTGCTATCTTTACTCTTTGGAAAGCTATGTGCAAATAAGATCCACGCACAGTCTTATGGGGCAATCCATGACCCCGGGGCTGGCTATTATATTAGCAGCTTCCCACTTTTCCAATGTAGGAATCCACAACACTTTTTCTTTGTTGCTATGGCCTCACAGGTTTTGTGTCAATTTTTTTTTATTTCAATGGATGGCCGTCTCACCTGAGGCACTATAAGCTATGATTATTGTTGGAGGTCGCGGGGCAGCCTCAAGGCTTCTATGGCCCCGCCACCTCCCTCTCACCCGTCTTTCTGCAGACCGTCCAGGAGCTGGCAACAGTCCCTTCTGCTCCGCTGCAGTGTAAACCAGCAATGTCTCATCATCTCCAGCCAGCAGGCGGGAGCAACTTTGTTCTCTCCTGCCGCCACTGGCGTAACCAGCCCAGAGTCTCTTACTTTATCTGTACAGCAGCGGCCTTAGACAGACACTGGCAGTTACCAGAAATTTACAGTGAGTGAGACTTAGTTGGTGAGACTCACTCACTGCAAAAGTAAAAAAATAAAATAAAAAAAAACGGGTAGTCAAAAGCAAAAAATCAAGGGTCGTTAATTGAGCAGAACTCATTTGCTAAATAGAGCCTTCACCAAAGACCGGGTCAAGGAGACTCAATAAGGCAGACTTTTGGAGATTCACCTAGAAAGCCTCAGGGAGGCTAAAGCAGGAGGGCATATGGAACTCAACAAGACAGATTTGGGGAGTCCAGCTAATTTAGATACAACTACATAAATATGATGGAGACTTAAGTAAGATAACTCGGAGAGACCTAGCATGGACCCAAAAGACTAGTGGACATAAACAGACGGATTCAAAGACCTATATATATTAGTTAGAGCAATCTAGGTATTGCAGTTATACCCCTATGAGGCTTCCTGCAGCCTGGGCCATTGGCCTTCTGAATAGTGCAAGGTACTTATTGTAAATTTGGGTGAACTACAGTTGATACCCACCAACATCACTTTGATTTTGTAGCTGGGAATTTATACTGAAGAGAACCATCAATGGTTTACACTGTCATTAACAACCGGGCATTTGACCACTGCAGAAACATACCACATTTCAACTTGAGCCAGTAAAATCTATTTTTATAATCAGCAAATGTTTGTTTAATTGTGTTGAGAAAGATATTCCAGTCATGGACATCATTTGGGGGTCTCCAGAGGTTGCAGTTGCGAATAAATTAAGATTACTAATTGTTTGGGTAACAAAGAAAGGCACGTGTAAGTACATGAATGTAGGATTTAAAGTAGTGCAGCCACATGTGCACTTAACAAGAACCAAAAATAAAATTCACTAATTGACCTTTTTGCTCTGAAATTTCACAGCAATGAAGAGGAGAGAGAAAGGGCCAATGGGCTGTGAGGTGAGTAAGCACAGTAAGGAGTTCTAAATAACCTCAAACTGTGCAATTAACTAAATTAATTCCTTCACACTGATGCACTAACTAGAAATAAAATAAATGCAGGAGAACCTGCATTCATTTGTGGTGAATAATTACAAAATGTAGACATTTCCCTCCCTCTCACTCTTTCTTGCTCTCTCTCTGCTTTTTCCTGTCCACCCCATCCCCGCTTCCTCCCTACTTAACATCAAACTGTGCAATTAACTAAATTGTTTCACTCACATTGATGCAGCAACCAGAAATAAAATAAATGCAGTTGGGAGGCGAGGTCTGTGGAGAATGATTACAAAATGTAGATGTGCTTCTCTTCCCCCAATAATCTCCATTTACCCTCCCACTCGACCAAACTCTCTCTCTCTCTCTGTGTTTCATGCCCATTCTTATCCCTCTCCCTCTACTTACTGTGAAATTATGCAACTAACAGAATTGTGCCTTTGACATTGGTACACCAACTAGACATACAGTATATGCTGTTGGTGGTGAGCTGATGTACATATGCTCCTCTTCTTCCCCTCTCTCTTTCTGTTCACTCTTCCAACCTCTCTCTCTCTCCCTCCCTCTCCTTTCTCATCCCTCTCTCTCCCTAGTTACTATGAAACAATGCAATTAACAAAATTGTTTCATTGACATTGATATACCAACTAGGTATCAAATAAATGCAGCTAGGAGAAGTAGTTGCACTCATCAGTAAAGAATAAATACAAAATGCAGCCATATTTCTCTATCTCTCTCACTTACTCCCTCTGACTCTCTTCTCTGTCTCCACTTTATCCTCCCACTTGTTGACACTGTCCAACTTCCTCTATTTTTTTTTCTTTCACTCCCTCTTTATTTTCTTTAACCTAACTGCCGCCCTATCGTCCTCTCTATTCTTGTGTCTCAGCTATAAGGACTATGCTACAATGTTAGACAGAGGGTGGAGTGGGCATTTGGTAAATCCAGGTGTGCCCAGCCCAAAAGTCCATACCCTAGTTGAGTCACTCATAGCAAGTGAGCAGAGCTGCATTATGTTCCCCTGGAGGTATTAGGTGGCTTGTTAGAAGCTGTTGTGAGGCCTGGGGTCAAAACTTAATGTTGTTCCCTGTAAATGCTTTTTCTATTTTACTCAAGTGCCACAAGCAACTTTTTGTAAGTATTAAAAACAATACTGTATTCCAGAAAAACTGAAAAAAACACATGTCCCCTTAATATTGAGATGGGAATCTCAACAGCATGGAATACCATGACCAGAATTTTAAGGCCGAACTATCAAATGATAAGTAGAGATTATCTATACCTAACTCTACATACACGTACTTTGACAATATGCATAAATCTTTTAGATGCATAGATGTGGAGCTAAAGCAGTAAGTCTATACTTCCTAAATATGCACTTACCTTTTGATATTTACCTTTTCATATTTTGCCCCTTCATATTTTGTCCACAATTTTCTGATATCACAATATTCCTATGCTTGATATTGCACAGCACAATTGTGAAAACATGGCATCATGTGATATCTCGTGGTTTGATCAAGTGAAGTGCCTGATTATTACTGAGGATGTCAAGCTTTCTCGCACTAAATAATCTATAAATAAATGATGCTGAGAGAGGGTGGGGCCTAGGGCGTCTCCCCGGAATGGTTGTCTTTCTTCCTCATCAGTCAGATAAATTTATTCTGGCAAATCAAATCTTCACACTCCCCTGCACCATACTGACCTTTGGTGATTGTGTGCCATGCTCTTATTGATCTGACTCTCGCAAACCAGTGTCAGAGCCTACAAAACCAAGCCCCAAGAGAGTGGTTGTGCCAGCTTCTTGAACAATCTGTTATGCATCAATTACAGTCACTGTACACTTTAATGAAGTCGCATTCGTTCCATCACACACCTCATCCACATCAGTGGCGTCTATTTCATTCCTCCATCACTGACCTCATACACTTCAAGAAAGTCTCATTGATTCTCCTACATCACTGCCCCCATACACTTGAATTGAGTTTCAATCATTCCTCTGTCACTGACCACGTATACATCAGGGTAGTCTTATTTATTCTTACAGGACTCATGCAGATCAATGGAGACTCATTCATTCCCCCAACATTGACACCGTACACTTCAATAGAGTCTCATGTATTTCCCCATCAATGATCTCATACACATTAATGCAGTCTCTTTAAGTTCTCCATTACTGCCCCATGCACTTTCTCTTCACAGCCTCAGAATCTTACTTAGGTGTACGTGGCTGATCTCACATGCCATTTTATTTGTTTGCTTAATAATCTATTTATTTAGATATTAATTTATGCAATTTTGTTTAATACAATCATCTCCCGAGGACTTTAGAATGCTTTGCAGTGAAAGGGCAAAGTTAGCAGAAAAGTGAAGCATCAATAAACTAACATAGGTTGTTTGCGAATATAGAATATCGTAAAAAATATGAATGCAGGGAGATATAAAAAATGGAATATAAACAATTATAAGAAAATACATGCAAATCAATAAACAAGGGAACATTATACCAACGGGATATTAAAATATATGAATTCAGCCATCTGGGATCTCGGGTTATAATGGGGTGAAGAGAAAAGAAAATTAAAAATAATAATAATAATCCTCTATTGTACATGAGAGAGAAGAGGGAAGAGGAAAGAGATGGGAATAAAAGATTGAAAGACAGAGAAACAATATTGCAAACTGAATCAGGAAATGAGGGCATCATCATATTGCTCTAAAATGGGGTTGGAATAATAGTATTTTCGGGAATTAAGGATGTTAAGGTCTTTTTTAATGGGTTGCCTAAGGCGGTGGTGGTGTGTAAAATTGGAGAGAAAAAGTTCTAGATTCACGTTGCTGTACCAGCAAAGTGTTGGGCCATAATGTGTGTATATATATATATATATATATATATATGTATGTATATATATATATATATATATATATATATATATATATATATATATATATATTTTTTTTTTTTTTTCCTGTTTGAAAGCTCAAGTTTCTAAAATAAGAAATTTCGCACTCTGTATTAACCTTAGGCTTTAGACCCTTTAAACCTGGAAGTAAAGTAGAGGATATACGTAGGAAGCTGTACGTTAAGCAGGCCATCTTGTACAGTGATATTCTAGTATCAATGATGGAAGGTTTGCAATTGAGAACACATGCTGAGTCTTGCTTGAAAGGAATGTAAAAGCTCGCTATCTGAAACGTTGTGACGCAACATGACTTATAGCTACCAAGGAAGGGTGTTCCTGACATAGGACAAAAACATTTCCTCCATCCACTGATGATTTCTTAGGTAGAAGAGCGACTTATCAAATTATTCTTAAATCCATTCAAGTTGGAGATCCTTAGAAAAGAATTGAAACCAAAATTCCAAATACTTTAGTTCCTTTTCTTTTACTGATTTTCTTTTACTTTTCAGAAGCACTAAATCACCAAGGAGAACATCCATACAATAAGTATGTGTGATGGTAGAGACAATGACATTGTCATTGTGGCAGATAGAAGAAAGTTATTTGACGCCATCGCTACAGTTCTAGAGAGGAACAAAGTGAACACATTCACAAGATTGGCGTTGGAATCACACCAATGGATGTTGAAGACCTCTAGAAAGAGGTTTGAATCAGAGAGGATTAGTTGCTTGGTAATGCGCTCCATCTATTGCTCAGTTATATTGTCACCAGGATCAAGCACTGGAAAGGTAAATATGCATCATTAGTCAACTTCCTGCAATGAACAGAGTTCTCATGGATAGCTGCAGCCCCTCTGCCAGAAATACCTTCCTGATCATACCATAGAATAGAATAGTCAGGAAGAAAAAGGAGCTCCGTAATAGTTTGCGAGGTGTCAATGAACCATGTCTCGGCGAGTTCAAGATATGGGACATAACTTCAGCAGTCTCCAGTCTATCTTTCACACTTGATCTGCATGCTAAAGACACTGCAAGGTAGAGTTCACAGTTTTGTGGGAGGGTGTGACCAAAATTAATAACTATCTAAATGAGGTAGGTGTGAGTAATGTTTCTTGGAAAACATGGAAGACTTAAGGGTCATCGTTCAGAAAGAATCAGAGTGGCCCTGTGGAATCATGAGCATTGATCGATGTGGTTACAATAGAATAAGGATCAGATATAGCTGGGTTAGAGGAAGGAGAATGGGAAATATAGTCTTCGAAGAGGACACACATGTCCTTGTTGAGGAGGTGGGGACTATGTCTACGGCATGAAGTTTAAGGTTGCTTCATGGACAGGATGGAAAGTGTAACCAATGAAGATGTATGAGTGCAACAAGTGCCCAAAAGAAAGACATCATGAACTAGGGAATTAATTTGCACTGTGACTGTGTATGAGGGAATATTACTCACGTCGTGGCAGTGCAGAGTAGACTGCTCAAGTAGAGGCTGGTGTAGAATCTGCATATCTCCCATGTTTCTCTCTGCAGGTTCACACCTCACATCCACTAGAAGCCTACAGCTGAAGGGAAGGCATCTCCTTCCACTCTACGGAAGCAACCATTCTTCACTGAGGACACCAACTATTTTAGCAATCGGAACAACTCAATCCTAGTATATCAATATATTATATATTTACAAAACAAAGGTTAAAGTGACTTATGTATGGAAATAATGTCTTACTTTGTCAAGGAAACTCATAAAATCACTGAAAAAACAAAGGTTACAGTTAGGTGAACATTTCAGTTAAAACATAACATTTTAAACTAAAAAACACCACTGAAATTCACCAGTTAAAGTTAACTCAAGTAGCTATAACTTGCACCCTCGCCATGCACAATGATGTCATCAATGATGTAATTTCAGTTGTTATCAGTGATGTTATCAATGATGTCATAGAACTTCTGATGAGTGTTGTAACGTGAGGTCATAAGCAGTGCATGACAGGAGAGCAAGTTATAGTTACATGAGTTTATCTATAACTTGTACATTTCAGTATTATTGGGTTTCAAATGTTATGTTTTAACTACAATTTTCACCTAACTCTAACAGGACTCTCATGAAAGCCAAAGGGCTGCACTGGTTCCTGTGGTAATCCAGCGCATGTCTAGGCTCCAGCAATCCTACTGCGGAACGTCTGCAAAATCGTGGTGCCCCTGAAAAAATGTATTTTCAGGAAACAAGACTGAGTTCCAAAGTCCTGTAAAAGTGGGAAAAAAAATTGCTCAGTTTGTGGCCAGGCAGTCTGAGCACGAGCTCCAGAGGGACTCGTTAGAGCCTTTCCCTCCTTAAGCAGAGGAACTGGTGTAGTATATCTGTATGTCACTGCATAGTTATCATTACGACCTAGTCACCATGGAAAATGGGTTTTTATTGCTTTGCTAGTAACTTTGGTACAGTTTGACAAATCTACCTGAAACGTTCTAAAAAAAAGGTTCATCCTCCTCTGCTCCTGCTGGAAAGTTTTAGGGTGATCCATCAAGTGGGGACCCAAAAAACAGGGACGGGTCCAAAAACACAGTTTTAATGTGCAATTTCTAAAAGGATTTCTGAATAGCATTGCAGCCAAAACAGCTGAACAGAATTACACCAATTTAGGCAAAAGCTAGCTCTTTACCCAGAAAGTGTGCTTTTTGTGATTTGGTGTAAACTTGTTCAGTAGGTTTTGAGAAATTAAGGTTCTAGATTGCTGGTTTCACAGGGAGCTTGCTGGAGTCCCACAGGAACACAACTTTAAAAATTATAACAGTCTGATTGGCCGAGAGGGCATTTTTTCTGAATGGTCACCTCACTCTCATCTGAGTGAGAGGCTTGTGATTTAGTGTAAATCTATTCAGTAGTTTTAAGAAATTAAGGCTCAAAATGTATGTATATTTCACACTATGGTTCCACCTCGGATCCACCAATGTGGATTCTTGGATCTGTGAGCTAAAGCATCCATTAAGATTGGCTGGATGCAACCTGAAGGAAAAATTGCAGCTACCATCTTAGAACTCTGGGACCTAATTCTTGAGATCTACAAAATAAAATAAATTAAGATAGGGGGTATCCTGATCTCCTGGGCTATGTTGGGGGTACAACCTTTGGCCAAATTTAATTTTGGAGAGGTTCCATGGATCCGAGAGCCCCAGTGAGTCCTCTGGGAAATCACAGCAGATCCGTGGATCTGCGGTGGAACAAAATAAAAAAAAGGGTGGTTGGCTATCTGCCAGGGGGATTGGGTGCCCATGGGGTTTTGGGAGCAGTACCAGACTGGAGGGAATGCCCAGCCTCCAGCCCTATGCCAGGTACAGTGGAAGGCCTCCGGCCAATCCCTTGCCATGCATGACAGCGGATATCTTACTTTGTGTTAAAAAAACATAGAAATTCACTGAAAAAAACAAAGGTTAATGGGACATTATAGTTAGGAATTGAATATCTGACGTTATATTGAAAAAGACTTAAATATTCACTGAGAAAAACTCATGACCTAAATTAACTATAACTCGCCCCCTCGCCATGCACCTCTTGTACCCTCACATATTACACCACTCACAACATGTTCAGTGACTGCATTAATAACATCCCTATTGGCGTCTGGAATGACATAATTGATTGATAGGCTAAGGAGTGAGTTATAGTTACTTTAGAGCACAGGTTGTAGTTACTTGAGATAGCTCTAATTGGTGAACTTCAGTGACATTTTCACCTAAGTATAACATCCCTTTGCCTTTGTAGGTAGATGTAAGTTGGTAGGTATAGTTAGGATCACCTTTCCAAAAGAAAAGGACTTTTTGCTTTGCTAATAACTATGGTGCAGCTTGAAGAATCTTCACAAAACTTATAAGTGATAAGTGAAAGAGGAACGAGAAAAAGTGATTCCTCCTGCAGTTTCCATAGGAAAATTGAACAGCGATACAGTAAAAAACTGCTGAACAAAATTACACCAAATTTGGCAGAGAGCAAGATTTTTCACCAGAAAGGGTTCTTTTTGTGATTTAGTGTAAATATGTTCTGTAGTTTTTAAGAAATTAAGGATCAAAATCTATAGCTATCTGGGCATGACTAAGAGATTTGATAGACAGGCTCAGCACCTTGATTTGTTAATAACTTTGGTGAATCTTCACAAAACTTTTTAAAAAATGTTCACCTACCACAGCTTCTTCCTGGAAAGTTAGAGGATAAGCCATCAAGGGGGGCCAAGGAAAAGGTGAGTGCACAAACTCAGTTTCGCCATTCATTTTCCATAGAAAATTTTAGACAATGGTACAATAAAAACGGGCTTGCAACTTCAAATAATGGAGCAATCTGATTGGACAAGAGGGCCTTTTTTTCCTGTTGGCCATCTTGCGGAAGCAAGAGCCTTCCACATGTTTCACAAGAAAACTCGCTCTGATTGGCTGGCCACAAAGCCAGCAGAAATGTTGCAGCTGCCATTACAGGACTCAGGGACTTGCCCCTGGTGTCCTGTAAATTAAAAATAATCAAGTTATAAGGGGACAGGGTAGGGATACTCTGAGCCCCTACCTAGCCTTTGTAGGGGAAATCCATGAGGGACCTCGTCTAGGGTTAACATTGAAAAAATTGTGTTTTTAAAGTGCTGCGATCCCACATGAGTCTCCTGGCCACCTGTGCTCTAGAGAGAGGACTCACTGGCTCCCGAGAGACTGTCAGGAGAGTCCTGTGGAATTGAGAGAATCATTTTTTAAAATGGACCTTGTATGTCAGTAGTTTGGCGGACCAATGGAGGTTTGGTGCAGACACAAATAAAGGTGGATTTGCCACCCACAGTGGGATTGGTTCGGGGTCTGGCTGCATGGCAGGCTCTACAGCCAACGCCACGCTGTGCACGACCAAAGGCTGTGTGCAGCGGGAAGCTGGCATAAATACATATAGTAATAAAATCTTACTTTATGTTAAGAAAAATAGAAGTAGAAAAAACACAAATATAGTTACAACCAAATAGGTATACAGACAGGTATCCTCCGAAGTTAGATGGCCCTGCACTCCACCAGTTATTACCAGACTACACTCACCTGCATTACTCCAATATAGCACTCTCTGACTGATGTCCTGCAACTGCATTCTGCTAGAGGTATGCTAATGCTACATTATCTTATGTTACCTTGACACTGCACCCTCCAAGAGTTATCTGATACTGCATTAGTATATATTCCTAAAACACTGCATGCTCTTACAGTTACCCTCAAACTGCATTTTCCTGCATTGCTTCCACACTGGACACTCCTGCACTGTAGCAATAATGCATTGCCCACCCTGATCTTTCACTTTTCCGCATTGTCTTGGCACTGCAGTCTCCTGCATTGCCTTAGCATTGCACTCGCCTGCAGCTTTTGTTGTGACCGTGCAATCTCCTGTATTATCCTAACACTGCACTTTCCTATACTTCTACCGATTCTGTATTATCCGACTCTTACAGTTACCCTGGAACACCATGCTCCTACATTACCCTGATACTGCACTCTCTTACTGTTATCCTAAAATTGCAATCCACTACAAGTATCCAGGCACCGCACTCTCCCAAGTTACCCTGATACTGCACTCTCCGAGAGTTATTGTGATACTGCATTATCATACATTGCTAAAATACTGCACTCTCTGACAGTTACTCGGCGACTGTATTCCCCTGCATTGCCACGATACTGCACTCTCCTACAGTTATCCTGAAAATGCACTCTTCTACAGGCATCCTGATACCGCACTCTTCCACAGGCATCCTGATACCGCACTCTTCCACAGGCATCCTGATACCGCACTCTTCCACAGGTATCCTGATACCGTCCTCTTCCACAGGTGTCCTGATACCGCCCTCTTACACAAGAATCCTGATACCGCACTCTTTCACATGTATCCTGATACCGCACTCTTTCACAGGCATCCTGATACAGCACTCTTCCAGAGGTATCCAGATACCGCACTCTTCCACAGGCATCCTGATACCGCACTCTTCCACAGGTATCCTGAAACTGCACTCTTCCACAGGCATCCTGATACCGCACTCTTCCACAAGTATCCTGATACCGCACTCTTCCACAGGTATTCTGATACCGCACTCTTCCACAGTTATCCTGATACCGCACTTTTCCACAGGCATCTTGATACCGCACTCTTCCACAAGTATCCTGATACTGCACTCTTTCACAGGTATCCTGTTACCGCACTCTTCCACAGGCATCCTGATACTGCACTCTTCCACAGGCATCCTGATACCGCACTCTTCCATAGGCATCCTGATACCGCAATCTTCCACAAGTATCCTGATACTGCACTCTTCCACAAGTATCCTGATACCGCACTCTTTCACAGGTATCCTGATACTGCACTCTTCCACAGGCATCCTGATACCGCACTCTTCCACAAGTATCTTGATACTGCACTCTTCCACAGGAATCCTGATACTGCACTCTTTCACAGGCATCCTGAAACCGCACTCTTCCACAGGCATCCTGATACTGCACTCTTTCACAGGCATCCTGAAACCGCACTCTTCCACAGGCATCCTGATACCGCACTCTTGCATAGGTATTTTGATACCGCACTCCTCCACAAGTATCCTGATACCGCACTCTTGCACATGTATCCTGATACCGCACTCTTCCACAGGCATCCTGATACCGCACTCTTCCACAGGCATCCTGATACCGCACTCTTCCACAAGTATCCTGATACCGCACTCTTCCACAGGTATCCTGAAACCGCACTCTTCCACAGGCATCCTGATAGCGCACTCTTCCACAGGTATCCTGATACCGCATTCTTCCACAAGTATCCTGATACCGCACTCTTCCACAGTTATCCTGATACCGCACTCTTCCACAGGCATCCTGATACCGCACTCTTCCACAGGCATCCTGATACCGCACTCTTCCACAAGTATCCTGATACTGCACTCTTTCACAGGTATCCTGTTACCGCACTCTTCCACAGGCATCCTGATACTGCACTCTTCCACAGGCATCCTGATACCCCACTCTTCCATAGGCATCCTGATACTGCAATCTTCCACAAGTATCCTGATACTGCACTCTTCCACAGGGATCCTGATAATTCACCCCTTTACAATTTTCTTACTAGTGCACTCACCTGCACGGCCCTGGTAGACTTCTTTCTTGTGATAAACATGCTGCTGCACTCTCCATTACTGCTACTGCACCCTTCTGTGTTTCCATGACCCTGCTCGATTACCTCGGGACTGCACTCTCATGTACTGCCCTGACACTGCACTCTCCTGCACTACCCTGACAAACCCTCTCCAATAGAAATCTTGAAACTCCACTGCCAGTATCACCTGGACTCCACATTCCTCTAAACAATGTTCATTGAAATGCAATACTTGTCAATGGGAAATACTCAAGAAACGATTTCAATCAAAACCACAGAAGCCGTGAAAAGTGCCTCCTTCCTAGCAGTCTGCTCCGTGCGCCCAGCAGCGAGACATGACATTATCGTTTTATATTTGCTGCTTTTTGACAACAACATTTCCACCACCCTGAAGAGTGTATATCTATCAGCATGGAAACTGCTGGCTAACAACAGTCTGGAGAGATGAGTAACTCAGCATTGGATGCCAGGAAACAAACCTGCGGCGGAGAGACTGCCAAGGAGATGAGGAGAGCGAGTGCCTCCCCTCCTGAGCTGCTGCAGCGGCAAAACTGCCAAGGAGGAAAGTAAAGTCGGTGTACTCGCTGCAGGTGCCTTTCCCTCCTGTGCTGCAGCAGCAAAGAGGCTGCAAGGGAGACAAGGAAAACGTGTAAACTTGCAGGGGCCTTCTGTGCTGGCTTCTCCTTCATCTCCTGGATTCGCCCCCCTGGCTAAGCCAGGAGATGAAAAATAAAATAATATTTAATTATCGTTTTATTTTTCATCTGCTGGCTCAGCCAGCAGTGTGTTCACAGTGGGGCGGGGCTGGGCCATGGGAGGTGGGAGGAGTGGAGTGCACCAAGTGCGCATGTGTGTTTGGCCAGCCTGTGTTACTGCAGCAAAGAGACTGCAAAGGGGACAAGGAAACAATCTAAGCTTGAAATCACCTTCCTTCCTGTGCTGCTGCAGGGGTGAGACTGCTAAGGAGACAAGGAAAGCGTATAAACTCACAGGGGCCTTCCCCTCCTGTGCCTCAGCAGCAAAGAGACTGCAAAGGAGACAAGGAAAGCATCTAAGCTCGAAATCACCTTCCCTCCTGTGCTGCTGCACAGATACTGCAAAGGAGACGAGTAAAGCGTGTAAACAGCAAAGAGACTACAAAGGAGACAAGGACAGCATCTAAGCTTGAAATCACCTTCCCTCCTGTGCTGCTGAACAGATACTGCAAAAGAGACAAGTAAAGAGTGTAAACTCACAGGTGCCTTTCCCTCATGTGCTGCTGCAGCAAGGAGACTGTAAAAAAGACAAGGAAACAATGTAAGCATGAAATCACTTTTTTTCTCCTGTGTTGCTGCAGGGAAGAAACTGCAAAGCAGACAAGAAAAGCATATTAGCTTGAAATCCCCTTTCTTCCTGTCCCGCTGAAGTAGTGAAACTTCCAAGGAGAAATATAAAGGTGGACATGCGACCACCAGACTCTCAGTGGCGGTCCCACCGCCAACAGGCTGGCAGTGGGAACCGCCATGGAAAGGCTGGCGGAATGAGGGACTCTGGGGGGGGGGCCCTACACTGCCCATGCACTTGGCATGGACCCCCATGCACAGCCCCATCGCGCATCCACTGCCCGAATTACAGGCAGTGGAATGCGCAACAGGTGCTACTGCACCCGCTGTACCGCTGCAATGGAGCCGGTATCAATGTTAATGCCCTGTTCACTGCAAGGCCGGTGGGCGGAAACACTGTTTCTGCCCGCCGGCCCTGCGGTGAAGTCCTATTAGGGCCGGCGAGGTTCAGGGCACACAGGCGGTCTGAGAGTGGGAAGTGTTTGGAGGGCGGCCTCTGCCGCCCACCAAACTCTTAATGAGGGCCAAAGTGTGTAAACTTGCAGGGGCCTATCCCTCCTGTTCTGTTGCAGCACAGATACTGCAAAGGAGGCAAGCATTTGCAATGGGTCTTGCATTAGCATTGTAAATTCCTAACAACTTTTCTTGCTACATTAATTGTAAATGAAAAGTAAAACAGTTGACATAAGCAAGCCAATTCAAAGCTCTGCGGCCACCATGAGCGTGAGCGCGAAGGAGAGACACAAAAGGAAAAAGAAGTTTGCTGTTAGTCAAACGTAATGACAAACATTCAATTATCCATGTAACGGGGTCGATGGCCAAGGCAGTAACAAAACTGCCCCAAGGACGGAAAACGTAAAGCATTTACCAATGATAACAAAGGATTTTTTAAAGGAAGCCCATGAACGAGTGGTAGTGATGGGCGTGCAGTGGGCGTGGTTAAAAGCCCACAGATAGATTGTAACAGTCCAGATCGCTTGCGCTTGACCTAACAAAGAAAGCATGTGAGCTTGAAGCAGCCTTTCTTCCTGTGCCGCCTCAGTGGTGAAACAGCCAAGGAGAAACCTAAAGGGACAGATGTACTTAGCTTTTTTTTGGGTCCCAAACAGCCAAATTTGCAGAATCGGGCTGGTTTGCGACCAAAAAAAAAGCATTTTCCAATATACAAACCCAATTTTGCCATTCAGTAATCTATTTACCGAATTGCAAAATGGGTTTGCGAGTCGTTATTAGGAAGGGGCGTGCCAAGGGTGTCCCTTCATTATAGGAAGTCGTAATGGTATATATGATTGTTTTATGGCTGTGAATGTAATCACAAAACAATCACTGTAACCACTAATTTAAAATTGGTGGTAACCCAGTCGGAAACAGGAAGGGGTCTCAAAGGGACCACTTTCCCTGTGTGAATGGGGGCGCTACCATTTTTTCAGAGCAGGGACCTTGCGACCCATTTGGGAATTGCTAACAGTGTCTCAGACACTGTTGTACATTTTGTTTTGAGCAGTGCTTAACTTCTAAATAAAAACGTGCCAGTGCTGAAAGCCCTCCTCTTAAACACGCAGCTGCTGCAATTTAATGTGGGAACACGGAATACTGAGGCAGCGTAATTCTGAAGCCATCTCGGGCCTCTTCAATCCATTTTAAGCCACTCCCTGCCCCTTCAGCTCACTTTTGCAGCTTTCTGCTTCCTCCCATTGTGAAGTTTTTTCGTTTTCTCTTCCTCCGTCTTTCCCATATCTGTTTTAAGCTTGCAGCAAATGCTTGGGAATAAGAATAAGAAGAATAAGCGGCGGCCCTCAAAAATAAGTGCCGGTGCTCAGCACCGGAAACAACAAGCACAAATGAAGCACTGGTTTTGAGATTCGCGATTTGCAAAAAATTAGCAAAATTGCGAGTCGCAAAAAAAAGGGTCGCATATTTGGCCAGAAAGTGTGTAAACTCGCAAGGGCATTTCCCTCCTGTTCTGCTGCAGCAAAGATACTGCAAAGAGACAAGCAAAGCATTTAAGTTTGAAATCACCTTTCCTCCAGTGCTGCTTCCACAAAGAGAGTGCAAAGGAGACAAGTAAAGATTGTAACCTTGCCAACACTTTCCCCTCCAGTGCTGCTGCAGCAACGAGACTGCAAATTAGACAAGTGTGTAAACTTGCAGTCTCCTTTCCCTCCTATGCTGCTGCAGCAAAGAGACTTTAAAGAAAACAAGAAAAGCATGCAAGCTTGAAATCACCTTTCCTCCTGTGCTGCTGCAGGGGTGAGACAGCTAAGGAGACACAGTGAGCTTCTGAGCTAGCACATGCCTTCCCCGCTTAGGCTGCTGCAGAAGTAAGAATGCAAAGGTGACAAAGAAAGCGGGGTAGCTCACAAGTGCCTTCCCATCCAGTGCTGCTACAGGGGGAGACTGCTGAAGAGACAATAAGAACATTTGAGCCAAGGAAGGCTTCTTCGTACTGGCGAAAGAGCTTCGCCCCCCTGGCTAAGCCAGGAGAGGAAAGATAAAATAATATTTAATTATCGTTTTATCTTTCATCTGATGGCTCCGCCAGCAGTCTGTTCAGAGTGGGGCGGGGATGGGCCATGGGAGGTGGGAAGAGTGGAGTGCACCAAGTGCGCATGTGTGTTTGGTCAACTTTTTCATCTCCAGCCAAACACACATGCGCACTTGGGTCTCCGGCCCAGCTGGAGAAACTGCACAGACCCCAGGGTTGTGTCTGAGCAGCAGTCCAAGCCACACAGACCAATCCTGGAGCTGCTTTCATGCTAGGTTTAGCATGAAAACAGTGCCAGGATTGCTGGGGAGCCTTTGCTGGTGTCCCAGGGAATGTTGGGACACCACAAGAAGATCAGAGGAGCAGCGCGGCAGGAGGCAATGGAAAAACGTACGGTTTTTGTTCAGTATTATATTATTTTTATTTATCTACCCGTCACACCCCCGCCCCTCCCTTTGACATTTGCGGAAGCTGCCGCTGCTAGGAGCACCTTCCCCACCTATGCTTTTTGCAGCAGTGAAACTGCAATGGAGAGAATAAAAGCAAGTGAGCTCATGAGCGCCTTCCCTTCTGCACTGCTGCAGCAGGAGACTGACAAGGAAACAAGGAGAGGAGAGCGTGTAAGCCATGCTGCAGCAGTGAAGAGATTTCCTAGGACTACAAGGAGCCTGATTATGTAGATTACACTGTTGCAATTTTGTATGCTTTTTTTCAGGGTTACATCCTTTGCATTGGTGCTGGTGCAATACTGTTAAACAGTATTTACAAGTTAAACAGACTGCAATGTCACTATTTGTACCCCTGTTTGCACCCACTGACCAGTGAACAAAATGACAATTTGCAGCAGTGATCAGAGAAAAAGGGGAATAGCCGCTTGGGAGCTCGCTGTTCCTCAGGCTCACTGGGCAGGAGGACTAAGTGAGGTAGCCAAAGGCCTTGTGCACGGTATCTCATCTTATCTACTTTCAAGGAAGACAGTATATTTTGGACAAAGTGATGAGGTTCTCTTGTAATATTTTCCTCCCAGAGGGGATCCAGCTATAACACCCTTCTTGCATCTGTTTTGTTAAGCTGCTCACTTTATGTACAGAGGAGATCAGGTGCACTTTGAACGTTTCCATGCGTTCTGTTGTATAAAAGGTTCATGTTTTACATCCAGTGAAGATCTGCTAATCTTTTAAAGTCTTCATATGTTCTGTTGCATCTATGCAGCTGGCTGATGTTTAGAGAAGCTTGAGCGATCTTTTAAGGTCTTCACATGATCTATTGCATCTAGGCAGTGTGCTTTACATCCTAGAGAAGATTGAGCAATCTTTTATGGTCTTCATATGTTCGATTGTATCTAGGCAGAATGCTTTACATGTGTCTCCATAGGATCTGATGTATCTATGTAGCCTGTTTTACATCTAGAGTAGACTTAGTGATCTTTTAAGGTCTTCATATGTTATTTTCTTCATATGTTATGTTGCATTTATGCTGCATGCTTTACGTCTAGAGAAGATTCCAAGCTTTTTAAAGTCGTTGTATGTTATATTGCATACAAGGTACATGCTTTGCATCAACAGAAAATCTGCTAATCTTATAATTTTGTCATATGGGTTGCTGTATCTAGGCAGCCTTCTTTACATCCAGAGAAGATTGAGTGGTCCTTTAAGGTCTTCACATGTTCTGTTTTACCTAGGCAGTATGCTTTATGTCTAGAGAAGATTGAGCAATCTTTGCAAGTAATCATAAATTCTGTTGTATGTATACAGCAGGGTGTTCTAGGCGGCCTGTTGTATCTAGGCAGAATGCTTTATTCCTAATGACTTGTTTTTATACAGTGCATCATTCCACATTTCTGCATTTTCCAAGATCTTCAATACCAGGATTCAAACATCCAAAGTCCTGAATTTGTTAGTGGTGAACATTCAGCTCACTGGCCCATCTTTCCGACTAACAAAAGTGAATGATCTTTTATAGTTTTCATATGTTCTGTTGAATGTAAGTTGCTCACTTTACATGCAGAAGAGACTGTGCAATCTTGTAATGTTTTCATATGATCTGTTTTACATAAGCATTATGATGTGCATGTAGAGATCAGGTGATCTTCATCTCCACCTGAATCTACGTTATCTATTGTTTATATTTCCTATTTCTATATTTGCGGAAATTGCATAGGGAAACTGTGTTTGGGATCACACCGTTTTCTTGCCCCACCCCCCCTTTGGTGGTCCATTTCCTATATCTCAAGGGCTCCCAGGTCCCCGATGTAGAAAACTACCTAGTGTCGATTTGTGATCAGGGGGAATAGAACCCGCTCTGCAAAATGCACATTTGTTTTTCTTTTTTATCTCTCCAAAATACAAAGATTTCCCCCATGAGGAAAGCCCTTTCCCAGCATCAACACAACACCAGCATTCCCCTTTTTGAAGGGCAGATTTACAATAGTACATTTCCGACTACTTCCAAGGTAGGAATGGGTCGGATTTCAGTTTGTGAATCACCACAACTGTGACTGTTACCCTTCACAAACTTACAAGGAAAACCATCCTTTGTAACCCCCATTTCCCAGCCCCACTCCTGCAAAGTTATCTGCTCCCATGGCAAAGAAATCTACAGTATTAAAACCATCACCACTTGCCAGAAATCCTTTTGTTAATTCCTGGCAGGAGCAAATGAGGTATTTTCAACCATAAACTTACATTTCTGGCCCAAAATATCTTTGCGCAGAATGTCTTTATTTGGTCTGTTGTATGTAAGCTCGAGACTTTACATATGCAAACCACACCTCACTTCAGGAGAGATAGTCGTATTTACATGTGTGAGTTATCAGTCACAGGTATACGTGTTTGTTGTATTCCGCCTAGAATCTCAGTTCTGTGCCTATAGTGGAATGTTCCACTTGCCAGGCGCTGTGGGGAATGTTGGGATTTGAACTGGGCGGTTGGGTTGGCACTGAGGGGGGCGGGGAGTACCTGCATGTACTACCTAGGCAGCTCCTTATGTTTATTTGAAATAAACTACTTGGGTAAAAACCTTCTTACTCGTCTGTAGTTTATCGTTACAGATTTCTTGGTGATGACTGGAGCTGCCTTCCGCGCCCCGCTGGCCGCTTCATTGGAGGAGCTTTCCAAGACGTTCACACCGCGTACTCAGGTCTACGCGATGTGCAGCTGTTGACGTTGCAGTGAATGTTCCCTGGACGTCTTCACCACTTACCACATGGAAAGAAGAGCCTGCGCTGCGCATCTCAAGTTCCTCGTCGCAGGTGCCCGGGCCTGGCACCTCCGTGTGCCCAGTACTGTCTGCGTCCGCAGAGCTCCTCAAGGGGGATCTCTGGCAGAGAATCCTGTTGGACTTCCAGCCTCAACTCCCAGACCCCTCTACAGCCCGGGGCTTTGTATGTTAGTGGCGCATGTGCTGGGTTCTTAGGGCATATAATGATAATCTCCCCATGTCACACCCGCTATCTTGGATGAATTTTGGCCGGCCGCGCTTGTATGTGTCGCACTAAAGACTTAAATGCATTGAGCAAAAGGTCGCAGCCACCATTTCGAAGGTAATTTTGTTAAACTGTCCAGTGAATTGCCTCATGTACGCTTCTTCTGAACGTTTAATCGATGCCATTCATCAGCTGTTTTTCGCGCCTGCAAATTTCAGACTATTTAAGTGCTAACCTGCTTTCTTTTGGAGGTCATCTCTGCTGCCATACTTGGAGTGCGAACAGCATCCTTCTCAGACAGTGACAAGCACACTTATTGTATCCACTGCTTGTGTTTGGCATCACATTTACATCTTAGTACCTTTCAAACAATGACAAGCGCACTATTTGTTCTATCTGCAGCTAGAAAGTGTTATTTTGCTTATTACTTCAATAACTTTACCTCAGTGACAGGCACACATATGGATGTCAAGGACACTACCACAGTGACAGGCACAATTATGTATATCAAGGCTTGTCTATTGTCACTAAAGTGTGTTATAAGGTGCTTTGAATATTTACACGACTTTTTGATCTATGGATTGTCTTCTCTATCCAGCATACTCACTTCTAAAAAGTTTTTATTCTCTCTTTGCTAAGTTTACAAAATATTCTGTTACCCAAAGTGACATTAATACTATTTAGCAGTACACTTTTCTGCTGGTTGCACTGTATTGTACAATATTTCTTATGCACAGGGCTTTGCACCAGTTTGGACCTGAATATCTATCCTCTAGGATTCAATTCTGTTCTCTCCTCAGAACTGTGTGCTCATCCCTTAGCTATTTTACCAAAGTCCTGAGGGTAAGACAAGCAAAAATGGGGGCAGATCTTTTACCCTCTGGGCTCCCAAGCTTGGAGCACACTGCTCCTGGCAGGGTAAGGAGGCTGGCACAGCTGCTCACAGCTCTAGCTGGTACTCTGCTGCAATGTAACCCAACACTTGATACTACAACGAAGCATTTCATCCATTGGCATCAGGAGTCAGTGCCCCAGTGGCTATTACCGAGACAGTGACACTGAGGTCAGGAAGTGCCCCTACCAGGGCTGGCCAGGTAGAAGGTCACTCGGTGCAATGATTTATAATACAGGGTTGATCATGAGCTTACCTTCCTGAATTTATACAGCCTGGCTGTGACCTATACGTGCCTCAGCCCAATATGCCGTCCTGTCTGCGGCGGGCCGGCTGTCGAGTCTGCGAGTCCTCAGGCGGATGCTCTTCCATTTCCAGTGCTTTACAGCAGCTTTAAGATCTTCTTAGAGTTTCTTGTAGCTCAAATGGCTGTAATTTGTATGAAGATGTTTCCCTCATCTTCACAGCTTGATTGTGCATGCACGAAAGTGTCACTCAGAGTCGTTGAAATGTCATTCATAATTACACTGAAATTATGAAAACGTCACACATAAACAATCTCAATACTTGGCAGCTATGTCATGGATCAGCTAATTCGAGACCAGTTTGCTTGCCAGTGCAAAGATAAACAGATCTGTCTGAAAGTACTATCCATGGAAAACCCATCCTTGGATGAAGCCATCAAAATGGCAAAGAGTTTAGAGCTATCACGCATTTCTGTAAAAGAACTTGAGGAAAAACCTTTAGAAACAGTGAATTTGGTCAAATCTGGCAAAATATCGCAGAACATTTTTGAGATTCACAGGAAAAATAGTGATACCAAAAATGGAACTACCCTCATCTGGTATGTGTTTCCGCTGTGGGAACCCTGCACACATTAAAAATGGTAAAACTCGTCCAGCTCACAATTTCACTTGTAATTACTGCAAAAAGTTAGGGCACTTTGCTAAGGTTTGCTGGAAGACAAAGAATAATACTTTCAGGTCTGTAGCGTGTGTGACACAGTCTGATTATGAGGATGATTCTAAGTCTGATATTGAAGGGTTGAATGATTTTGTACACAGTGTGGGGGATGAACATTCCTGTTCTAATGACACTTATAACCATAGCAGGGACAGTTATGTTTTGGAAGATCCTTTGTCGCATGTCAATCCTATAGTGAACATATGTGTGGGTGATAAAACTTTAAAACTCAGAGTTGCTTCTGGAGCAAGAATTACTTCCATCACTCAAAGATTATTTAAGGATACATGCGATGGCAGAAGTTTATTTCCTCCTGACCGTTCACCTATTTTCTATCAAGGACGCGCAATTGAACTCTTAGGTACATAAAGGATGGACTTGCATTTAAGGGCAGGAGAATTGAAGGTGATCTTTATGTGGCTATAAAGGGGTTGAACATTCTGGGGTGGTTTCACCAGGGCTTATTTGGAATGGTTCTAAGACTTGGTAATAAAGAACAAGTGCTGGTGGTTGGATGTGATGATGTTGAGGAGGAGAGGAACCATAAGTTTCCTGAAGTTTTTCTCAGATACCCTGGGTAAAATCAAGAGCTTCAAACACAAGATCAAGGTCAACGAAGGAGCAGTCCCTGTCAAGCACAAACTATGTGGGGTTCCATTAAGTGTTATAGATGATCTTGAGAAATAGCTCACATAATTGTGTGAACAGTGGATCATTGAACCTACCAAGTCATCATTGTGGTTGTCCTTTTTTGTGAAATTACACAACTTCTGACTAATCCAAACATGTACTTCTGGCTCCCAACATGTTGGCGGAGCCAAAGCCCTTCTCTAGTGATCCTCACATAATTGTCCAATGACAGCTGAGCTGTCAAGCCAGACTATAAAAACAGAGTGCCCTTCTAAGCCGCAACAGTTACTGAGCCCACTAGTTTGTTTTTTTATTCTTTTTGTTAAGGGAAAAGAGAAAGTTGACGCCCTCTGTATAAACCCCTAAGAGGCATATTTGCAATGAACTGGCGCTGGTGGTGCTGCGTCGAACTGGCAGCACTGCATCAGGTCTGAAAGGCAGGGATGGGCCGTATTTACAAAAAATCGCGCACCCCTGTTTTTCCGCTAGCAATGACGCTAAATTTAGCTGCCAACCAGGCATCCTTGCACCATAGTGCAAGGGTGTCTGCATCAAAGGGAAGGATTGCTTATGTGCAGGAAGACATCCCTTCCTGCTCATAAACATTCTACAATGGCGAGTTGGCACTTCTATGTGTGTTGCGTTCTGCAGCACACATAGAAGTACCAAACTGTCATTATTTAATGATTGTTTATGTGCACATAAACAATAATTTATGGCAGTTTTGCACTTTCTATGTGTGCTGCAGAATGTAGCATGCATAGAAAAAGCAAAAATGTTGCGCCATGCTAACGCCACCCCTGGAGTGGCGTTAGTTTTTGGCGCTGCCTCAGATTTACAGATTCTTGTAAATCTGGGGCAGCTACCAAAGCAATGGTTGTTGCAATGGAACACCCACAGCCACACCCATTGCACGCTCCTAAGATGTAGAAAACTGCATCAGGGGGCATATTTAGAAGGCAGGTTAAGCCACAAAAAGTGGCTTAGCGCTAACCTGTAAATATGCATAATGCACAGAGCCACCGGAGCATCACAAAACGTGACGCTCCTGTGGCGCTATGGGGCTTGTAAATATGCCCCTTAGGCCCAGATTCCAGTAGGTGATAGGCAACGCAGAGCAGCACCCAAAGTTGCTGCACTGCGTGAAAAGGAGAGAGCCGGAGAGCACAATATATTCTGATAGAAATGTCCCTCTCTTCCCCTTTCCCTAGTGCTGGTGCTGTTTTCAGCTGTCATGCGCCACGCACACACCTTAGCGCCATAGTGCTAGGGGTGTGTGTGTGAGTCTAGCATAGGTTTGTTACAGGAAAGGTATCCTTCCTGTACAAAATACTATGCAAATGCTTTTCCTACTTTGTATGTGTGCTGTACAGTGCAGCACACATCCAAAGTCGGAAAAGCAGGGAGAAATAAAAATATTTCTCCCTTTTGCACCTGCTTTTGAAAGGTGTTAATTTTTGGAGCTAACCCCTTTCTTTTGATGTTTCGAAATAGAGTTTAGCATCAAAAAGCATGGGCGGTAGCACCTGTATACCCATGTAACTCCCCCTTGACGCAAAGTAATGCAAAACAGTGTTTTGTTCTGCTTTGTGTTACTTTGCCACACAAACCAACGCAAATACCTATTTGTTTTGGTTTGTGAATGCCCCAAAAAGTTTACTGTAACGCTAAACTGGCCCTAAAGCTTTGAGAGTCTGGGGCCTGGTGCCTCTTGCGCCACATTAGCATATTTTTTTTTATGCTGATGTGGCCCACTGAGGCCAAAATTGCCACGCCAAATTTATAAACTGGCGCAATGCGTGCACTGCGCCACTCCGTAACCCTTTGCGCTACAGTATGCCTGCACCAGGCATAATGTATGCAAAAGGGGCATTCCCCTGTTAGGGGGGCCAAAAAAATTATGCAAAGAAATCTAAGAGATTTCCTTGCATTATTTTTTTGGGGGCACTTTTAAAGCCTGCTCAGAGCAGGCGTTAAAAGAAGGCTTCCATTGGTTACAATGGGCCCTCAAAGGGCTTTGCAGGATTAGCGTCAACATTTTTAAAGCTAATCCTGCAAAGCTCCGAACTAGCGTCAAAAATTCTGACGCTAGTTCCTTAACTACCACCATGGTGCACCGTATCTTAGATACGGAGCACACATGGTGGTGTTAGGGGGCGCTAAGGGGTGCAGTAAAAGTGCTGCTGCACCGAGTGTAGCACAACTTTTCCTAAATCTGTTCCTTAGGCCCATATTTATACTATTTTAGCGCTGCATTTGCGTAATTTTGTGACGCAAAAGCGGGACAGACTTACAAATTACAATAGTACTTTGTAAGATTGCGCCGCTTGTGCATCAAAAAGTGATGCGAATAAGGAGCTAAAAAAGTATAAATATGGGCCTTAGCCTTTCAGAGATGGCTTCGGCGACGCTCTTGTAGGAAAACTCACGTCAATAACACCCCTAGCAGGTCACGTGGAGCGTTGCTTCATGGTACAGGGATAAACCACTTTGCAGAGGGCACACCGCGCTCGCTTGTTGGTAGCAAGGAAGCAATAGCTTCCCGAAATAAACGCTGAAGCTTGTTAGTTTGCTGCAATATCTGAACCGACAAAGATTTAATCAGAGCAATGAAGCGCACCATAGTGTTTAATCGTACACAAGATAACGCACACGATTTCTAAAGGGGGACTGAGGTCACGAGAGAACTGTCAGAGATTCCTTTTGACCCTTAGCGACGTAGCATGTCACTTTATTTCTGCTGATGTGAATTCATGCCTCTTGCATTTCACGAATGAATGGAATAGTTCTATTATTAATAATGCTATTTTGTGTGTATATCGCCTGTGACCACAGTCTCCATTTTGTCGTAGTGTACACAACAGATGTTGGTATGATGAAAATTAAGTGTTATCCAGTTTATTAAGGGTTGTGTTGGCCCTGTTGAGATTTGGATTAGTGAGCTGCGGGTCACAAAGGGAGGTTAGCAGCAAGGGTTAACTTGATTGAGTTTATTAGCTGAGGCTGAGTGGAAAATGCAGGAGAAAGAAGCCTACTGGTGTTCAGTGCACCCCAAAACGGATGGAGCAAAAGCATCTCACACGTAATGCGCTTAAAAATGAGTTTCTCTTCCTGTCACCCAAACCTGACCCTGCCAAGAACCTTATCTGGGTTAAATCTCTAAAATCACCAGATATAACCACACAAAAGGCCCCCTCGGTTAAGTCTTTGGGATTCCTACTTGATATCAACGATAGAACCCACCCAAGTGACGTCTATAACATCCACATTTCACCCTGACAAACACAAGAGTAGGCTGCTTACAGAGAAATCTTGCATGGCCACTTTCATTCGTATCAGGGGTCATCTTTAACAGATCCGGACTGGATAGACTAGAATATTGGACATTTTACTGGCAGGCTGTAAGGCTGAGGGGTTGTTTTGCTGCATGTGGGGTCTGCTCTCTTTTGCTTCTAGGGGTTAGGGAGATTGCTGTAGAACGTGCATTAAAAACAATTACAAAGCAAAGGCATTTAATCAGTCCAACTGGTGTCGGTCAGCAAGAGCTTTTTTAGAAAATAACATAGGTTTCCGCAGTAGTCTGAAGGTGGGTGAAGAGAGCCTGTGGTGTAGGAGCCTTCAACAGCCAGTCGTTGAGGTAGGGGAAGACTGATATCCCTAACCTGCGCAGATGAGCTGCTATCACCGCCATCACTTTGGTGAACACCCGAGGGGCACTGGTGAGACTGAAGGGGAGCACGGTAAACTGAAAGTGCTCGTGGCCCACTTTGAACCACAAGTAACGCCTGTAGGAGGGCAGGATGGGGATGTGAAAATACACATCCTGCAAGTCCAACGCTACCATCCAGTCTCCTTGGTCTATGGCAGACAAGACCTGAGCAAGAGTGAGCATCTTGAATTTCTCCTTTTTGAGAAAGAGATTGACGTCCTTTAAACCTAAGATACGTCGAAGACCCTTGTTCTTTTATGGGAACAGAAAGTAGGGGGAATAACAACCACTGCCTACTTCTGACATCAGGACTCTTTCTAAGGCTCCCTTGGCCAAGAGAGCCGTAACTTCCTCGTGGAGTAAAATTAAATGATACTCCATCAGCCGTTCTTTTACCGGAGGGATAGAGGAAGGGAAAGACTGGAAAGGGAGAGAATAGCCCTTCTTTATGATCAGCAAGACCCATTTGTCCGATGTTATGGACCACCGGTGAGAGAGATGAAATTGAATCCTCCCTCCTACTGGGCAGACATGGTCTTGCAGAACCATACTAGGAGGGCTTGGGCGCTGCAGAAGAGGAGGGCTGGGTGATAGCCGACCTCTGTTATACCCTCTGGGTCTGCAGTTACCACAACCTCGTCCTCGCACAGGATGCTGTGAAGCCGGAGGATGGTCGCTAACCCGTGGTTGGCGTGGTACTGCGCCCCCCCCAGAAGCCTCAAAAGGGGTGATAGATAGACTGCTGCGAACAGGCGCTGAGAGGCCCAAGGATCTGGCCGTAGCTCAAGAATCCTTGAACCTCTCAAGTGCAGAGTCTGCCTTCTCACCAAAAAGGTGTGAGCCATCGAAAGGCATGTCCATTAATTTCAACTGGACACCCCCCGAAAAGCCAGTGGTACGTAGCCAGGCGTGGTGTCGGAGGGCCACTGTTGAAAAAATCGCCCTGACCAGCGAGTCGGTCGTGTCCAAGCTACACCTAAGGGTAAACTTGGCTGCTTCTCTCCCATCCTTGACTGCTTGGGTGAGAGTGTCTCGTACGCCATCCGGGACCTGGGGCAGCACTTGTGCCACCGTATCCCATAAAGTATGGGAAAAACGGCCCAATAGGCAAGAGGTGTTTACTGACCTCAATGCCAGACTGGAGGAAGAAAACATCTTCTTTCCAAGTTGGTCCAGCCTCTTGCATTCCCTATCCGGGCGAGCGGAAGGGAAGGCACCACGGGAAGTGGAGGCTTGGACCACCAAGCTCTTCAGGGTGGGATTGTGGGTGAGGAAACTAGGGTCACTTGGAGCTGGTCTATGGCGGCGGCCAACTGCCCTATTCACAGGAGCCCCTGTGATAGGTTTGGACTACGTTCCCAGAAGGACATCTGTGAGGGCTTCATTGAAGAGTAACATTGGCTCCGATGTAGCAACCCCTGGCTGAAGCACCTCTGTCAGGATGTTATTCCTGACCGGCACCATAGGCAAGTCAAGGTCCAAGACCTCAGCTGCCCTACTCACCACCCTAGCATAAGATGCCCCCTCCTATGTAGCCACAGTGGGAGGTGAGAGCATGCCAGCATCTGGAGAAGTAGCCAGTCCACTGGCTTCCCCTAGATCTCATAGCAGTCCTGTTCATGCTCCAATCCATATTCTAAAGGGTCCTCAGACCCTTCCCACTCCTCCCCTTTGCCTGGCTGTTCCAAATAAGCACTGATTTGGGCCTAAACAGCACTGTCGGAATCGGTGTCGTACGACATCGTTCCGGCTCCGGATTATCCGGAATGAGAATGGGGCTGCCACCACCAGTGTACGCCGGTGGTGGAGGGTGCGTGTTAGTCAGGCCCGGCGCTGGAGGAGGCCGACTGTGAGAACCCGGCACTAGTCCGGATCCACTATCGGATCGTGGGGTCCCCAACGGCACCGACGCCGAAGTCGCCGACGTCAAATCCGATGGGGCCCCTGCTGACCCCACCGGGCCCAAAGACCCACCTGAGGGGGCAGCCAGCTCAAAAACAAGGCGCATAGCCTTGTAAAATTCCTTCTGTTGAGTGGGGGTCACTCCGGCTCCCGGAATGGGGGGGAGATGCGGGGTCAGCCCAGGCAGCGGCTCAGTGGAACCGTGCTCGGAACGTCGACGTTATCTATATGCCTCGTCAGCCGACAGGCGTGGCAAAGTCGAAGTCCGCTTGGACTTCTTCTTCTTCTTGTGCCTCTTACCTGAATGCCCGAGGACCTCGAATGTCAGAAAGATGACTTCGGGCTCCTGGAGCGGTGCCGCGACCTCCTCCTTGAGCGGGACCTCTCTCTCTCTCTCAAGGCCTACGGAGCCATGGCCCGACAGTCAGAGCATGACTTCGCATTGTGGTCCTTGTCAAGGCACCAGAGACAAACTTGGTGTGGATCAGTGACCGACATGGCGTGAAGGAATGCGCCACACAGTTTGAATCCAGTCTTCCTCAAAGTTATCACACAGACAATTGAAAAAATCTTCAACGAAACATCGAAAAACGGGTAGCGCTATCCGGACCTGCGCTTAACCGGTGCGGAAGAAAAAGAACTGACATACGGGCGCCGGGGTGGTCCCTATATAGAAGACTGTGACATCACAGACGACTCCAACGACGTTACGACGCCACACGGAGCCGGACGACATACTCGGATCCGAATGATGGCAACCAACAGCGCGTGCAGGGTACTGCTCAGCAGAAAAAATCTGAAAAAATTCCAGATTCGAAGCTGACGCCAGGGAATTCTAATGTAAGGAATCTGCAGCTAGATAGAGTCTCTACCAGATAATTTGTTACCGAAGATAAGTAACTTGTTCGTTTCTGCATTTGGTTTTATAGTCCAAAAGTCCAACACAAATAGTGGTAATTGCCACTAAGTGATGCACCGTCCTTCGGAGCCTGGCATGCATTTCAGACTTAAATATAGTTTGTTTTAGAGAATGTTGAATGAAACATTGTGAATTTCTGTCACAGGATAGTTGAAAGGGGATATATTTTGCAGACACATAGCGCTCGTCTGACCTTAGGTATGTGCTGTCCGATGATAGTGTGCTACCCCATGGCTCCCCTCACCTTGGACCCTTAGTAAGAGGTATAGCTACCAACAGTGGAGGAGGTGCAGTGACACCGGCATCCAGAGGCCTGAGGGTGTGACTGATCCCTGATTATTGCTGCATTTAGAGTCTAGGGGCTTGTTGTCCTTACTTGTATTAGAGCCTTTCACATCATTCCTTCTCCACTGCCCTTCATGTGTGCCTGGGACTGAAGAGGAGCCCTACAATGCAATGATGTTCTATTTGTTAATCCATTTATTTAATAATATGGAACTAGCTTAATCATATCATTTGTTTAGGGTATTTTACTTGGGAATGGCCCACTCTGAAATACACAATTTCCTAGCAGAAAGGGTCCCACAATGTGTCAAAGTGTGGGTTAAAGTTGATGCCCGTTCAGTGAGGGATTGGACGCAAAACATCATAGGCAGTATCATGCACAGGTTATGAAATAGCTATGGTGTAAAGACCCCTGGGGTTGGCGTAGAGACAGATGACAAAGAGAATTTAGCATGCAATGTGTGTTTTGAGATGGCACTGAATGACAATTTTGGGATGCAGGCCTGAAATATTTGCATATGTATAACTATGTAAAAAAGATGGCAAAAATGGCAGTGTACACTAAGCTGCCCAGGGTACAGATTACTTTCCTTCAGGTGACACATTTGTTTAGGAATATACAACCTCAGCCTGTTGGAACTACATTGGCTCCCCTTGTCAGCCCACGCCACCTTCAAAACTAGCTACATAATTTACAAATCCATCAAAACAATCATCCTGCTTATCTTGCAGACAAGCTCACCATCTCTGGTGGTTCGAGGCACAACTGCAACAAGGCCACCATCAGACTGCAGACTAAGGCCCTTATATGACCCTGGCGGACTTAAGAACGCCATGGTTGCAGTGACGGTCAGACCGCTGCCAATGCGGCTGTCCGACCACCACATTATGTGGTCGGACTGCCAGCACTGCCACTTTTCCTCCACAGGATGGTGTGGCGGTGCTGGCGGTCCTAATCCACCAGGGCAGCACTGCAAGCAGCGCTGCCCTGGGGATTACAACTCACTTCTCCGCCAGGGTTCGCCAGGGGGCCCCCTGCACTGCCCAGCACTTGGCATGGGCAGTGCATGGGTCCCCTTGGCCAGCCCAGTCGCAAAGTTCACTGTCTGCTTTGCAGACAGTGAACTTTGCGACAGGTGCTGGAACAGCCTACGCATTACAGCATTGCCGCCGGCTCTATTACGAGCCGGAGACAATGTTGCAGCCCATTTCCCGCTGGGCTAGCGAGCAGAAACTGAGTTTCGGCCCGCTGACCCAGCAGGAAACTCATAATGGCCCCGGTGGGGAGGCAGCCACATCGGCGGCAGCCTCCCTGTTGGAACTTCGGCGGACGGGCTTTTCCATCCGACAAAGTCTAAATGAGGGCCTAAGTGTAAAAAAGAAAATAGAAGAAAGCAGGCATTTTCCATCTGTGCACCTAGTATGTGGAACAACATCTCTGTATCCATCAGGACGGCCCCAGCGCTGTACCAATTTAGGAAAGAGTTGAAGACTCACTTCTTTTAAGAACACTATTTCACAACTCAGCTTCCTCTCCTATTACTTGCCAACTTAAAGCTTGCCTTTGTCCATGTACAGTGCCCATTGTCTAGCTAGGCTTGCACTATAGAAATACAATATACATACATATATACCTACATACATAGAAATGAAAATAAAAAAAATCCCTAAAAGATGAAGGGTTTGTTTCGATCACTTACAACTTTCAAACCACTACAGAGTCATGGGTATGTTGTAAGCAGTTGGTTCACCACTGTCTATGACACATAATAGAGCAAAGTCATAGAGCAAGTTTATAATTGTGATTAGTCTTTTGGACAGCATGGACACTTGTCTACTAAAGGTAGAGACCTCTAATCAGGAACCGAGTGGCCCTATTGGGCACTAAGCAGTTTCACGGGAGGCTGGAATGGTGATGACTGGTTCTGGTGCTGGAGTCGTTGCTGCCTGTCAACCATGCTTTAGAACCAATTGCAAAAAACAAAGGGTTTTGAAGCCAAGTATTCACACAGGCATGTGAACCTTCAAAGAGGCACCCAACATCAGGCAGAAAACGTCTCACCTTCCTGATCCACTGCAGTCATAAGAAGCTTTATTTTTGTGCTAAGCAATCTCCACTGACTACACCTGCCATTTATCAATCCTTGCCTTTCCTTCTCAGTCCTTGCCTTGGCCACAGTTCACTCATTTTCAGACCAGCATTGCAGCTCTAGTGAAGTAATGCATGCCAAGCTAGATGCATTGGACATATTTAAACTGTGTTTGCTTTTTGTTACTTAATCAGAGAATAGTGAAATCACATAAAAGAAGGAGTAGCAGAAAATGAAAGTTCTTTTGACACTAGGAGCATAGGATAGATACTTAAAGTATAGCTCATATCAGTATTTGTTGATATAACGTAATGCAGATACAGGAGAAACCAAGAGGGTGACTGTTAGACATGGGGTCTTTGGTTGGTAGTCAGGTTGCCCCCTGTCCAAGCAAGGAGCCTCACTCTAGTCAGGGTAAAGGAGAATCACCCTCAGTTAACCCCCGCTCATCCCCTTGGTAGTTTGGCACGAGCAGGCAAGCTTAACTTCAGAAGCAATGTGTAAAGTATTTGTACCAACACACACAGTAATTTAGTGAAAACACTACAAAATGTCACAACTCACAGGTGTAGAAAAACAGAGAATATTTATCTAAACAAAACAAGACCAAAACAACAAAAATCCAAAATACACAAATCAAGTTATGAATTTTCAAAGAATAAGAGTCTCAAATCCTTTAGAAAACAGTGAGAACGTTGTTAGCGTACAAAAGTACCTGGGTAGCATCAAAATAACACTGCACAGGCGAGTGTGCATCTGAAAAGACCAGCGATGCGTCAATTTCTCACTTGCAAGCGACACCATGCATCGTTCCTCCTCTGGTCGGGTCAGCTTGCATAGTTTCTCCTCTCCCACAAGAGAGTGATGCGTCGATCCGGACAGGTAGCTCGGGTCCGGGCAGGCTCTGCGTTGTTTTTCCGCAGAGCTACTAACTTGGGTGGCACAACCAGTGCTGCAGGCTCACTAGTTGCATTTGATTTACAGGCCCGGGGGCACCTCTAGTGCACTGTACTAGGTATTTACCAGTAAATCATATATGCAAATCATGGAAAGCCAATTACACATACATTTTAAAAAGGAGCATTTGCACTTTAGCATTGGATAGCAGTGGTAAAGTGCCCAGAGTAACAAAACCAGAAAAAACAGAGTCCAGCACACATCAACAACCTTAGAAACAGAGGCAAAATGTTAGGGGAGACCACGCCAAAGATGCCAAGTCTAACAGTGACATTGAGAGAAAGCAGACTGGGTGATAATCGAATGCAGTGAGACAACAGTGCATCGAAGCCAGTAGAAATAGAGGACTGCACATAAAATAGAAACCAAAGAGAGTTATTGAGAGAGAGCAAATAAGGGATAATGAGAGCTGAAGCAAAGAGTGAGAAAAAGAGGGCAAAGCAGGGACAAATAGGAAATACACATTTGACAATGAGAGGGCAGCGTTCTCGAATAGAATGTGTGTGCATTCCTTGTTGTTCCCTCCACAGCTGGATGTCGTAGCACACTGTGAGGTTATCATCCACTATGTTTTACAAAATTGTGGTATTTGAACATACAGTGAAAAATGTGTTGTAAATGCAACATGTTGGACTACATTGATTGCTCACCTCTTGCAGTATGGGGGCTGGTATGACAACATCTCCCAGGACTGCTTTTGTCTCCCTGTCCGACACTAGAATTTAACTAACAATACTCGATGCCTATAGATGCTAGGTTTTATCATATTTACATTTTATAAGAATTCATAGTCTCTCTTGAAGGTGCTGATCCTTTATGAATTTGCAAAAGTGCTGTTGAGAAATCCTTTTGGGAAAATAATCGAGTTACCTCTGGGTATGCAATTAAATCGAACCTTGAGGAAGCTATGATGTTGTGAAGCACGTCTTGGCTGAATTTTATAATAAATATTCTAAATGAACATAGAAAAATGTTGGCCAAATTAACTATGTTGAAATACTATTCATTTGAATAATAAACAATTTGAACTAATATGTTAGTTTCACGTGTGTATAAGAAACAAAGTGAATGAACCGACATTAAAAATAATGACATATGCATTTTGCTTATTAAATTGTATTTAAGTTGATTTACAGTTGGATGCTAAACAAAAACTGCAGAATTTTATTATGAAAGTGGTTAAGAGGTCTATTAGGTTATTGATCCATTAACTCAATGTATGAGGTACTCCCATATTCTCCTTTCTTAGTTCAATGCATAACTAAATAAAACAGTGACTAAATACATAAATTGCCACCAAGTGCAAACAATATGAATACAAGAATTTCAAGTTATTTGTTTACTCAAGTCACATCTTATCAATTAGCTCCTTTACAAGTGAGCATCTTAAGTCCTCCCTATGTTTCATGGGCAAATCTTTCAACATGTAATCATGCTTATCTTGGAATTATTATTTTTATTATCACCCATGTGTGCAAATGCCGTGCTGCCAAAAAACTGTCCTATCACAGTTGCTCCATAATACATGAGCTGACATTTCCAAATTCTGTTGCTTCTGTTTTTTAGGACTGGGTTTGACTGCACAGCTGAGCCTGCTCCTTTCTACCTTTGTTTTTTAGCCAATCTCTTTCAGCCATTGGCTTGAAACTTTGGCAATTGCATCTTGGCTCAGACCAAATGAGTATTTTCTCTCTCACCAAATGTCATTAGCTGCTTGAGTATATCTGCCTGCCTTCAATAAAGTGAATGCATTGAAATGAATGAGGAACTATTGTGCATCTTCCTGCCTCTTGTGCAAATGCACACTTGGGCAGGCATGTCTTTAAGTGCTTCAGCCCATTAAACAAACACCTTTTGGCTTTGCTAATCCTTGTTTAGTTCTTGTTTGATGAATTCTGCCTATGGCATTCAGATGCCATATCCTTTTATAGACGAGATAAGAGTTTCTGATTTGCAATGTTGGATGCTGTATTTGTGACTGGTTGGGTGCGAAAGCAATGCAGGCAACATTATGTTACTATTGCATCTCATGTTTTCATAGGTGCACTGTTAGAGAAATCCTTCATGTAGAACACTGCATTTGTTGTATCAACTAGTCTCTTATTTTTCACACATCCTGTTCCAATATTTTTTTATATGGGCTTTTTGTGCCTTCGTTGAAATGTAAGCACTTGCTCTAAACAAGCTTAAGATGATAAATGCAATTGAAAATAAGTGAAATACTTAATTGGGCACTTTTTGTCAAGAACGTGGGTGCTAAAAAATCAGATGTAAAAAATTGGGTTACTGGTCGAGGGGGGAGAAAGCATACTCAAGCAGCAACCACAATCCGAGTCAGGGTGAAGTCACAAGCAAACCCAAATTTGCTCAACCCTCCTGTAGTTTGGCACAGAGCAATCAGAGCTCAACTTAGAGGCAATGTGTAAAGTATGTGTGCAACACTTTAAACAGTAATAATGGGAAAACACAACACAAGAAGAATCCCACATGACATTATACAATTAGAGTAAATTGTACTAAATAATTTCAGACCAAAATGATAAAAATCCAATCAGTAGAACCGGAGATATGCAAGTTTAAAGACTTCACTGAACATAGCACCAAAAAGCACAAAGGGGCAACTAGTGATATCTGGTCGTGCTAGACTGGAACAAGGTCACAAGTTCAATCTGACTGCAATGGAGCATGGGCCAGCTTCAGGGTCATACTTAGGTCCACTGAACACAGTCCCTCAATCCTGGTTGTGAAGAGATGCCGAGTCCCAAGTAGAGGACTTGTCGCACAGCAGTGGCAATGCGAGGCCTGTGGGAGATGTATCACTCAGTGGCAGTTTCAAAAAGCTGTGTTGGGTGATTCAATGTCCTAGTGTAGAGATGAGTTGCATAGAGGCAGTTCCAGAGGGCTGCTGTAGACGACGCAGAGTCTTTGAGTGGAGCTACGTCACACAGAGGCGGTTCCATCAGGCTGCTTTAGGCATAGTGGAGTGATTGTATGGAGATGCGTCATGCACTGGCGGTTTGAGTAGGCTACTGTACGTGATCCAGATGCAGAGTCCTTGCTTCAGGTTAGTCCATGCAGCAGAGGTGATGCCTTGGTTCTGCTTGGGGCTACACTGCGCAGCAGAGGAGATGTGTAAGTTCTGCTGGAACCACAGATGGGCTGTCAGAGCACCTTTAGCCCCACTTCCAGGGGTCCAGGACTGGGGTGGCACAACTTAGAAGGTTAGGACTCATAGTTGCAGAGTTCAGGTGCTGGTTACAAAAGACTAGCTGTTGGAGTCACTCTGGAGGTCATGGGTACATGTTGCAGCTCCAGTCCTTCTCATCCATGCAAAAGGACAACAAGGCAGCAATACAGCACAGCATGGCAGCAGTCCAACCGAGCAACATACCTTTCAGCAGCGCAGCAATCCAACTTCCTGGAAGAGTCTTCCACAGGTCCAGAGTGTACGGAAGAGTTGGTGTCCAATATCTATACTTGGTGCCTTCTTTGAAGTTGGAGACGCTTCTAGAGGATTCCTTTTAAAGTGCACAGGTTTCCATCCTCACCTGCCCTGGTTCCAGACCTGTGGTATGCATCCCGTTGTGTGAAGGCAGGACAAGCCTATTCAGGTGCACGTTGGGCTGTGCCTAACTCCACCCTCTCATCCTGTCAGTGATGGCCCATCCAGGAATATCTAAGCTCTCTTTGCACGTGGCTAGCTGGGAGCAATACAAGAATCCAACTGCCAACTACATCTAGTCATGTGGCCCAGAGACAGGCTGCAAGCACTGAATGGCTGAGGCAGGAAAATACCAACTTTCTAAATATTGGTGGTTTCCAAATTGTAATTTAAATTCCAACTTTACCATTAAAGAGGGGTTTTCATTACAGTTCCAAAGGCACCGAAAATGAACTGTCTACCTTCTCTCAATTAGAAATTATAGTTTATTACATGTAATAAGTTAACTCGAATGTTATCCTATGGGAAAGACAGGCCTTGCAGTAGTGAAACATGAATTTGAGAGGGCATGTAAAACTTAACAGTACATACCCCACTTTTTAAATACACTGCACCCTGCCCTATGGGGTGTTTAGGGCCTACGGGTGACTTATATGCATTAAAAAAGAAGGTTTCGGTCTGGCAAAAGGTTTATTTGATGTGGAATGGCAGTTTAAAAACTGCACACACAGGCTGCAATGGCACGCCTGAGACATGTTTAAAGGGCTACTTAAGTGGGTGGCACAACCTGTGCTGCAGGCCCACTAATAGCATTTAATTTGCAGGCCCTGGGTACATGTAGTACCACTTTACTAGGGACTTCCAAGTAAACTATATTGGCCAATTGGGATGAAGCACAATCACTTTAGCACTGGTTAGCAGTGGTCAAGTGTGCAGAGCTCTAAAAGCCAACATAAATGGGTTAAAAAAAACAGAGGGTAAGGGCGAAATGTTTGGGGATGACCCTGCAGAAAGGGCCTAGCACAACATCAGACAACACTGTAAAGCAGCCTGAAAGAAGCAACCCAAATTTGTCACATTTTGAACATGAAGAGGTGCATGTTTTTTTAAAGTTTTCATGCATCCACCCGTGTACATAGTTGGCATGTGATAACATGCCAGCCTAGAACACTTTGTAGTTTGGGGCATGTGGCTTTGTCTCTAAAATTGTTTCACAAATCACAACTTGCAAAATGTCCCTGGCAAAAAACACAGGACTGATACATGACACCTGGTCTCTTCTACAGGGATGTGGAATTCCTATCGCCCGACGCCCAGGACATCTTGTTTGGGGTCAAGGGCAACAAGTTTTTATGTTTACTTTGTCCTTGGGACAAGTAGGCCCAACCTCTTGCAGCACAAACCCTTTGGCTGCCTGTTTACAGAGAGTTGAACTCTCTGCAGTTGAGGTAATGTGTTTCCAAAGGATAATGCTGTTCGAACTTGTATTTATGGTTCATTATTTGAATGCCTTCATTATTAGGGTGCGTGCTGTAAATAAATGTTTTAAGGTCACACTTCACTACTGACGTTGGTTCCAGTACAAAAAAAAAAAAAACGTGTACACACATGTTTGAAAAGTTTAGGCTAAGAGGCTAAGTATAATGCTCCCAGAATGCTCTCTGATTATATGCAAATGAAGTGTCATTTAGTAAAATGTGTTGATGCATGCTAGTATTTCCCAAAAATATTTCTAATGGAAAATCAGTGTAACCATTTTCAACACGATTATGGGAAGCATGAAAATAAACAAACACTGACAAAGCCAACTGATCTGACATATTTTTATAAGTCTTTTAGTTTCATCAATGCGTGTCTTGTTTTGACATGGCTTTTGTAACACTTTATTGTTGTGGGAGCTACCAGGCCCTCAACATTGTAACAAACATTGGCAAAACCCCCCCAAAAAGTTTTTGAACTCTTAAAGCACACGTTGCCACCAGCGGCATAACAAAGGCCCCGCAGCTGCCCTCCAGGGGGCCCCGTCAGCACAGCACCTGCCCTGAGTGAGTCTGGAGAGGGGGCTGCTCCATGTTCTTTGCAAAGGGGCACCCTCCAGTTTCGTTACGTCACTGATTGCCACTGTAGTTCCTGACACTGAACAAAACTACTTTGTGTGGCAATATGCTCCTTGTGGAAGAGCAGAATGCGATCACTCACACTAAAGCCAGCCGAAAGAGAGAGAAATAGAAGTTTAATAAAAACAAAATGTCTTTGTTAACACCAGACCTAATTAGGGACCAAGACCCACATGTAGGTAGCTTTTTGCATGTCGCAAACAGCGACTTTCGCTGTTTGCGACGTGCAAAAAGCACATTGCGATGCACAAACCCAGTTTTGCGATTCAGTAACCTGGTTACCGAATCACAAAACGGGTTTGCGACTCGCAATTAGTAAGGGGTGTTCCCTTCCTAACTGCAACTCGCAGTGCAATGTAGGATTGTTTTGTGACCGCGAACGCGGGCGCAAACCAATCGCAGTTTGCACCCATTTCAAATGGGTGCTAACACTTTCGCAAAAGGGAAGGGATCCCCATGGGACCCCTTTCCCATTGTGAATGTCGTTTCATTTTTCGTTTTTGTTATGCATCTCGTTGTCCTTTAAGGAAAACGGGCTGCATTACCAAAAAAAACTGCTTTATTGAAAAGCAGTCACAGACATGGTGGTCTGCTGTCTCCAGCAGGCCACCATTCGTGAGGGGGTCGCAAATTGCGACCCACCTCATGATTATTCATGATGTGGGCATTTGCGAAGCCCTTGCGAATCACAGATGGTGTCAAGGACACCATCCTACATTCGGATTTGCGACTCGCAGTTTGCAGGTCACAAATCTGAACCTACCTACTTGTGGCCCCAAATTCTTAAAGAAAGTCACAAAAGTGCACCCATGGTATATGTCGTACCCCTATAAAATATTTGTGAACTGTATTTTAGCGTGGGTAAATACGATGTGTAGATTTGCTCATGTGAAAATCTATTGAGCATTTGCAAGTTCATTTTCCCTCCAGCCACTTTCTTCCCAACCCTGGAAGAAGTTCTAATTCTGCCATTGTCAGGAGTAAATGTCCAACCTTTCTTATTATGGGAAAATATTAGAGAGAAGCTGGTAAAAATCTTTAAAACATGCAGGTTAGTAGGTTTGCAGACTCAAAGGCATTCCAGCCCTGGAACTATTGCTTACTGCTTCCTCCAGCCCCAGTATGCAGATCTGCAGAAAGGTGACAAAATAAGGAAATTTCTACAGTAGGGATTGAAACTCCAAGTATTCAAGCCCTACTATGGTAGTAGCCCTGGCATAATCAGAGAGGCTATTAATTGCTGCCATAATTTGTCGCCACACTACATGGCACCAAAGGGACAAGTAGATCTTTTTACAGGACAAGTAGATTTGAGAAGCAACCTGTCCCCTGGACAAGTAGATATTTTAATAAATTCCACACCTCTGCCTGAGCTATGCAAGAGTATATGTGAGTGATTGAATATTGCCTCTCTGAATGTGTCCCCTTTTTTTCTGTGCCCATGTGCATGAACAACACAAGTTATTTATTTATTTTATTTTTACTTCCATAGAGTTTAACAGACAGCCCAAGGAATTCATTACTTCTACAGGGTAGAACAAAACAAAGGAATTTCATAGAGAATGGCGCTGTCATGATGGGTGCTTAGAAAAGGACTTTTTTACATTTCTTTATAAACAGAAAGGTATTTCTCAGACCCAAAGAGAGATAATACAGCCAAGAGGCCAGCAAAGAGGAAGAATGTATGTATGCTCCCTCTGAGCTGATCCCAAAATGTGAATGTCTGAAGCCCCTCTTCATGTATTATTTTCTGTTTCATTACATAAGCTCAGACAGCTAGCTAAATTTGTCTTCATGCCAAACCTAAAATGGATCTTTAGCACCTGCTGTGTCTTCTGAGAAAAGGAATGCACAGATGGGAATGATTCCATGAACACAAAGAGATCTCGAGGGAGAATATCTCCAGAGTTTATTCATCACGAACAAAGAAGCCTTACCAAAGAGTGTGTGAATACCTTAAAATTAGTTTTGCTAATATTAAAGGTCAGTGGATTTTTTTTCAGGAATAGAAGCACTAAGGCAAAGGTTTAGGCAAAAGAGGGTGCACTATGAGCTGGGTTTCGTTTTTTTCTGTTGGCCAGCACCTGAACCCTTGGTAGTGCTGAGATCCAGAAAAGTTTCATAAATCAGACGACAGTCGACTAGGGCCGTCCTTTGGCCCGGAGGTGTAAGGCATGGCCCAATTTGCTGAAGCTGCTTAAACTGGAAGTAAGAATCACAGGTGGGGAGAGGGACCACTAGAACTTTAAAAAAAGAGGAGGCATTTTAACAGGCCATAAATTTTCTACCAGCGAGAAGGTGAAATACCAGAGGATCTCCCTTTTCTCACCCACAGCCATCTCAGCCTTGTTAGTGTTGAGTCCAACCCCTCCAGTTCTGTATAAAGGATATCACCTCTGACACTCAGATCATAATCCACGTAGAGAAAGATCTGGGTATCATACTCACACTGGTAAAAGAGGAGGTCATGACACCAGAACAGGCAAAGCCTGCAGTTCCACATATACCAGAATATTATAACCAAAATATCATCTGACAGAAATGTTGTGTTCTAAATGTAGTTTACAAGACTAGAAGACCTTACAGTTCATGTCTAGGTCTAGTGATCAATGGAGGAAATAACAATCCCTTTCAGGTTTCTACCTCTCTAAACAAATGCACTAGGAAAAAAAAAACTCAATATGTCCTTCTTCATCTTCCAAAATGGAGAAAAGTAAGCAGTTTGTGCAATTCCATTATTTTCCTTATTTGCATTCTGGTAATTGAAATTGTTTTTAATAACAGATAAATGGTAGAAGTCACTAAGTGCACATAAAATAGTCAAGACTGGATAACCCAACTTGGACAATTTGAGACGGCTCTAACCTCACCGTTTGCCCGCAATGTCACATCAGTCACTCTTTTGGTCCTTAACTTCCTTCTATCCTCACCCCATGCATCCTATTTCTCTGCCCAAACAATGCACACAACTGTGTATTCTGCTTCACATCTTCGTTTGCCCCCCAGTGCACACAGCCCAATGCCCCCCAAATGTACAATACTCAGTGCTCCAATGAGCCACAATATCTGGCGCCCACCTTATGCACAGCAACCAGTGTTACGATGAGGCACACCACCCAGGCCTCCATATGAAGCACTTGGCTGGGCATTCCCTGTGGGCATTACCTGTCATCTGCATGAAGAGCATCACTAATTCTGTCCTTTTGCACATCCCTAAGTGTTTTGTTCCCACGCTGAACATCACCTAGATCTGCCTGATGGCCATGATACCTCGCTCCACTGATGCACTTCAACCTGTACCTCTTGCATTATGTATCCTTATGTGTAATTGTTAGTCTGTATTTATTATTACCTGTACGTCTGGTAGACTTTGTGAAAGTAGGTGTCTGTAGGTGTATGATCTAGTATACGTGTTTGCCCGGGTGTCCTGTGCCTCTGTTTGAATGCAAATCAATGCAAACCTTTTGCCTTGACCAATATTAGAACTCCACTGTCAAACTCCGGAGCAGCATTTTCTCAAGACACTAGCCTGATCATGGTTGGTTTCCAAGTGAATATAGGTTGCCAAAATTATTCATTCAGTATGCATCATTGCAATCCTTTGGGTGGCTGTCATCTTCAGCAAGAAGTTTTTGGAATTCGCTCAGCGTGTACTCTTTCACTTGACATGACACTGAATTATTGATGTCCACAGTTAGGTTCTAATTTGCATTTTGCTAACATTGTAAATACTTCTAACGGGTGTTCCAAGCAGCTTAAAAATATAATGTCAAGATATTGACACACAGAAGTGATAGAACTTGTGGGGCGCACCTTATGGGCATCATCATTGTTAACTCACAACAGAGGCAGACTTAGAGGAGATATTTTCATAGAATTTATTTCCACGCATAATATGCACATTTGTTTATGAAATGACACGTATTAAACAAAATGAGCTTCTGTGGTAGGCTGTGTAAAAATTGTGGGGTAGTTCTTGAGCTCAATTTCTTGAGATAAACACAAATATTAAAAATTATTTTACTGTTGTTATTTCATCTGTTCAGCTGTATTTGACAATGAGGCTTGGGGCCTCATTGGAACAGCCAGGTCTTGAGGCATCGTCTGAATTCTTGGATGGAGGGAGAAGTTCTTAGGTGGATGGGGAGGCTGTTCCAGGCTTTCACTGCAATGAAGAAGAAGTTGCCTCCCCCATAGATGCTGCGGCTGATGCGGGGGGGTGCGCAAGGAAGAAGGAGGTGGAGCACAGGTGTCTGGAGGGGCAGTGGAAATTCAGGTGGTGGTTGAGGCAAGTGGGTCCTTGATTGTGTAGGGCTTTGTAGGTGAAAGTCAGCAGCTTGAACTGGCATTGTTTGTGCATGGGGAGCCAGTAGAGGTTTCTTAGGGGGAGAGGTGTGGGTCCGCCTTCTTGGGAGGTCCAAGATGAGTCTGGCTGCTGATGTCTGGATGATTTGAAGTCTTTTCATGAGGTGTCTCATGAGTCTGGCGTTTAGAGCATTGCCGTAATCTAGGTGGCTGGTGACGACGGCCTGTGTGACGCTTTGTCTGAGAGTGACCAGAAGCAACTTATAGATCTTACGGAGCATGCGAAGGGTGAAGAAGCAGGCAGAAGAGACTGCATTGTTCTGCTTCTTCATGTTGAGTTTATTGTTAATGATGATTCCTAGGTTTCTGGCATGGTTAGTTAGGGCTGGGAGGAATCCTAGGTCAACAGGCCATCAGGAGTCATCCCAAGGTGAGGTGGTGTTTCCGAACAGTAGGACTTCTGTTTTGTAAGTGTTGAGTGTGAGACAGTTGTCCTTAATCCAGTCGGTGATGCTGTGCATGCAGATGTGGAAGCTGGTCTTCTGGATGGAGGGATCTTTGGATTGCAAGAGGGTGACCTGCATAGGTAATAATTTTTAGGCTGAGACTTTTGACAATGTTGTCCAAGGGTGTCGTGTAGGTGTTGAAGAGGGTGAGGCTGAAGGACTAACCCTGACAGATGCTGTAGATTTTGTTCTTTATCTTTGAGTTGAAGGGAGGGAGAAGGACTCTCTGAGTTCCTCCAGATAGAAAGGAGGCAATCCATTTCAGGGTGTTTACTCTGATGCCGATCTGGTAGAGGCTCTTGAGCAGGGTGTGATGGGAGACTGTGTCGGATGGTCCTGAGAGGTCATGGAGGATGGAAGCATCTGAGTCTCCTTAGTCGAGGAGGCTTCTAATATCGACCATGGTGGCGATCAGGGCATATTTTGTGCTATGGTTGGAAAGGAGACAAGACTGGGATAAGCCCAGGAGTTAGTGGTCCTCTAAGCATGTTGTGAGCTGTTGATTTATGGATTTTTCAATAACCTTTCCTGGAAAGGGGAGCACAGAGATCAGACATTAGTTTTTGAGTTGTTTGGGGTCGTCAGAGGGTTAGAGGTGTTGAGAATGTCTGTGAGTTTGCTGTCAATGGTGCTAATGCTGAGGTTGGACATGTGGTGAGGCTGATGGTGTCCACAGCTGTGGGTTGGGGTACAAAGATTTTGTAAAAGATGGCTATTTGTTGTGGAAGTAGTCGGTGAGGGAGTTGCAAAGGTCCTGAGATGAAGTGGTGCTGTGTTTCATTGCTGATGGGTTGGAGAAGTCTTTGACGATGTTGAAAAGTTCTTTGCTACAGTTGGAGCTGGCTTGTATGCAGGTGGCCAACATGAATTTTCTGGCGTGTGTCAGGCATTTGTGGTATTGGCAAGAGTGTTTTTGAAGGTGGTTTGGATATTGGGATCCTTGGTGGTGCGCTATTGCCTCTCAAGTTTTTGCTTTGTGGCTCTGAGTTCTAATATGTACCAACTGGCTTGTTTGGCGGGTCTGTTAGATTTGGCTGGTTTGCTGGGGTCTACTACGTCTGTGCAGTCTAAGATCCAGGTGGTAACGTTTTTGACGGCTGTTTTGATGTCTGCTGTGATGTCTGGGGGGTGGCAGTTGAGGGTATCAGACCCTTGCTCCAGCTACAATGGGAGGTGTGCAGTGATCTGGCAGTGCGGCTGTGAGCTGTGGTGTAGGTGAAATGGATGATGGAGTGGTCTGACCAGGTGAGTTCGGTGTTGCGACTGCATTTTACTCTGATGCTGGATGTGAAGATGACGTCCAGCTTGTGTGCTGCAGTGTGTGTGGGGACTGTGCCTAATTGATTGAGACCGATTACGATCATGCTGTCTAGGAGGTTGGAGGTGTTGGCATTGTTGAGGTCATCTAAGTGGAAATTTAAGTCTCCTAGGAAGATGTGTTGTTCGGTGTTGATGGCTTGGGTGGCAATGAGTTCTGGAATGGTGTCGCAGAAGCTGGTTAATGGCCCTGGGGGCCTGTTGACGAAGGTGCCTTTGATGAAAGTTTCTTGTCTAAGCCTAACTGGAAGTTGTGATGTTCCATAGTTTGCATGTCGATGCCAGTGGTGGTGGTGCAGTGGAAGGTATCTTTGTGTATTATGGCAATTCCAGCTCTGGGTTTGTTGGAGCAGTCGTGGAGGAGGATCTTGTACTTGTGTGGCATGGCTGCAGCAAGGTCGGGTGTCGAGGTGCCATTGAACCAGGTCTCAGTGAGGAAAACGATGTTGGTTGTGAGAGTAGAGATGGTGTCCCGCACCTCAGTCGCCTGCTTGCAGAGGGAGTGGATGTTGAGCAGGATTCATTGTAGTTTTTGGGGGTAGTGGTGGTCAATAGTGTGGTAGTGATCCAGAGAGAAGGAAGGTCAGTGTTGGAGGCAAATCTGCAGTGACAGCAGGTGAAAGGACCTGATGTGGGAAGGTGTAGCAGCAGTCACTGCAGGGCGGTTGGATGTTGAGGGCAGTAAGTTCTGTTCTGGAGTAGCGATAGATGGTGGGAGAGCCAGGGTTCCTGGTGCTGGGTGTGGTCCAGGTGTGGACAGGCGCAGATGGGCTTGCCTTTGGAGAGCCAGCGGTGCACCCACTGCACATGCCCACTGCACAGTAAAGCAGCGGCCTGATAAGTAGTCCAGTAAGGTGGGAGGGGCTGGCAGAGAGGCGGGGCTGAGAGCAGGAACCAGCAGTAGCGGGAAAAATGGCAGGAGCAGGCAGGAGTGGGCGGGGGCATTGCAAACAAACAACTGAACCAATCCAAAACCAACATGCAATACAATTAAAATAAATATCACTAACAAACACCAATTTAAATATATCTACCAACACACAAAGTGTAATTGTCAATGAGAAAATAAACAACAGGCTAACTGGGCAATGGTCTCCTGATAGCGGTTCCGAACCCGAGGGGCTTGTAGCTGTTGAGCAAGGCACCAAACAAAAAATGGAGCTGGCAGCGGGGGGAGTGACGCACAAGACCAGGAGGCCAGGGTCTACTCACTGGGGGCACACTGTGGCCTGCATAAGTAGCAGTGGGAGGTAGAAGGGGCTGGCAGGGAGGTGGGAGAGCTGAGCATGAGAACCAGCAGGAGCGAAAAAAATGGCAGGTGGGAGTGTGCAGGGCCAGTGCAAATAAACAACTTAACTAATCCAAAACCAAATATCACTACCAAATACCAATTTAAATATAACTACCAATAAATAAAGAGTAATTTTCAAGGAGAAAATAAACAGTAAGCAGGCAAACCGGACATCAGTCTGCTGACAGTGATCCTGAACCTAAGGGGCGATAGGCTGTTGAGCGAGTCACCAAACACGTGGAGCTCGTAGCGTGGGGATTGGCATATAAGAACAAGAGGTCAGAGGCTACTCTCTGGTGACACGCAGTGGCTTGTATAAGTAGTCCTGGGAGGTGGGTCAGGCTGGCAGAGAGGCGGGAGGGCTGAGCACGGGAAGCAGCGGGAGCAGGAAAGACAGCTGGAGCAGGGGCGAGTGGGCGAGGGCAGTGCGAACAACTGAACTAATCCAAAACCAAGATACAATCCATTTACATGAAATATCACTACCAAACACCAAATACCAACTTAAATATAACTACCAATACATAAAGAGTAATTGTCAAGGAGAATATAAACAGTAAGCAGGCAAACCGGGCAGCAGTCTCCTGGCAGAGGCCCCAACCTAAGGGGCTCAAGGCTGTTGAGTGAGGCACCAACACGTGGCAGCAATGGGGAGTGGTGCACAAGACCAGGAGGTCAGGGACTACTCATCCTCTCCCTCTCCAAGAACCCCACCACCATCAGAACCAGCTTCCATGGATGCATGACAAGCATCACTGACTGGTTAAGAAACATCTGCCTGAATCGCAACACCAACAAGATGGAAATACTGATCTTCGACAACGCTTCCTGGTGGCCCTCTGAACTAGGACCAGCACCCTCTCCATCGGACCACACTAGAAACCTCAGCATCATCCTTGACAGCAAGCTTGCCATGAAGTTCCAGATCGATGCAGTCTCCTCTGCTGGCTTCACTCTTTGGATGATAGGAAAGATATTCAAGTGGCTTCCCATTAACACAAAATGCACTGTCACTCAGGCCCTCATCACCAGCAGACTGAACTATGGCAACGCTCTCTACTCAGAGATCGCCACACACCTCCTCCAGAGACTACAGATCATTCAGAACACCACAGCCAGACTCATCCTCGACCTCCCCCGACAGACCTACATCAGCCCCTACCTCAAGGAGCTCCATTGGCTCCCAGTATAGAAGAGACGCCAATTCAACGAAAGACTTCACAACTTTGCATCGCAGCTACTAGGTTTCACACTTTGCCTACATCTGAGTAAAAAAAAAAGACTTTGTCCCGATTTATGTTACAAAAGGCAAACTAACAGCGAAAACCTCTGAAAATGAGGTTCACATTTGGTGGGCTTAGTTTAAGTGAACATTATCTTGCATTGCCGTAAAAGTGATTTCACAGTGCCAAACGGGCAAAAATGAACTCAAACATGGTAATTTTTCCTACTTCACATAATGAAAAAGCCAGAAACTTTGGAAAATTTCACAGGCGTAAAAAAGAAACCCCAAGTAGTCAATAGTCCCTATCCGCTATTGAAATATGAGGCAGATGTTATTTTTTTGCACTCCCTTTAATAACAGTGTGCATCCACAGTAGGTACCACGGCACCCCCCATGTTTACCACCCTAGCATGGACAACAGTAGCAGCAGCTGTCACAGTAGCAGTCACCACAGTGCTGCAGCAGCAGTGACCATAGTAGCAACCACAGCTGCCAACATGGCATGACCAACAGCAGCAGCAACAGCTGCCAGCAAGGCAAAGAAGCAGCAGTGACCACAATGCAACCACAGTAGGGACACAACAATAACAACAGCTGCCAAAGCTGAAGAACCACAGTATTTGTAAAAACAGACATCAACAGCAGCCACCACAAAAACCACAATCGCTGCTACATAAGCCACAACCACATCAGCAGCAGTTGTCGTAGAAACATCAGCTGCAAGCCTAGCAGAGACCACAGCTACAGTGACATTAGGGACACCAGGGCTGACTAAAACTGTCACTGCAAGAAGGACCAGAGCAGTGACAACAGAAATAACCACTAGGGTAACAACAGCACCAACCACAGCTATCGCACCAGAAGCAAGAAGAGCAGCCACAAAAACTTCAAATATAGCAGGGACCACAGCAGCAACAAAAGGAGCCACAACACTACCAACAACTGCAACAATAGTTGCAAGCAGAGGAGTGGCCACAGCAGCCACATCTTCCACCCCAACCCTAACCGCAGCAGGTACCACAGTCATAGCAACCACAGTTGCTGCCACAAGAGTACCAACATGAGCAACCACAGCTGTTAACCATAGTGAAAGTCACAGATGGCACCACTGCAGGGACAACAGCAGACACAACAGTGGGGAGCCCAGAAGCAACTACAACTATGACTATAATGAAGCAGCAGCAAACACGTCAACCACCAGAGCATGGACAAAAGCAGCATCAAAAGTTGTAGTGATTACTGTGGCTAGAGCTGCCACCCTGGAAGGGAAATCAACAACTGCCAGTGCAGCAGGCACAACAGCAACAATCACTACTTAATGCACAGCAGAGACCAAAGCAGTGAACGCATCTGCCAGCATGAAAATGCATCAGCAGTAGCGCCATCTTCCATCAAAGTAGAAACAACAGAAGTGAGCATAATAGTAAACCCAGCAGGGACAACTGGAACAGCTGCACAACAGCATAATCTACTGCAGCGTCAACAGGTGCCACAGCAACACCATCAACAGGTGCCACAATACCCACCACTTCCACAGCAATAGCAGCTGCCAAAAGAGCAGCCTCAAACTCTGCAACCCACGCACGAACCGCAGCAGCAACAATATTTGCAAGAACACCAGAAACCACAGCAGGGATGACATATTTTGCCATAACCATAAACAAGCACACAGTAGCCCCTAAGCTGTCCCCTCAAGAGAGACAACTGCAGCAACCACGGCTGTCCCCACAGCAAAGGCAACAGCAACCGCCTTGGCAGGTACAGGAGCATGATTTCACCACAGCAGGAACCACAACAACAACAGCTGCCATCATAGCAGGAACACTGAAGTGACATACCAGCAGCAACCACAACACGGACCCTGGAGTAAACACAGCTGCCACCATGTTAAGGACATCAATAGCAACACCAGCTGCAAAGGCAGAACAACACCACTGACCGCACCTTTACCCAAAACAGAGGGGACAGTGCCAACTCTAACTACCAGATCAACAGGAAGCAGTGCAGTAACAATTGCTACTACAGCAGGGAAAACAACTCCAACAGCAAAAACAACTGCAGCTGGGAAAACAGTCACCACACCTGCAATGAGCACAATTGTAGCCACTGACATAAAGGTGATGAGTGGAATGCTTAAATTAATTACAGCGACTGATAATTTCTGTTTGCTGCAGTCTAGTCCAGATAACTATGCCACTGCATACACTGCCAGACATATGCCAATCGGCCTCTTTCCTGCTCCAGTAGGAATATGTTAAACTGCACTGGTAAACTGTGTCCCCTCTGAATAGAAGCACAAGCGTCCAAAGACTGGTTTCGATCAGTTTGGCCTCGTCACTGAGGAACAACTTGAGTACTATGGCACCATGAGCAACGTATACTCTTTGGACCTAGGCCACCCCACTGAGAAAAACTAACAAGCATTGTCAAAGACCATAGGTCTGGCTTTAATGGGATGGCAAATGTAAACAAAGGTGGCCAGATTGTGTCCTGCGTTATAGTCCTCAAGTTTTCTGCAGGTTATACAGTTACAATGCATGTGTTTGCGTGCAGATCTATTCGCTTTGCCAGTGCTTGTTTCTCTTCAGGTTAGGTTGCCCTGATGCTTTCAAATTTACTGCAATTGCACTTTAAATAAAATAAATAAGGAAAACATAAGATTCATTAATGGTAAACTATCTACAATTATGGCTATGTTAAATAATTGAAAAGCAATTTCGAAGAGTACAAACTGCTGGAACATTGCTGATAAATTAAATGGAATCATTTTTGTAACACAGCTGTTCTTTTTCTAATGTACCACTAAACAAATTAGGAACTATTGAAAATGATAAGTGAATGACACTTAAAATGAGAAATCTAAAATCAAAGTAATTGCAAATACTTTCTGCTTTGTGGTATGAGTTGAAACGATTGTACTGAGAAACGAGAATCGTGTTATGTTTACTGTCCTTCAGCCTGAAAAGGGAGTTATTCCAGAATTCTGTCAGGGCCTGTCACTACAAAACTTGCAAGTGCAGGTGCATTTGCTGAAACATCAAACACAATAAAAGCTTTAACATCTGTACTACCATAACAGTGACTGCAGTTAAACTCATCCCTCCCTACCTCAACTACTAGTTCTGATCGTCATTAAATTATTAATAATAAATCACTAATACGAATTTACTGCTGGAAATGGAGTAAGGATTCCACGTAAGATAAGACTTATAAACCCATCACAAGCACCAAAACAAATCACGCAATGGCGGAGGAGCGTCGCCCCCTGGCTAAGAGCCAGCAGCAGAAAAATAATACGATACTTTATTATCGTTTTGTTTTTCTGGTGCTGGCTCAGCCAGCATGTGAAGGGAGGGGCTGGGCTGGGCCATGAGAGGGGGGCAGGGGGGGAGTGGAGTGCACTAAGTGTGCATGTGTGTTTGGCCAGCCATCTTAGGCTGGCCAAACACACATGTGCACTTAGGTTTCTCCAACCCGGCTGTGTTGAACAGTCGGGCTGGAGAAACTGCATAGGCCACAGGGCAGTGTCTGAGCGGCAGTCCATGCCACTCAGACCAATCCCAACACTGCTCTCGTGCTAGGTTTAGCATGAGAGCAGCACCAGGATTGCTGGGGAGCCAGTGCTGGTGTCCCAGTGAGCAAGGTGGCAGGAGATGGTGGCGGTGTTAAAGGTAAGTGTTTTTTGTTTTTTAATTTTATTATTTTTTCCCCCATCCCCGTTGTCCCCCATCGCCCGCCCCTGTTGACCTTTGCGTTGGCCGCCACTGGTCGTAGTACATTAGCCCTAAAAAACAACTTCAGTTACTTCCAAAGGAGGCTGGTTTAAGGAAAGGTTATTCTGAAATACTTGCAGTACTTTGAATGTATTTATGAGTTCTGCAAAAAAAGATTTACTCACTTATGTGTTAAATAAAAAGACTAATTTGGCGTTCTTCTAGCTATTGAATTTTATCCACAGTGATGCATAAATTACTCGGCATTATGTATCCCTAGTTTCTTCTTTTAGAAACAGAACCTTCTGCTCTACCGTACTTATACTCCGCTGGTTTTAATAAACAAAATCTGTCAAATTGTTTCATATGGTGTACATGTTAATAAAACAGATTTTTATGAGATATGTTATAAATATTTGGTTTATTGTAAGTGAATAAGGAGTAGGATGTGAATGTCATATACAATTCAACATCCTCACCAAAACGGTTATGGACTGGAATATCGAGTAGAGAATATCATTAAACCTTAATACTGTAGCCAAAATATTGAGAGTAAACGTATCAAGCGGTAAGTGGACATAGGGAAGTACAGATTTAGGGGGTTATTCTAACTTTGGAGGAGGTGTTAATCCGTCCCAAAAGTGACGGAAAAGTGACGGATTTACCACCAGCTGTATTACGAGTCCATTATATCCTATGGAACTCGTAATACGGCTGGTGGTATATCCGTCACTTTACCATCACTTTTGGGACGGATTAACACTCCTCCAAAGTTAGAATAACCCCCTTAATGTTGTCAAATTCCACATCTACATACTTTGAAGGTAAACATTATACATATATATATATATATATACATATATATAGTCACTGAAAAAAACAAAGGTTCAGGAATGTTATAGTTAGCAAATAGAATTAAAAAATACTTAGAAATACACTTAAAAAAACATAGGTTACGGGGACGTTATAGTTAGGCTCACATTTTAAACATACAAAATATAGAAATTCACCTGTTATAGTTAGAGTTACCTCAAGGAAATTTCACTCTTGCCCTAAGGTAACTATAACTCACACCCTCGCCATGCGCAGTTCTTTCACCAAATATTTTACTGCAAATATTATATTGATATTATTAATGATGTTATCAAAGAAGTCATGAGTGCCGAAATTTGTGGGGTCATTAGCAGTGCATGGCAAGGGTGTGAGTTATAGTTACTTGTATGTTTAAAATGTGAGCCTAATTATAATGTCCCTGTAACCTTCGTTTTTTTAAGTGAATTTCCCCGGGGCTACAGTGATTTATTAAAGGGGGGGGTCATATGCCCTCCCTACTGCCCCGCGACCACCCCCTCCTGGGCAAATATTTTAAAAAAGAAACGGGGGACCTGTGGGACCCCCAGCCCTGGGGACCACCACGCCCAGGGGCTATGTTCTTATTGGGGGGGGACGCATGGCCCCCCCTTCAGGAGCCACAGATGGCCCTGGGGACCGCCACCCACCAGGGATGGCTACTGCTATGTCCCGAGGTGCCCACCCCAAGGACACAGTTGTTTGCTATGGCTTTGCTGCAGCCAAGACACAGCAAACACTTTGGGTCTTGACAGAGGGACCTGTAAAGCAGGTCTCGCTGTCAAAGTTCGAAGCTTTCATTTCTGTCCTCTGCATGCATACAGGGGACAGAGATGAAATGCTTAAGCAAGCACGGAACTGCTGTCAAAGCAGCACTGTGCTTGCAGAAGCAATGGCACCAGATAGCCCGTAAGGGCTTTTCATTAAAATAATAATTTATTTTATGAAAATTACAACCCATAGCTCAGTGTGAAGGTCACAGATCTTCACACTGAGCTTTGGGGGTTCGAGTCCAGCTGGACCCTTTTTTTTAAAATAACAAATACATTTTTGATTTTTAATTGTACACAAATATCACATATCAAACATCAAACCCTAAAAAAAACTCTAGCTCCCTCCCTCACTTTCTTTCTCTCTTTCTGTCTCTTTCAATCAATTTCTCCCACTCACACACCCATTTAGACACTCACGCAGCCACTCACAGACCCACTCAGACACTCCCTCACCCATCCACAGACCCACTCAGACAGTCATGCACCCACTCAAAGACCCACTCAGACCCTCATGCACTCACTCACAGCCCCAGTCAGACCCTCATGCACCCACTCACAGACACACTTATACAGTTACGCACCCACTCACACACCCACTCAGACTGTCACACACCCACTTACAGACCCACTGACACCTTCATGCACTTACTCACAGACTGGTGCACTCACTGTTGCACCCAGTAAAACACTGATGTATGCACTCTCACACCAGGACGGAAAGTCTGACAGCCACTCTCACCCCCAGATACACCCTCTCACACCTATTCCCACACCCAGAGAGGCCGCGGACAACTCCTGTGGCGCATGGCCAAAGGGCAATGTGTAGCATGAGGTTGGATGGTTAGGAAGGTTGGCAGCAGGTTCTGGCTGCAGACCAGGTCTTGCGGGCAGCCTCCTGTGCACATGGGTGAAGGCTGTGCATGATGTAAGGTTGGTTGCTTATAGGGGGTTGACTACCGGCCAGGTCCTGTGGCCAACCAACACCACACACACAAATGATGGCACTCTTGACAACTTTGATAACATCATTGATAATGTCAATGTAATATTTGCAGTAAAAAATGTGATGAAAAAACAGTGCATGGCTAGGGCACGAGTTATAGTTACCTTAGGGCACGGGTTATAGCTAGTTTAGATAACTCTAACTATAACTGGCGAATGTCTAAGGTTTTGTACATTTAAAATGTGAGCCTAACTATAACATCCCTGTAAACTTTGGGTTTTTTTTGTGATATATACAAAGTTACATACTTACTTGCTACTATTTGTATCCTTAATATTATGGCTATAATATTAAACATTTTTAATATTTCTTATTTAATATTCAGGACACACACCACAAAAATGAAAATAATTCCTACTTCACAATAAGCTAGGGATGACAAGCCCATGCCTGACCTGCCCCATACGTTTATTAGGCACAAACTCAGTTATCATTCTGCAAGTGACATGCATTATCTCTTAAGGATCCATTATCATACTGTTAGTGCTCAATAAATCTATACATAGTGACAAGAATCTTCAGTAGTCCATTGTCATGGGATAAAAGGCTCTTCCCAGTTTGCTGTTTCTAGACATAATACTTATTGAACCTTCCTTAATTCCTTCAATTCCATGCATTAGCTCGGAGCAGAAAAGATTGCTCCAGGGCAGTGTTTCCCACATTGTGAGTTGTGATCCACTGGTAGGTCATGAGCTTATTTTTGGTGGGTTGCGAAAGGTCAAGCAAGAAACAAAAATACCTTTAACTTCTGTATTTATCTTGTCACACTCACTGCACTTCAAAGACAGAGGTCAAATGTCAGGCTATGAATGTCTTCTGCTGCTTATACTTTTTTAACATAGGGACTGGTGTTCATAATCTCTTCTTACTTTGCAGTCAGAGAAAGAAAAGTAAAGTGAATTATGTGACAATCTTGCTGCGTCACATGTAGTGTGAAAGGAAATAAATACTGTATGATGTAATTTTTTCTTTAAACACAACAAAATGGAAATACCTGGAAGTGAACTGCACACTATCAGCAGTTAGGAAAGCAAAAATGAACCCCATTTTTGTGATTCTCAGGTGTGATGAAAACAAACATTTTAATAGGACCCGAACAAATCAAGACACTTTACTTGATGATGCACAAAGGATAAATATTCACTGAAATCCGATTTTCACACATCATTTTTATGCAAAAGAGTTTTATCTTTTTGTGCAAATTTGGTGACTATTTTAATGGAAAATATGCTGCCAGTAAATGACAAGGACGATGCTTTAATTACATTACAAAATCGCCTGCCTCCTTTCATTAATGCTAGGTGGACGCAAACATTTGTCATACTAAAAAGTGGGTTGTGGTTCTAAAAAATTTCGGAAGCACTGCTCTAGCGCCTATTAAGGTAGTCCATGCATTCATGCATACTGAGCCTACAATGTGCATTCATTTGCATACACATCATCTTGCAATACATGCAGGACTATACTTAGCAAAGGCAGTACATTGTGATGACCTGTACATCAGCAGAATGGAAAACCATAGATCATTGGTCCCAGTAAATCCAGCAGGGAGCCTCTTGTGGATCTGCTGGAACACCCTTTTTGAGGGATCAGAGGGATGGCTGAAGGATTCAGAAGGACATTTGTACCCCAACGAGAGAGACTGCTTGTAACAATAAAGTGGAACCAGTTTCTACAAGGTGCTAGTATCTTGGAGGGTCTTGTCTGTCGTATTCAACTCAAGATAGAAGTTACTGAGGGCCCCACCTTGCAGATCTCCAAAGTAAGCTGGCCATGAATCCCAGTCTGTACGTATTGACCTCAGGCTTGAGGTAAATGCAAGGCACGTGATGCTAGAAGCGTCAGTGGGATGCACCTTTTAAGGAATGTGAAGGCCAGGAGGGCGGTACTAGATTTTCGATTTATAATGGAAGTGTCCTTAGGGGCTGGGTGAGAGTAAAGCGGGATATGTTGAGGGTGAAATTCCATGGCTTAGGTCATAGGGAGCACCTGGGATTGCAGTTGCACAAAATAAAGAATTAGGCAGTGGTGTCAGAGAGTTAGGAGTGTGTGGGTAAGTAGTACCAATCCTGAGGGCCAAGTGATAATGTACGCATGTGAAAGTCAATGCCGTACCATGAGGGGCGTGGCCGAGATGGTGGCAGAGGTTATAATTGGTGGATTTATTCTTTTTTTTTGTTGTTTTAGGGATGACAGATTATGTTACCAAGTGGTTCCAGATGAAAATGGTACAAATTGTGACGGTATGATGGTAATAGCATTATTAAGCAGAGCATTAACACTTAAGGGAATTAAATGTCATCTGTTTGTTTACCGGGCTACAATTCTGTTTAATTGAAATTAAGGCATTCTGATTGAAATTTGGAATTACTCTTGAGGGAAATTGCCATACAATCCAAATGGGAATAGAACAGAGAAAATTGCAAATTGTCCTTTTAGTGATCGTGCACATAAAGGCATTGGCAGAAGCATGGATTGTTAGCCCACAAGAGTCATGGCACAGTGTAACTGGAGAAAATCCATTGTCATCATGAGGGGAAGAACTCGAGAACACGATTCATCTTGCAGTAGGGTCCTTGTTGTTCACAAAAATGTTTAGAACTATGGCCAGAATTTAAGGAAAGTGGCGCTGCATCTAATGCAGCGCCACTTTTCATGCGCCCGTTAGCTCCCACCTACCACCACCATGTGTGCGCCGTATTTAATATAGGGTGCACCATGGTGCACGGTAGGGGCAATAGCGTCCACATTTTTTACACTACTGATGTACTGTGCAGGATTAGTGCCAAAATGTTGGCGCTAATCCTGCGGAGTACATAGGGGCCCACTGAACACAATGGTATGCCCCTTGTAGTGCCTGCTCTGGGCAGGTGTTAAAAATAGCCGCTAAGAATGGCTCTTAGATTCCACTGTGCCATTTTTAAGGTCCCCCTAATAGGGGAAAGCCTCCGTTGCATACATTATGCCTAGCACAGGCATAATGTGGCGCAAGGGGTTACAAAATGGTGCAATGCATGCATTGCGCCACTTTGTAAAAATGGCGCGGCAAATTTGGCCTCGCTGGGGCACATAAGCGTCATAGAAAATGAGTCTAATGTGGTGCAAGGAAGGGCTAGGCCCTCTTAAATCTGGGCCTATGTTTCTCTCTCGACTTCTGTGACAGTAATAACAGATTCTAATAATGATATGCATATAGCCATTTCCATTTGTTTGAAAGGTGGCTGTCCAGAAATCAAGCTATAAAACTGATTAACTCACTCCTTCCACCATATATCTAATTTTTCATGAATTTCCCAAAAATACTTTCGGACCCAGGTTACTTTATCTGTTCATACACAACAAAATTCCGAGGAATACCGGTTAGCCCCTTTTCTACTTCGTACACGAGGTCTATGGAAGCTTTTGCATTTTGTTACCTCAGGACCACCTGGACCATCCCTGATATAACTCCAGCGGGTTATTTTACGTATCGTCCCATGAATTCGGGGGCCTGCCAGAATCAGCAGTCATGTGTTTTTAAAGAGACTGATGTTAATGGTTATTCCTACTCTGGCTATGATATCATTCCTGGGCCAAGCAGAGACAAATAACTAAATAAATGTGCACTGAACCAATAATAGATGCCTTGGTGTCTTGAAATTATTATGCTGTATTACAGGCAGGGGTGGCTCCACCATAAGGGCAGAGGAGCATCGCCCTCTGCCAGCAGCGGGGGCCCTTTCTTTGAAAGGGGCGGGACCACAGGGGTGACGTGCACTGAGGGTGAGTGCTGTTCGCATGTATTTTTGGCCGGCCATCTCAGGCCAGTCAAACACACATGCGCACAGGGCTCTGTCCAGCCCTGCTTGTTGCTAGGCCGGAGAGAGTGGGTGCTCCCAGCCAATCCTTACACTGCTCTGAGCAGCATCAGGACTGGCCGCAGAGCAGGCTGGGTACCTGTGCCTGCATGCAGCAACGATGCAGGAGAGAGGAGCGGCACGCGGCGGAGGAGGTACGTTTATTTTAAAACTTTATTTTAGAATTTAAATGTATTCATTCCCTCCCTCTCCCTGCATGCCTGCCCTCCCCCAAAAATCCCTGTGAGCTGCGACTTATTACAGGACCTTGCAACTGACTTGATAGTCATTTGACTTAGTAAGGTATTGATGATGTCTGTACCTCTGATGAAGGTACAGTGGTACCTATGCATCTGCCGAGAAACAGGCAACACCTCTACCCCAGATGAAGATGTGATCTCTGTACCCCAGCAGGGATGTTGTGGTCCCTGTGATTCTGCTTCGAATGTTGTGGCCACTGTGCTCCTTAAAAGGATTATTTAGCTTCTGTGTTTCTGGTGTGCATGTGGTGATATCTGTAATATATTTTGGGTGCAGCAATTCTTATGCCTGTAATGAGGATGTAATGGTGCCTTTGCCCATGGTTAGGATTTGGTTTTATCTGTGCCTTGTGAAGATGAATTAGCCTCTCTTCACTTGTTTTAGATATGGTATTTCATCACGCCCTGGTAGGAATGCAGTGGTCCCAATGAACCCAGTGAGTATCTGGTGGGCTCTGAGCCCCTGGTGAGGATGCTATGCCCTATAAGTGTGAACAGGGTGAGGATGGCGTGACCTCTGTCATTGCTTGGGATGTAGTATTCACTGTAGACATAGTGGATAGAGGATAAAGAGTCCACATATCCGTGGACATGATGTGCTAATGGTGAGAGGGTGATCATCTTTCCACCCTGGTTGAAGAAGTGTTGGTCTTTGTACCCATGACGAAGAAGCATCAATCTCACTGTCTGGTGATGGTGTTGTGGTCCTTGTGACCATGGTTTGGATGTAATGACCCCTCTACCTTTGGCGAGGATACCATGGTGAAGTGGTAGTGTCTGCGCCTACAATGAGGATGTGACCGTCTGCTTATCCATGATTGGGATGTACATATGTATGTATGCGCAAACCTGGCCAAAGGCATTGGAGGGCTGTAGAAAGGTCAAAAGCAAGGACAAAGGCCACATACACAAAGGTAATCATTTACAATTCCCAAAGGGCAAATCTTAGCAATTCGTTATCTGGTAATCGCAAACACCAATGTACAAATGTGTCTTTGACACATTTTGTGATTCCCAGTGGGTGCAAACAGACCTACCTCGTGAGTATTATTAGAAATGGGGTTTCTGGTTGGCTAGGGTATGCACCTAAGCCAGGGAGAACCCCCCAACTCTTGTCAGGGCAAGTAAATTACACACCAAAGATAACCTGTGCTCACCCCTAATAGCTTGGTGCAGAGCAAGCAGGCTTATCATCAGAGGCAATGTATGACTTTTTACGCAACAAACTCACACCAGTGATACAATAAGTACACCACAAAAGAGACTCCACATGTGATTATATTTTAAAAAATCTTTCTATATTATGTGTATATCATAGGCCAAAACGACAGGAATCATAATTATTATGTATAAAAGGCAATTACTGTGATAGGCCTTAGTATTCTGACAGTGCAAGGGAAAAATAACATCCTTAGATCAGTACATACTTTGGTCCTGATATGCATCAGGTTATAGAGGCATGGTACATACATCACCACATTAGGGTAAGCACTGTAACTCGGTTGTAAAAGCACACAAATCACCAAAACAAATATAGGACGCCAAGACACCTATCGTCCTATTAGGCACTATACGGTCATTTCTGAGCCTCAGTGAAACAAGAGTAGTTAGACATACGAAATTATATAGGCCGCAGGAATACCTACGTGCTTCCTATGTGTAATATAGTAATTTATTTTGAGAAACCCCCAAAGCACCTTCCTAAATGCAGCAAGGGTTTACAGATGGTCAAAACCTCCATCCAAGTTTTTCTCGACAAACAAGTGAGACACATGTTCCATAGGTCAAAAATTGGAGAGGGCACATACACTGTATATTCCGGCGGAGAGACCTCACTGTGCCCCCGTGTGTTGAATGGTCAGGCAGCGGCTTACAGGCACGCCGAACAGCTGCTGCAGCGACAAGAGTTGCAGCCGGCTGCGGCGCTCACCAGGGGAACACCAACAGTAAATGTTTACAGCCACTCAGGACCAGTAAAGTCAAGGTTGCACTTGCGGGCACAACAGTACCTGGTTTGTGGTCCCTCAAGGACCAGTGAAAACCAAGGTGGTGCTTCCAATCATCAGGAAGGCAGCTCAGCACTGCTGTGCAGGGTCTTGCCACAATCCTGAAATCTGGGTTCTCTTTCTCATTGCAGCCGGCACAGGCCCAAAGGAATCCTCTGTTGCCAGGGCAACACACCTGGCAGGGACATGGCACAGGACACGCTAACCCACTTGGGCATTGCTACTTCGGGATTCCCACCTCAGGCGTCCGGTCCTGAAGGGAACCCCAGGGCCTTTGTGCTCCTTAGAATGCATGGCACATCAGGCATGCAACGTACAGTGCCCCCACATGCTACAACCTAAAATGCAGGGAGCACTGTCCATGTGCTCCTCCAAGTCAAGTATAGCGCTCTACATGCGCTGAGTAACAGCACATGCTGCAGACTTGGGATCGAAGAGCTGAAGCACATGTTGTGCTACGGAGCAGTAAAACAGCATTGACCCCACGCTGGGCCCTGGGAGAACAGTAGAGGGGGCACAAGGCAGGCAGCAGTAGGCAGGCAGACCAGAACCACCAGACCAGCAGTCTCTCCTTGTAGCACCACAGCACCCTTGCAGAACAGAGTCAGGGATCTGCTGGCAGCAGGGCAACAAGCAGAAAAGTAATCCAGTTAATCCTTTATGCCACCCAGCAAATAGCAGGCAGCAGGGCAACAGCAGAAGAGCAGTCCAGATGAGTCCATTGTGTAGCGCAGCAGTCCTTCTGACAGAGGTTCAGTCCCAGTTCCAAAAGTGCTCTGAAAATATGGGATCAGAACCCCTGTACTTATAGTCAGAATTGTCTTTGCTGTAAGGGGTGACTTCAAAGGAACCCCTTTAAGTGTAACACAACCCCTTTCAATTCAACCCTGGCTCCAGACATCAGTAGGGGGTAAATCAACCCTTTGTGCATGGGCAGGACCCAACCTGTTGACATGCCTGTCACACCCGGCCCATCCTGTGCTGTGGCAGTCTGGAAAGTATGCACAAAGTGTAACTGTCACTCAGCCCTAGACATGGATTGGAGTCAGGCTGCACAGCACATACAGTTATAAGCACAGAGAAATCCCAACTTTCTAAAAGTGGCACTTCTAAAATAGTAATGTAAAATCCAACTACACCAGTTAGTAGGATTTTTCACTACCATACCAAACTTGCACATGCTACTCCTTTCAGATCAGAAATTACCACTTAAAAGTATACAAGGGAGTTCCCAATGCTAACCTATGAGAGTAGCAACACTCACAGTCGTGAAAAACGAAGGGCCAGATTTACTAGAAAGTGGTGCATCAGTACTGATGCACCACTTTTTTTGTGTCGCTCATGCCCCACCTAACGACACCATGCGTGCGCCGTATTTATAACACGGCACACCATGGTGGTCATTAGAACATTTTTTATGCTATTGTGGTGGTTTCTATACTAGCAGCAAAAATGTTGACGCTAGTGTAGCAAAGTGCAAGGAAACCCACTGATTTCAACGGGTGCATCATTTTAACACCTGGTCTGAGCAGGTCTTAAAAATGACGCCAAAAATGGTGAAGTGAAATCTTGTAGATTTCACTGTCAATTTTTTGTCTGCCTCCTAACGCCGGGACGTCCCCCTTGCATACATTATGCCTGATGCAGGCATAAAGTGGCACAAGGGGTCGCAAAGTGGTGCAATGCATGCATTGTGCTACTTTGTAATTATCGCGCAGCAAAAATTGCCTCCTTGAGCCACATTATCGTAAAAAAATTATGCTCTTGTGGCACAAGGAGGCGCTTGGACCTTGTAAATGTGGCCCTAAATAGGCTGTTTGGCACTACTGCAGCATGCAAAACATAAAAGTACATGTCCTACCTTTTACATACACAGCCCCCTGCCCATAGGGCTATCTAGAGCCTACCTTAGGGATGGCTTAGGTGTAATACAAAGGGAGTGTGGGCCATGTCAAGTAGTTTGAAATGCCAACTTAAAGTGGCAGTTAACTACGCATGCATTCCCTGCAGTGGCAGGCTTGAAACAGGTTTGGAAAGCTACTTCTGTGGGTGGTGCAATCTGCGCTGCAGGCCCACTAGCAGCATTTAATATACAGGCTCTGGGTATATGGTATACCAGCTTACAAGGGACTTACAGGTAAATTAACTATGCCAAACAGGTGTAATACAATCATACCATGTTTTAAGGGTTAGGGCGCATGCACTTTAGTTCTGATTAGCAGTAGTAAAGTGCCCAGAGTCCTAAAGCCTACAAAAAGAAGGTCAGAAAAATAGAAGGAGGAAGGTAAAATGGCTGGGGCTAACCCTGCAAAAAGGGCCATTTCCAACCAATATCATTGAGGTAGGTCTCGCTTTGCAACCCACTGGAAGTCACTAAAATCACAGGGATGGTGGCCTGCCGGGGTCAGCAGACCACCATGTCTGTGATTGCTTTTTAAATAAAGCAATTTTTTTTTCTCCTGAAATGAGGCCTGTTTTCCTTAAAGGAAATCAGGATGCAGTTAAAAAAAGATGTAAAGTTTTTTTTTCTCCATTTTTTAAGAGGAGGCAGTGTGTCTACAGACCACTGCCTCCTCTTAAAAAATGTTTTTACAAGCATTCTCAAAAGGGTAAAGGGATCCCTTGGTGGCCCCTTCCCATTTGCAAATGGGTTACCGCCAAGTTGAAGGTAAAAAAGGAATGATGTACAACAGCATCTTGGTTGCAAAACATTCATATATACCACTGCGATTTGGTATTAGGAAGGGACGCCCTCAACATGCTCCTTCTTAATGCTGGATCAAAAACCCAACTAGCGATTCAGTAACAGGCTACCCAATCGCTATTTGGGTTTGGTACTTATAAAAATGCCTTTTTGCGTCAGAAAACAGGGCGATTCTGTGAATCGGCTGATTTGCTACCTTTAAAAGGTTTCGTACATGTGGCCCCAAGTGATCTGAGAGGTGACTGGTTTGTGGACTGTTACGGCACCTGCCCTTAGTGAGGAGGTAGTTGCCTCCCCGAACCTCTGTGAAATGTTTTACGTTTTGTGCACAATGGTGACGATACGCTGTTTCCTAGCCAATGGTGAACACATGGTGAACCCTATGTACCTGGTGATGGAGATGGTTGTGTACGTGGCCATGGGTAGGATGCGCGGTCCCGGTAGCTCTTAGTGACGATGCGATTGTCCCCTGACTCTGGGAGATGGAGGAGACTTCGTAACCCTGCGAGGATGCTCTGCACTTAGTGACCTAATAGCCATTCGGTGATTCGCAGTGCTTCCCCTTTACAGATCACAGAGCTCGGGGCTTGCCTTTGTCTTCCTGTATCACTATCTCCAGCGACAGCTGTGACAGCCTGTCTCCCTAGCACCATCATTGGCAGGCACCAAGCTGCTGTGTGCCAGCCGGCATTATATGGGCGTCTGCTGCCAGGCCTGATTCTGCCAGCCAGGGCGCCACCTTTCTGCAGCACTGCGGGCTTGTCTCCTGGCGCCTTTGTCCCACTGGCATGGTCCTGAGAGCAGCACACGGGGATGCCTCGTGGCCCACCCATGACGGTGTCAGACCACGACAGGTTGGCGCTGATGATGCATATCACAAAAATAACGGAGCAGTGTCAACCGAGACAGCGCAGCGCGAGCTTGAAACCTGAGAAACGATATCTGTGCATGTGTCCCTGTATATTAGTGAGAAATGATGTGTCTGCGTGTGCGCGTGAAGTGTTTTTATGTGTGATGGCCGGCTGTGCAAACGTATTCCTGTCACTGAATGTGCGCATTGACCTGTGTGTTTATGTATGCGGGTGTGCGCGCATATCATGAAGAGAGAGAGAGAGTGTGTGTGTATGTTGCTGGATCTGAATTGTGTGTATTAGTGTGTGTTAGAGCGTGTGCGTCCGCGTGTGTTTGCGCGCATTCACTACACGTGTGCTACTGTTCACCTTTGGGTGTAGGTACAGCACGCCCATGTTCAGGCGGAAACGGAAACGAGGCTGAGCTGTACTTGTGCATGTCACACATGCACGGTACTGCAGACAGGTAGACAAAGGCACGACCTTCCGAATGTTTTTCCCAGCCAGCAGGCGTAGAGCCGTACAGAGGTGATCCACTGATGCTAAGCAGCTTTGTAAAGCACGACCTGTCATCTCTGTCACTCCATGCAGAGTGACAAGCAAGGGGTCGAAGGGGTTAAAGTCCAATCGGATGCGAGAGCCGGTCCAGGATCCGGCATTCTTCATCCCCCTCACCCACCTGGATGATGAACATAGCGAGGTGAAAGCTGATCTGAACAACGCAGATTTCAACAGATTCCTGAACTTGGGACAACTGGATAGAGATCAAAGTTATACATTCAACTCCGGATGGTCACCTCCACCCATCCAGGTACAATTACTCTCCCCAGAACACCAACCTCACACATTCATCCAGCAGAGACACAATGTGACACTGTAACACACAACCTGAGACCGGACAAAGAAACCTTCAAACTAGTCAGGACCAGGCCTAGCAATCCATGCTACTTTTAACCAGGCACTACCATCTGACAAAGCACGACACAAACATCTCAGAACCAGGCGTGGTCTGACGTAATGTCACCTCAAACTAGGCACAGCGAGGCAAACAAAAACACACGCTCATCAGTCACAACCTAACTCAAACACTTCCATTCCAGAGGGCCTGTTGTACAAGATACAACATCCTCACCACCCATTGCTTATTACACACAATTAGACATGAAGTACAAGCTAAGAGACACCTCAGCGTAAGGTACAAACTGACACAACCATCTCCACTCCAGATGCAGTAGCAACAGAAACCTCCTACTCACAGAGAAACTGACAAAGTCTTCCCCACCCCTCACAGCTTGATAGAAATTGGTCTATATTAAAATAACACCGAGACAAACTCTTGATTTCTCACCCTTATTAGTACAGCCTAAACACAGTGTGCTACCACACAAAAAACACTTAGACACAAACACACATCAAAACGAAATTGCAAAAACACAGAAATATTCAAACTAAAACACACAATACGCATCCAAACAAACATTCTGACACAAACAGACACACAAAAATGCAAAAAAACCACTAAGACACAGATAAACAAACATACAATCAAACACTGAGACACATACACAAATTTACGAAAAATACACATGCCTTAGGTCCTGGTTTCTCAGCGCCCCCTTGTGCATGGGGATATCAACTCAGTTTATTTGTGCTCCTAGAAATGGAAAGATACAAAACATGTCACAGGCACTGTTAGAATTGGGGTCTTTGGTTGGCAGTCAGGTTACCCCCTGTTCAAGCAAGGACCTTCACTCTAGTCAGGGTAAGTCACACACAATCCAAATTATCCTGTGCCCACCCTCTGGTAGGTTGGCACTGAGCAGTCAGGCTTAACTTAGAAGAAAATGTGTAAAGTATTTGTGCAATAAATCATACAATAACCCAATATAGCATCACAGAAATACACCACAGTGTTTAGAAAAATATATAATATATATCTGAATAAATGCACACACAGGCCTTGCAGTGGCAGGCCTGAGACAAGGTTAAGGGGCTACTTAAGTGGGTGGCACAACCAGTGCTGCAGGCCCACTAGTAGCATTTAATCTACAGGCCCTGGGCACATATAGTGCACACTACTAGGGACTTATAAGTAAATTAAATAGTCCAATTGGGTATGATCCAATGTTACCATGTTTAAAGGGAGGGAGCATATGCACTTTAGCACTGGTTAGCAGTGGTAAAGTGCGCAGAGTCTAAAAACCAGCAAACACAGTGTCCAAAAAGTGGAGGGAGGCAGGCAAAAAGTTAGGGGTGACCACCCTAAGGCTGTCAGGTCTAACAGGCACAAACATGCTTTGGTAATTCCCAAGAAACCTTACAGCAAAGGTGTACCACCAACAGAAAAATAAAGGTTCTGAAGTGCTGATGAAGTAAGTTCTATGTCCAGCTAACAGGGCACAATTGGTTGCGACAATAGTCTACTGGACCAGTACTATGGGAGAAAATTAATTACTGTTCCCAAAAAGTAGAGTAACCTTTTCACTTCATGATACTTCAGACACTCTCCGGTCTTGAACCTTTCACCTACAAGTCATTGATTTCAGGTACCTTTGACCTACACGCCATTGATTTCAGGTACCTTTAACGTACAACCCATTGATTTCAGGTGTGCTGTTTGTTAGTTGAGTTGAATGAAAGCAAAACAAGACTACAACTCCCAAAATGCATTGGGCCGTCACACAAAAGTCTAGTACTGAGAGCAGTGTTCATAATGGCTCGGAGGGAAGTGGTCATCCTACCAAAGGCTTTCCAAAATCACAGTTCACACAGAGAGCCCAAAGGCAATTGAAAATGGCTAGCACCCGTAGAACAGCCCTGGGGTATCAAAACCTAGAGAATTGTATCTTATGAATTTCTGCTCGATTTTAGCATTTTCAAGTCACACAAAATCTCACAAGACCCGAGCACACATTGGACCCATTGACTTCCACTTAGGAAGTAGAATTTAGGGTGAACAATCCAACCACACCTTTAAAATGCTTCATCTCTGAAATCGAGCAATATCTCTAGGTTAAATAGAGAAGCTCAAACTGTTTCAAAATCCCTATAGAAAGTTACCACTTTAGTTCTTTACTACACATGCCTTGACCACCACACTCTGGAGTTCTCTTGATGTGGTAGTCTCAAAGAGTTCTAACAAAGGTGGTAGCCAGGCTCCGTCTACAGAGGTAGGTGAGAGTTCAGCCTGGCGGTGCACCACTTTCTCTCTCACGTCCATAAAAAACGAATTTGGTGCTCCTGACTAACAGACAGCAGGGTTGCATGTGAGACCATTGAGTGCAAAAATATACCTGCTAGAATACGAATCAAAAACTATCTTAAAGACATGAATAGAGAGATTACAATAGATAATACATTTACGATCCTTAACTCCACTTCTAGGTACCTTGAAGATGTAAATGCCCCAAAATAATATAGTATTTATTTATGTGTGCTCTTAGCCCCAAGGAGCTGGAACCAGGCTCAAGGACTCTAGCCTCAGGGGTGTCTTAAGATTTCCTGGTTGTACAGTCTGATCAGGACTGCACATGATCTAACTGTGCATGCTGGATATATGCACAATCACAAAGAAAAAACAGGCTCTTAAGAAAATGGTGCATTTCAATATGAGAGACAGTGCATTTAGTGAGGAGGTGAGTAACATTTTTCAAAGGGGTACAGGTAAAAGGCCTGTGCCCCTGACCATCGATAAGCTATCACTCCTTGTCAGAATTCCCCAGTTTACTGAGATGATAGTAGCCACCCTGCACTATGTGTAGGGTACACTTTGGGTATAACCTCTGCCACACAGAGCCTGCGCTCTGCTAGTGGAGCCACATAATATTCACAATTGGTCTCGGGATTTGATGCCAATGGGCAAAAGAAAGATACAGGACAGGCCAGTACTCACAAAATGGCAACAAAATGCCACAATGAACTATCAATTCATGGTCGCCTTTAATCACAATGTATAAAACACATTGTAAACACGCAAATAAACATAAACTATGCATGTAAATAGATATGAAGGTACACTGACACAATCGCACACATACACAAATGTAAACAAATATATAGGCCTGGGTGAAATTCACATTATTTTCTTTGCAGAAATTACTAAAAATGCCGAAAAAAATTATGTGAAAATAACTCTTACTTTGTGGTTGCCAGCGTTGGCCATTTGCACTATCGTTTAGCGTGAAATGTGCCCTTTTTGCCCACTTTTGTTGTGCAAAGAAGCATTTTGGGCCAGATTTACAGTTTTTAGTGCAAACCTGCACTAGCACAGTTTTGCATCAAAAACTTCACAGCAGGCTTGCATCATTCTCAGACTCATGCCGGTCGTCATATTTATAGAATGGTGCAATCCGGCGGTAAGGCCCGGCTAGCGCCCTAAAAAATTGCACTAGCCGGGTGGGGGTGGTGGTAGGGAAGAAGGAGGTTGTGCCTCAAAAAATTATGCTAGCCTGGTTAGAGGCAAAAAAAAATGCCTCTAACTAGACTAGTGCCATTTCCTAGCGCACAACCACCAAAACCTGACTCCTGTCTTAGGAAAGACAGGAGTCATGACCACCACCCCAATGGCCAGCACAGGGGACCAGTGTCCATGTGCACCATGTGCCATGCAGCAGGCCCCAAGTTAGGGCCCCCGATGGCACTTTAAAAAATAATGAAAGCATACTTACCTATACTTATCTACTTACCTGGGATGGGGTCTCCTATACTGTGGTGTCCCTCTGGTGTGGGTGGGGGTATTCCTGGGTCTTGGGGTGGGCACCTGTGGAGTCATTTCATGGTGTCTGACCATCGTAACGACTCCACAGGTCCCCTAACACCTGGTCTGACCATGGCATTAAATAATGGTGCTAAGCAAGCTTAGCACCATTATTTAGCCCCGCCTCCCATCCGTGCGTCATTTTAGCACAGGGGATAAATATGGAGCTATGGGGATAGCACCATTTTCAGATGCGAACGTCTACCTTGCATCTCATTGACACAAGGTAAGTGCATGCATCCAAAAAATGGTGCAACCTCCTATATTTTAGCGTTAGACATGTCTAACGTCAAAATATAAATATGGAGTTAGGTTTGCGCCAAATTGGCTAAAAAAAAAATGACACAAATTCGCCACAATTGAAGTATAAATTTGGGCATTTGTGCTAAACAAAAAGGTGCAAACTGCTGCATGACGTGAACAACCCCTCACAATGAGTTTGTTCTCGTTGTTCTCGCAATAAGATTTCTGCCCGAATGAAGTCACAATTACGCCACGTGTTATAACGTTTAAACCGCATTTGGCGTAATAATCATAATTCGAACCGGCAGCATTTGCGCGAGGTTACGCCAGTGTAGATTGAATTTCACCAGGGCCTTATGTTAATTGAGTTACAAATATGCACCCACTTAGACACGCTTCGACAGGAAAGGCAGACTTGAAAACCCAAACGGGTTGAGGGAGGCAGAGAGATCCACAAAGGCTGCCGTGCGAAGCTGTGACTCATGGAAAGGTATTCCTGGACTATGAAGCCTTTATTCTTGTGCAGAAAAGGCTCTCTTGTCATTTCTGTACCTGCACGCGCCAAATGAATCATCGATTGATGGAAACGAGGCGGGAAAACCCTGCACCGGCAAGCACAGTGCTACCCACGCGTGGACGTGAACCCCATCCAAGGAAGGGAAGACAGGGGGCGGCGAAGCAGACAGGCATGTGTCACTGGAGCGCTTCAGAGAGCCCGCTGCCTCCACGCTGAGCATCCCACAGAGTGCTGAAATAGCAGCCAGGCAGATACGAAGTTTATTACCAGAAAAGAAGACACGAGCCGCAGAACGGCCCAGAATACCGTCTGTCTGCCTCGTTAAAAACATTTCATTGGCTTTAATAGATTTACATACGGTGCAAAACAAACCGGAAGCAGGCCAGTGAAACCTTAACTTATATACCGAGAACTACTTAATACACATAAACTATTGCCTTCAGGGGCCTAGTAAATGCGTTTATGAAATAAATGGAAAAGCCTCAGCACATATACTAATTAAAACACAATCTAATTTTCTTAGAGTTGTGCAACAGCGGTAAAATGACATTTAACTTAAGGGGGTCTTGGAATTAAATGAATCAACCACATTCACATTTCATATCGATTCTGGGAAATGTTTTATATCTCTTCTGAGTCTAAAAGGTATGTTTTAAACATACACTAAATTCACGAAACTTTAAACCCTCATATCTACTGTAGATTTAGAAGATCCTTCACACCAGCCGGAGATTTTCACCATATCTTTCTGAGTCCTATCACCCAAGTGAAAACTCAACTGCAACACCCTAATCGGCTTACCAGGAGTGACCGATCACAAAATCCACCTTTGTCTCTAGATACAGAGCATGCTATTTAAGAACACAACCCCCAACCTTTGTCTCTAGATACACAATATATAATTTATGGCATGGAAAATAGAACATGACACAGAGTTGGCATTAACACAGAAGTAAGAGCAAGCATTTGAAAATAGTGTTTGTGTACCCCCTGGCAATTGAGTCATCTAGGTACCCTTACTTTTCAGTGATCGCTCTTTCCCTCCAGACCTCTGTACATGCCTTAATTTACCCACCACAATCTTTCTTCAAGGATGACATTATCATTCTCATAGCCACCCTGTTTACAACTGGTAGAACTATGTAAACTAACTTCTACTTCTACACCCTTCTGAGGTGGCCACCATTTATTTTACTTCCACAGAAACATTTACTTCACCCAATTGTTTTGGTCATGGTACCAATTACATGTTTGCTGCCTATACTTCACTTTACTGTCTTGCATCTACATTCAACAAACCCCATTATCTGCTTTTAACTACGAAGGAGCCAAATAGGTTTTTAGTTTTGAGTCTCTGCTCCTCATCAAAGCACTTTTCCCCATGGTAGAATATTCCACCATTCTGTCAGCATACGTAATCTCCCAAATAATCACCCTCAACAAAAAAGTCAGTGCCACTGACCAACGACAAGCTATCCTCGATCACAGTTTTTCTTCTAAGCCAAAGTCTAATGACATGTGGACTATATGCTTTATGTAATGTATTGGCTCGTTTCCTCTCAACACGGTTTAACTCTGGTGTCTGTTATGATTTCATATGGGTAACGTTCCCCTTTATTCATCTTAATCATTATATCTTATCAGTTACCTTACTCACAGTAACCTTACTAACAATTTCCGTCTCTGGCAAACCCTACTTTTCCTCCATCATCCCTGCTTCTCATCCATCATACATAATCCCTATTTCTCATCCATCATCCCTGCTTCTCACCCCTGCATCCCATCCCTACTTCTCATCCATTCCTCAAGTTGTGTACCACTCAATCAACCATTAGGTTTATAAAGCGCAGCTTATCACCCGGGGGGCATCCAGGCACTGAATCAGATCCATTCTGTCTAAAACGTTTATACCAAGGTAGAGTATAACTTAGGGCCCCAGATCCAATTGGTACCACAGCATCATAGCCAATATGAGTGAAAGGTAATAAACTCTGGGGTAAAATACACCCACTCATGTGAACATGGGTAAAGCGGTATCCCGTTAAGTTATGATTATGAGTGAGAATGCAAAGAAGCCAAGTTTATAGGCAATAGCACACATATTGTTACTTTTGCTGTACTTTTCAGACACAACACATAAGGTTTGACAGTCCATTTATGTTAACATGGAACCCTTTTCTTTCTTGTGTAGTTACACAGGTTTCCGTTCTCAACACAGTAGATCAAGCATCACGTGTTTCACCCTGAGGGGCTGCAAAGCTCAGGGCACATTCAAGGCTGAAAAGGGGTCTACGAAGGTAACTATTGGGGAGTATTATAGTGCACAGAGATTGTCTAGGAATACAATCCCTCCAGCACAATATTGCAACCTCTCACTCAATGCTGTGCCTTCAATTTTTCACGTCACTGCTCCACTCGTGTCCTAATTTTTTTCTGTCTCCCTCTGCCCCAAGTGACTTTACAGAGAAACCGTCTACATGCTGACGACCCTCGTGGGCACCCATCTAGTACATCATTACCTTCCATCACCTGTGGGGGTTATTCGGGCCATCCCTGTCCACCTTTAACCTCTACCCTCCTTTTCCAGAGAATTTAGACTACCCATCTGCCACCCTCCCTTTACCATGAGCTGCTGTCCCTATACATTTCTGTATGACTATAGAGCTCTCGTTGCTTCCAACCTCTTCTCTGCCCATACTACACTGCACGCTGTTTACTTCAAGCTATTCCCTCCACTTTCACCTTGTATATTAATTGGTATAAATGCCTGTGTGACATTCCTGTTTCTACTTCCTTTCATCAAGACTAGACAACGTGTTAACTAGAGACAAATAACCAGCCTAAAGCTCAATACACCTCCCCTTTTCCTTTTGTCTCCTTTGTGTCTGTTGTGCCTCATCAGTGTTTTCCACAAAAAGTGGCTAGTGTTTTAATGTTTGACATCCATCACTTTGTAGCATTAGCTCCAAAGTAGCAACTTTGTGGGCTATTTTCGTAAGCCACTTTTCAGCTTTGAAAAATCCCAGGCTTTCCACCCCCTAGGGTGACACGTAGTGGCAATTCTACAGTGTTGAGAAAAACAACAACCAATGTATACAGGCAAGATAAACAGTTTGATGTGGATATATAAAGAATAAGGAACTGATTATCTAGTGGTAAGTTTTGTTTTTGTAAATAGCATGGAAAGTGATAATATATGTGCTTATCCCCAAAAACTATAGGCACTAAATACTCTCACTCAATTTATACCAAGGTTGCTTGGGATAACTACGTTCTTACCATGCTGCACCTCATTCAAAGCTCTATCTACCCTATGGGGTACAGCATCCATTTTAAGACATCCTCATTCCTCACTCCTCATCCCTGCTTCTCATCCATCATCCCTACTTATCATCCATCAAACATCATCCCTACTTCTCATCCATCATCCCTGCTTCTCTTCTATCATCCCTACTTCTCATCCATCATCCCTACTTCTCATCCATCATATATCATCCCTACTTCTCATCCATCATCCCTACTTCTCACCCCTGCATCCCATCCCTACTTCTCATCCATCATACATCATCCCTACTTTTCCTCCATCATCCCTGCTTCTCATCCATCATACATAATTCCTATTTCTCATCCATCATCCCTGCTTCTCAACTCTGCATCCCATCCCTTCTTCTCATCCGTCATACATCATCCCTACTTTTCCTCCATCATCCCTGCTTCTCATCCATCATACATAATCCCTATTTCTCATCCATCATCCCTGCTTCTCTTCCATCATACCTACTTCTCATCCATAATACATCATCCCTACTTCTCATCCATCATCCCTACTTCTTATCCATCATACATTATCCCTACTTCTCCTCCATCATCACTGCTTCTCATCCATCATACATCATCCCTACTTCCCATCCATCATCCCTACTTCTTATCCATCATCCCTGCTTCTCTTCCATCATCTCTACTTCTCATCCATCTTCCCTGCTTCTCATTCATCATACATCATCCCTACTTCTCATCCATCATCCCTGCTTCTCTTTCATCATCAATGCTTCTCATCCATCATCCCTACTCCTCATCCATCAGCCCTGCTTCTCTTCCATCATCCCTACTTCTCATCTATCATACACCATCCCTACTTCTCTTCCATCATCCCTACTTCTCATCCATCGTCCCTGCTTCTCATCCATCATACATCATTCCTACTTCTCATCTATCTGCTTCTCATCCATCATACATCATTCCTACTTCTCATCCATCATCCCTGCTTCTCATCCATCATACATCATCCCTACGTCTTATCCATCATCCCTGCTTCTTTTCCATCATCCCTACTTCTCATCCATCATCCCTGCTTCTCATCCATCATACATCACTCCTACTTCTCATCCATTATCCCTGCTTCTCTTCCATCATCCCTGCTTCTCATCATCCCTGCTTTTCATCCATCATCCCTACTCCTCATCCATCAATCCTGCTTCTCTTCCATCGTCCCTACTTCTCATCCATCATACATCATCCCTACTTCTCATCCATCACCCCTACTTCTTATCCATCATCCCTGCTTCTCTTCCATCATCCCTACTTCTCATTCATCATCCCTGCTTCTCATCCATCCTACATCATCCCTACTTCTTATCCATCATCCCTGCTTCTCATCCATCATACATCATCCCTACTGCTCATCCATCATCCCTGCTTTTCATCCCTACTTCTCATCCATCTTCCATCACTCCTACTTCTCATGCCTCAGCCATCATCCCTACTCCTCATCCACCATCCCTACTCCTCATTCCTCATCCCCCAGTCATACCAACACATTTTCAGTTTTGTGAAACACACCTTCACACTGATTGGTTGGGAACAGCCAATCAGAGTTATGAGAGAGAGCTGCATTGTATTTCACTGAAAAACAGCCTTCTAGTTACACATAGTGGGTGAAGAGGGAGGAGAGGAAATGCAACTGTGTGTTTGTTTCCAGTGAATTCAAGCCTGCACAATATTTCATTTTATTTAACTAAGTGATTTTCTGTTTACACAGGCCTCTGCAGAAAGCTCTGCTGGTTTGGGAAATACAAGGAGCCCCAGCTTGGGCCATAAAACAGCTCTTGGCAAAATGGTTATAGAGGTCATCTACAGTTCAACTGAAAACCTTTCTGGTTTCAGTTTCATATATAAAAAGAAAATGTTTAAAATCAACTCTGCAGACAGTGCAATCTAATTCATTCAAACCTTTTCTGGTTTCATTTTTATTTGTAACAAATAAAATGTTTAAATCTAAACCTGCTTTTTATTTGTAACAGATAAAATGCTTAAATCTGAGGCTGCTTTTATCTCAGAGAGCTGTTTTTTTCTTTTCTGAAACCATAAAGATGTTCAATGAAATGTATAACCCTTTCTCCAAGAGCTGATGTATGGCCCAAGCTGTGGGCTTCTTGTATTTCCCAAAGCAGCAGGGCTTTCTGCAGAGGCCTCTGTAAACACAAAAACACTTAGTTAAATAAAATTAAATGTTGTACAGCCTTGAATTCACTGGAAACAAACCCACAGTTGCATTTCCTCTCCTCTGTCTTCACCCAGCACATGCAATGAGAAGGCTGTTTTTGAGTGAAATAGAATGGGGCCTCTCTCATATCTCTGATTGGCTGTTCCAAACCAATTAGTGTGAAGGTGTGTTTCACAAAACTGAAAATGTGTTGGTATGACTGAGGGATGAGGGATGAGGAATGAGGAATAGGGATGATGGATGAGGAGTAGGGATGATGGGTGAGGCATGAGAAGTAGGAATGATGGAATATGGATGAGAAGTAGGGATGAGAAGCAGGGATGAGAAGTAGGAATGATGCAAGAGAAGTAGGGATGAGAAGCAGAAATGGAGGATGAGAAGTAGGGAGGATGGAAGAGAAGCAGGGATGATGGATGAGAAGTAGGGATGATGGATGAGAAGTAGGGATGATGGAAGAGAAGCAGGGATGATGGATGAGAAGTAGGGATGATGGATGAGAAGTAGGGATGATGGATGATGGATGAGATGTAGGGATGAAGGATGAGAAGTAGGGATGATGAAAGTGAATTAGGGATGATGGAGGAGAAGTAGGGATGATGTATGATAAGTAGGGATGATGGATGAGAAGCAGGGATGATGGAAGAGAAGCAAGGATGATGGATGAGATGTAGGGATGATGTATGAGAAGCAGGGATGAGAAGCAGGGATGAGAAGTAGGGATGATGGATGAGACACAGGGATGAGAAGTAGGGATGATGAAAGAGAAGTAGGGATGATGGATGAGAAGTAGGGATGATGTACGATGGATGAGAAGTAGGGATGATGTATAATGGATGTGAAGTAGGGATGATGGATGCAAAGTAGGGATGATGGAAGAGAAGCAGGGTTGATGGATGAGAAGTAGGGATGATGTTTGATGGATGAGAAGTAGGGATGATGGATGAGAAGGAGGGATGATGGATGAGAAGTAGGAATGATGTATGATGGATGGGAAATAGGGATGATGGATGAGAAGCAGGGATGAGAAGTAGGGATGATGGATGAGAAGAAGGGATGAGATGCAGGGACGAGGAGTAGTGTTGATGGAAGAGAAGTAGAGATGATGGATGAAAAGTAGGGATGATGTATAATGGATGAGAAGTAGGGATGATGAATGAGACGTAGGGATGATAGAAGAGAAGCAGGGATGATGGATGCGAAGTAGGGATGATGTTTGATGAATGAGAAGTAGGGATGATGAATGAGAAACAGGGATGGGAAGCAGGAATGAGAAGTAGGAATGAGGAGTGAGGAATGAGGATGTCCTAAAATGGATGCTGTAATTGGCATTAAACATCAATTGTGAGTCTTATGTAACTTTTTTCATCACATGCATGCAACGTAGGGCATCCTTAACATCACCCATTATTGTGACACCTTCCCATAGACACTCCTCCACCTACTCAAACCAGTATCTTTTTTAACATGCCACTCATTATCGTAGTTTCATCTACATAGCTTAAGTAATAGTAATCAATGAAGATTTGAGCACCATTGATCCTTATTCATTTCTTCATTTCCAGTAATGCTCTCAATAAAGATTCTTCATTGATATTTATTTTCTTGTTTTATTACATCCCATGTATTTCACATTTCTGATCTTGATCTGCCACTTCTCAGCCTCTGGTCGCAGTCCATCCAATTTTAACTCTTCCATCACAGCATCTACAGACCACATATTTCAATATGTCAACTTTAAAATATCTTACTTTCACCAACTTCATAAAGATGTGTGCATTAGCTACTGCGAGAGCAAATGAGCGAAAATAGCATGAACCTCAGCTGGTATGTGCTTACCAGTGTCACACATGATAACAGGATGATAAGTGAAATCTGAGCAAATATCAAAATAGTAAAACCACTGCACGAGCATCATGTTATTATTGGGCAGTGGTTGCCCAATGATAGATGCCAAAGGTCTCTTACATTGACACACATAGTGATGGAGCTATCTGACTTGTGTGCAACCACCATCAGTACCAACCATTTAGATGTCTAGATAGGCTCCACGCAGACCAGCAAATTTTTTTTTCAATTTCACTGCTAAGCTAGGTCCGTGGTATTTCTACATCTACAAACCTTTAACCGAGTACTCTTTTAAATATTATAATGTGACAAAAACTCTTGGCTTACCCACCTTGAAAGCATAAACCTTTAGGTATTGTTGCTCCACTCTCTACAGACCTAGGATACTTCCCAACAACATTGCTTATTACCTAACAACCGGTTAAAATTTACTTTTAAGCTTACATTATGTAACTGTCCTAATACTGTCATGTATTTTGGAACAAATTACATCCTTCCTTGCATTCAATAGTCTTCAATTAAATCATTGCTGAAAAATAACGCAGCATTTCAATAGGAACCTCTCCATACCCAACCAGTTGGAAATTAAAGAACAATAGCTTTTTCCCTTTCCACAAGTGAATGTAATCTTGCTCTGGTGGTCTAATGTGTGTACATCATGAATTTACAAGCACCGTGGTCTTCATCGTCCTGATCACCATTTGATGCGTGTATACCTTTGTCATCTGACATGCACACCACTACCTCCACTCTCATGTAGCACCAGACTAAACTTGCTCATCCCACTCTAAGTTTCCACATACCTTATATAGTGATCTTTTTGGCAACATTTGTTTGATGCTTGACTGTCCTTGGCTTTTGGCATTACTGATAAGAGCATTTTTGTAACATGTATATGTCCTTTCTGTATTATCCCATATCGTTTGTATCCCTTTTCATTCACTGACAATTGACATGTAGCAACTTCATCTATTCCTCCAATTAGTCCACACCACTGGTTATACGGGCACATTTCTTCTCATTGACAAATTGCACACATATGACCATGAGCCCAAGATATGAGTGAGTCACTACACTCCTCTATTACACTTGTCATTGACTATGCCTTTGCCGCTCTTGCTCTCTCATTTCTGTTCCTGTTGTCCTGCGTCGGTTAGGTTTTTATGGTCCTGTCTTCCTGTTTTCTTCCTTGTGTTCTACCTACCTTACTCCACCTGCTGAACTGCATCGTTGATTGCAGGTGGTGGTCATCAGAACACATTTTTGAGGACCACTTTTTAATCACCAGACATTAACCCACAGCAAGTGAGAGAAAGAAGAGAGAGAAAGGAAGATAAAGAGAAAGATAGGAAAACAGTGACAAGTTTAGAATGGGAGGATGGAAAAGGCAACAAGACCAGAAGTGTACGGTGGAGGAAGAAAGAGGCATGAGGTGGAATCAGGACTAGGAACCCTTCGCATTAAACAACCAAATTATTCGTCAGCATCAACAGCAGGCTCCTAAGAAAAATCTTGGGCCCGCACATATTTATTTCCAAATTAAGCACTTGCAGTACTTCTATTTGCCTCAGTCCTTAGCCCACATTAGCTCCTACTCGTCTTAGTCCTGTGTAAGGCTTTCCTTCTGGCCACTGTGTGTTTCCATTCCAATCTTGTTCTCCATTTGGCAAGCCATGTCTACTCCATTAGCTTATCGTTTCACGTCTGACTCCCTTTCATGTGAAGAGTAACATGGCTCTGTCTTGGACCATCTGCCTGCTCTGCATATATATAAACTTGTTTTAGCCTACTGCCCTCTCCTGAGTTCACCATCATGGTGTAACTAAGACCAGAAACTTCATTCTGAGCCTCAAAGAGCTGGATCAGGACACAGTGGATGCCAGATGAGACGTTCTAATGGTGCCAATTGGGCGTCTGTTATGCAGTTGAACTTGTGCTTTGTGTTGCACTATTACATTTTCACTTATATGCTGATGCATTAGTTCTTACATAGCGTTGATGGCTGTATGAATGACCCATGACCAACCCCCAACAATGTATAGACTCAAAGTATCTTTAGATACTGAGGCATGACTTATAGAGTGGGGCAATGGAATCACGCAACAGTGGAGGACCAAGTTATGTGTCACAGCTGACTAAATTATCCACCAAAACAAGGCAAATTATGCAGCACAATGTGGCACATTCTGTGACAGTATTACTGCATAATTTTGTCTTTTGTATACATATTAGCACATCTGGGCAAAGCTTCCACCTCATTGGTAACAGTATCCTATTAAAATACAGCAATAGGCAATTGACATGCAATCAGTCAACCTTTGTGAAGGGCTTCTACTGCGCGGCAAAACTTGTCACTGCATTTTCTGTAACATTTGATCAGTTTGAGTTGGAAATAATTTTGGGGGGAAAAATCTGCATATTATGCAGCAAATTATAGATTAAGTGGCTTATGCGGCTCCTCCATATTTATGTGGAATCACATAATTCCAGTGGCCCTGTAGATAGTGCAGTAGCTGTTAGCTAACCTACTCGTCTCCACAATAAAGTGGCAATTGGTGTTGGTGTGCACAACTCAAGAAAGAAATCAAGGGTAGTCCTATAATTACAGAAAGTGACAAAGCCTCAAACTCAGGTTTAGTCCAAAAACCTCTGAAGCTCTCCCGGTATCTAGAACTCTCTCTCCAATACTACTGCTGTTTCACCGAGAATGCCAACCCTTCTCTTCAAGTCCTAACTCACAAAGGAACAACAAGCTAACCCCACTCCCCACTCATGACTCACTGCAGTGGGTATTTTTTCCTATGTCTCATATTGTGTTCCGGTTGCAGTTTTGCTACATTTAATGGAAAGCATCTTGGTCCCTCAGCCAGGTAAGCATTGTTAAGCGTACAAGTAGATACAAAGTTAAATAAACAAATTGATAAATAAATAAAGTCTACTATGTTAATCTGTTTACTACTCTCATAACCACTGGTACCCATGACTGTCACTGAAGATAAAAAAAAAGTACATAGAAATCTCCTGCGTTACCCACTATGGGCAAGGAGGGCCTGGTGTTGGTGGCGCTCACACGAGACCATGACAACTCAAGCCAGCAGGCATTTAGGGAAATCATTAATAACTACGTCCTGCATCTTGAAGGCAGCGGAATAACGCAAAATGATGGGACTCTCCTGCAGAATGTGATGAGGGCGACTAAGTCTCCCATATCACACAGATATTCATTGGCCTTGAGCTGACTGGGGCCCACGGAAGGATTGGGGGCCCCTACCCCGCAGGTGCTGCAAGGGCCTGTGTTACACCCTTGAGTGGCTGTCCCTTTGAGCTGGAACTGTGTGTATGACACTCTACTGCTGATACAAGATGTGTACCTTTACTCAATGCTGGTAGTGGAAACACTAGAATCACTAGAAGAATGAAAACTCCCTAAAGCAAACCCAGGGTTGGATAGCCCAACAACTTGCCTGGAATACAAGTCTGTCCCAGTCATGTCGCTGTGAGCCTAGACGAAGCAGTACTCTCTGCTTGGAGCAGAGAGAACTCTGGCCAAAGGATGAGTGAGTATGGTGTCTGTAGAGTCCCAAGGAAATTGCAAGGTGCGTAGTGAATAGAGGCCATACTTAAACTCACTGACAGTGAGTTAATCATAAAAACAAAACCTGTCAAAACAACATTTTGGTAAGGGAAAGATTTTGAGCCAGAGTACCAGTGCTTCCTGGGCTGAAAGGTACACACTGGACCACAGTGAGCACCTACTAGTGTCCCTATCTAATGGGTTCCTCCCAAGTGTAATTCAACCAGTCCATGCGTGGAATTTTAGGAGGCCTCTTCCAAAGTTCCATAGCGGCCAATCATGTGCATGAGCTGCCAAGAGCTCAGAAAAAAACATATATGGCCATGATTGGGAGCTGAAAGGTAAAGTACTTTTTGACGAAGGCAGGGACGAAAATAACAAATATAGCTAAATGCTTAAAGAACAGTTTTACTGCAGGAAGGAAAATCAAGGAGATGCCAATGGTGGATGTGTGTCTGCCTTGGGGATTGCCTAGCTCAAGCAGATACAGTGTTCTCATTGAACTTGCTACTTGACTGTATCACACAAGCAAAAGCAGGGGGCAAGAACATGTGGAGCCTCCAGGAAACAACACTCCCTAAAGAGCGTCACACGTGAACATGAACTGTGTTGAGACTGTCAAAAGGGAAAGGGAACAAGAACTGGGAAATCCGGTAGGTCTCAGCTCTAAAGGGCCAAGCTACTGGCTTTGCCAGTGCTTGTTATTGGCTGCATGTGAGAGTCTGTGGGTAAGGTGCATAGGAGCAAGCGGTGGAGAGAGCAAGGAAACACATCCTCACCCAAGGAGTGCTGAATGGACACATAAAGGCCCTGATTTATGCTTTGTTTGCAGTTGTATTTTGTAATTTTGAACCGCTTTTACGTCAAAAAATGACGGTAATTCGGCGCAAAAAAAGTTTAAATCAGGGCCAAGGGGTCCCGTCAGGCCAGCAGTGGACGGATACGACTCACACAGTCAGAATGCTGTGAAACGAAAATGCTTCTGGATGGGATAAGAACATGAACCAGAAAGAAAGCCATTGAATCAGAGATAGACGGTTGAGAAAGACAATACAGCCATCCAAGTATGAGCTAGGGAATGACCCAAAGCCCACTATAAGTATACATTATGTATTGGAGACAATACATCCATCAACAGAGAGCTAAAGCTGTCTGTAGCTAAGACCTAAAAAGACGAGTCCATGAAGGAACCTGGCACTTGCCCCAATGCAGGTGGCAGGGAAGAGAACCCCAAAAGAACCAAGAAACATAATGATGCTGTAGGTGCAACTAGAAGCAAGGATTATGGCAAAAAGATGACAGGTGCGGGACTTGCTCTGTGATCAATGTTGTTTACATAGGTAACTTTCCCTGGACATGCAGAGCGGAATAGGAGCAGTATGTCAGAAACATTAACACAAACAGAACGCATCAGTGGTGATAATTTGGTGCTCAGAGTTAACCTATAACTATTAAAAAAAACTGTTCAGATGCCATCACGTATTGCGATATTACTTTGATTGTTAATTCCAGGTCACTATTTAGGGTTGGGTCAAAAAAGTCTGAGGAAAATACGTGCTGGAAAAAAAGAGGAAAAAAGTCCTAAAGGAAGCAGACATGTCCCTGTCATTTATCTCACTGAGAGGAAATGTTAGAGGCACCTGCAGCTTCTTAAGCACCAATACTTAACTCTGAAACAACTGTTCAGAGATGTGATGTTTCACATCACTCATAAAATGAATCGTTTGCACAATAAGTAAAGGAAGACAACATTTGATAGACTTCTACAAACTGAAGGAAAATACAGAGAAATAAATGCCGAGCACTGTTCTCATAGCATCCACTGTCTCTTCAGATCTACACGAATAAACCAGAAAACTATACAAACTAAAGAAACAGTGCTGGGAGAGATTAGTATCATATAAACTCTAAAATTCAGGAAATAAAGTATATGTAGGGAAGTGGTCAAAACGTCAAAATTAAGGGCCTGATTGTTGTTTTGGCAGACGGCTGTCCTTCCTCCATGGGGACAAAGTAAATGACTCCATCCCCGTGGCGGAGGGACCACGACTCCATTTATAAATGACCACCAAGCAGACCGTCACTTACAATGCATTGGTAGGACCCACTGTCACAGCAGTTCCTGTCAGTACACATCGCTGCATAGAACTGCACCAGTATGACGCAGCCCTGCCCCAAAAAGTTTTCATCTTTAATTTTTAAAAACAAAATCCAGAAACCAGACTTTCTTTTTGAAGATCAAAAAAGTAATGTTCCCTTCACTATGAGAGACATCTCCCATGGTGGGGGGAGTATTATTTGCATTTTACTGTCCCTCACTGCCAAGATATGCCTGGTGGTGACGGACAGTAAGAAGATGGCTCCAGGTCCGCCAACCCTTACTAGTGGGTGGACATATAGCCATTTCTCCAACGGCCCTTACTCCACCGGCCATTGGAGAGGTATGGTTATGGTGGTGACAGAGTAGTCATTGCCGTACCCAAACCTAAAGTCTGCCATAATGTAAATTTGGTGGTGGACCATTATGTTGGCAGGATGTATTCTCCGTCGCTGTTGCGATGGAGGGTTCATACTGCCGGCATATAACTCAGGCCCTGAGTTATGATCGAAGCGCCTAGAGGCCAAAACATAAATTGAACATAACAGAAACATTTTAGCATAAAATATCAAATAATTATAGCCCTTGTGATTCAAGAAGAACATGATAATTAGAGTCCAAAATTGGGAGAAGAAATTGGCAGTGTGTCCAGCTAATGTGATAAATTACATTGAATACAAAAACACTGCCAGCCCTTTAACACAACGTTTACTCAGACTTTTAGCAATTTCTAGCAGAACGAGACACAGTTGGAACTCCTACAGAATATTTAAGTTATCCGAAATAGAGTCAAACATTCAATTAATTAATCAAAGGAAGACAACGATAAAGAAGCCACTATTGGATGCAGGACACAACCAATAAAATTGGAATTAACCTCCTACCCAGTTAATCAGAACGTCCACAGTGTTTTAGGACACGCTCTTAGTGAAGACAAAAAACAGCAAATGAAAGAATCTAAAAATACTTTTCAGAGGAATATAGTGAAGTATGAATGCAATAACTGTAATTTCACTTCTGTACAAAAGAAGGGAAAAATAGTAACATGCACACATGAAGCTCAGGGAACTCTCAAAAGGCCATTCAGGTGAGTACAGAGACTGGCACATGAGTCTGGCATGTGTTCAGTGATCAGAAGGTTAAGTCACCATATTGAAAGGAAAAATGGAGGGCATACGAGTATTCTCTGAAGCGATGAAGTCCTCAGTATGCTTCGTTTAGAGCAAGCATTGGTCAGCAAAGAACATGGGGGCCGCTTAGAGAGACACAAATTGGTTTTTCACAATAGTTATGACCGAATAGACTCCTCATGACCTAGCTGCCATGATTGTTTTCTAAGTCAAAAATTGACCCTGACATGGTCAGGTAAAATGAGTGACAGATGCCCTGCTCTCAGTAGAGTGGGAACAAACATAATTGTGCCCCGGCATTCCTGTGGCAAACAAACAGCTGTGTCTGGAGTTACCAGCCAAGGAAGACCCACAGAGAACCTCTGGAAGAGCCACAGGACTGGCAGGGCAGAAGGACCACTGATTTACAGTGTTTCTTCCCCTCTGCAAAATTCTAAATGAGACCCTTAGACTTTTAGATTTGAAGGAGTGAGTAAACAGCAATTCATTTCAGGTTGATGGAAATGGGAGCATCTCAAGGCATAGTTTTTTAGGACAAAGGAATATGTTTTCTAAAACACTCCCTAAGGAATGGCTTGTCTAAACATTTGCATGTATAGGTTAAAAAAGCATGCACCTTGTTTTGTCAGGTGGGCTCATTTGTACGCGCTATTAGAAGCAAGCTTTGGACGTACAAGGCCCCGTTTCCCTACTATAGAGCAAATACTAAGGAGCTTATTTAGAAGCCCCAGTGCGCTGCCAGAACGTTACTCTTAGTGACGGTCCAGCGGTGCACACTACAGGGCCAATTTACAAGGCCACATAAAGCCACCCTGCATTGCTTTTCATGGCCTCATAAATATGGACTGAGGCAAGGCAGTGCAAGTCGGTGTGTTGCCTCACACTGCGACAGGGAGGCTTGCCACGGGCATTACAGTGGGTGTTCCCAAATAACAACCATGGCATTTGACACATGCCTAGCTTTACGAGATTTCATAAAGCTGGGAATGTGTCAAAAGCAGAGGCCTCCCCAGGCAAGGTTTAAGGAAGGCACAACGAGGAGAAATACCTTTATTCCTCCTTGTTTTTCCTTTTTCTATGAGTGCTGCATTCTGCAGCACACATAGAAAGAAAAAAACTCCTCCCGTGATTTCTTTTGTGTGCAGGGAGGTGACCCTTCCTGTTCAAAACAATCATCCCTGCAATGCAGACATCCTTGTACCATGGTGCATAGTTCCCTGCGTTGACGCATGGCAGCCCATTGTGCGCAAGCGCAGGGGGAAAGGACAGGAATGCACTGTATCTAATGTGGGTTGTATGCCAGAATATCATATAGAGAAACAGTGTCTGATATAAATATTGTGATCAAATGACGTTTGCACTAATTCTAATGAAGAAATATTTTGTAAATAATATTTAGGAGAGACCACATTCTGACAGCAATATTCTGATACAATAGAAGGGGAGTTAAATTCCACTGTGGAGCCTGTGACCATGCGAGGTGACCAGCAAGGGTGAGATAGGGCATCAGCAATCCCACCAAACATATGCACATCAAAGATGTGCTGAAAAAGGCTTTCTAAATGGACGGTGGGTCCTGTAACACGATCAAGAATGCTGTGTGCCACAAGAACCCGCGTGACACGAATAACTGATCGAGGTAAACAGATTCTGACAAGAGCACAACGTGTCACAAGGAATAAGGTGAACACTTGGAGAAAGTGATCCAGAACCAACTGGAGAGTGAATAATGTGAGCTACACAGGGATGCAGAAAAAGAGGTTAGGTCATGAGAAAGGTTGGTGCAAGTCCACAGCAGGATGACCGCACAACGGATGTGGACTGATCCCAACAACCTCTAGGCGGCCACAGAGAAACAGAAAGTGTCTGAAGTTAGGATAGAAATGTTAGCGGGTCATTGTTAGGCTTCCACTTCTAATAATACGGTGCTGTACCTTAGACGTCAAGCGCCAGCGTGTCGAGGCTGCGAGGTCGCGGGCTCAGAAGGGGCGTAGTTGTCAATGGTGCAGTGAGTCCTGTGGCACTGAGGATCGAGATGCTCACTGAACTCTATTATTTGTCGATTTTACTACCCAATCAGTAATCAGGGCCCATTTTGTTTGATTATATTAGGGCCAATGACACCCTGCTATACCACTGGAGTTTAGGGAAATCCATGGATGACTTTTGGGTGATTGATGGTGTTCATCCGATTGCTGTTGTCACTGCACCTCTGCTGAGCAGCTGCTGTGACACAGTCATGTGGAGTTGCTATTCTGTGCTCTGTATCCACTCAGTGGCTTGTAGTGCCCATTTTCACAGTGTCCTCAAAGTGTTAGATATTTTTGCGACTCCCTCCTCAGCTAATGCTACTTTTTGTCAGCAAGTCGTTACATGTGCTCAGTTCCCCATTCTGCCTTTCCCCCGTTCACCGCCTAGCAACAGTGCTTAATTTGTAAAAGAATAGGCGCTAGGCTCAGTCGCGGATCACAGGGGGGAAAAGGGGCAGTGCGTGGTGGTGGGGGGGGAGAGCGACAAAAAAAACGAATAATAATTATTTTAAACGTACCGTCCTCGCTGCGCCATCCGCTCCTCTGGCTCCAGTACTTGCAGGCACAGGCTCCCAGCCTGTCCTGTGGCCAGTCCTAACACTGCTTTCATGCTGCTGTCAGCATGAAAGCAGCATTAGGATTGGACGGAGCGCCCTGGCTGGGCGCTCCGAGGCAGAGTGGGACCCTCTGCCTGATCTCTCCAACCTGGCAACACAGTGCTGGGTTGAGGAGAGCCCTGGGCACATGTGTGATTGGCCGGCCCGGGACAGCCAGACAAACATACATGCACACTAAGGGGGAATGCAGTGCACTCCCCCTCTGTCCCTGTCATCATGGTAAACATGGTTTATTATGGTTTTATTGTAAAAGGTTTGCAGCTGCTGCTGCTGGCGGGGGTGATGCTCCTCCGCCAGAGTGGAGGAGCCGGCCCTGGCTGGGCACAGAAGCGGGCTCAGAAACCAGCGGCTCGTGCTAGCATAGGCCAGTGTGCCAAATACTGAAGATACGTAGCCTTGGTTCCACCTCATGCCGCTTTAATTCACATCAGACACTCCCTGCCCATTTATCTCACTCTTCCACCTTCCTGCTTTCTCTGTTTTCCCCCACCTTTCTCTTACTCCATTTTCCTCTGCGTGTGTTTTTCACTCTCTTGCTTTGGGGCAAAGTCGGAAAATAAAAAATAAGTGCTGCTCTCTAAAAATGAGTAAATGGGGGCCCCACCTGCAACGACCGGCACAAATCAAGCACAGGCCAGCAAGGAGGCTACTGTACAAGGGCCACTCTACCTCCATGTTCAGAATAAAGCCAAAAGGCACCTTATATCAGAAGGTGAAGGGGCCTGTACCCTGGAAGGCAGCTAGTGCAACTGTCCCTCGGAGTCTGCTGCGGGGAGCTGCAGTGTATGGTAGAGCCAAAACACTTGCATTATAGCAACCGGAAGCGCAAGCATTTAGAGCAAACAACACAGTAAAAGGAACAGGGGAAGTTCTGCTTATGCTTGCGTAGTATAAGTGCAGCTCTAGAGACATTTTTGAATGCCTTGCTGTGTATCATTGAACAAGCCGGTTGCTGTGGGACATGCTGGATGACGTCGACCAAGCCAAAGAGGCAGAGGTTTTAAGCTGGAGAGGTTGGCGACTGAAGGGGAGGAGGGCTTTTACATAGAAGCATCATTTGCTGAGAGTCCAGGGCAAACCACTCACGGGATGCAGGGCCGCAAATCAATCAAGAGAAGAGATTCTCCTCATAGGACCTGAAGTGGAGGAGCCTCCTTTGATGGACTGAGGCTAATTATGCTGGCTATTCTTGCCTTGCGCCATTATTGGTCAGCCTTCTACCTGCGGACGGTTGCAGCCTCACAAGTGGCTGCAGTGCCCTGATGACCCAGGAGAGCTAGCGCAACCTGCATAACTGAAGCCCTGTCCAGTCCACTTTCTATTTCTTCAAACCTACTACTAAACATTTTTAAGTAGCCTCTGTGAACCCAACTACCTCCTACATGGTATGTCCTCATCACTTCCTTTGCTTGAATTATACGTGAAGCATCCCATCCCGTTGAAGGAAGCAAGTGGGTGTAGGCAGGGTTAGTAAAAACAAATAGTCACAATGTTTTTTTATGAGCACACTATTTTTTATCAAAAAGTGTTTCATATGGCCAGGCACAGTGGAGCCATTAGTCGCTCCGCGGCCAGGAGCCATGGTGGAGAGTCCTTCGTTGGTTTTGCCATGGAGGGCTGTGATGTCATCTGGAGGCGCCAGGATGGGGAGCATTTAAGGCATCGAGAGGCAAGGGATGGGCCTCTTTTCTCTCCACCCGCACACCAGAATCCGACAAACCAGATCACACACCCACCCACTCCTGAAGCAAAGCTGAACTGGTGGGGTTCAGAGCAGCAGAAACAGGGGGTACCCAAACACTTCGGACTGATTTACTGAACTGACCCTTTGGGGAGGTGTTGATTTGTGTGGGCACTGGGCAGGCCGGAGGGGGGACTGACCTGCTGGTGGTCCTGGACCTTTCTGCCCTACCCCGGGATATCTGGAGCTGAACATTTTGGGGGACTTGTTTGGAGACAGGTACCCTGCCAGGGACAGTGGCCATGCGGTGCCCTGGGTTGTGTTGGTATGGAACTGCGGGTATTGCCCATCCCTCTGTGAGAAGGAGGGGACGTTGCCACTAAGGTATGCTTGTCAAAAATCTCCCGGATGCCCTTGGTTGAGGGCATGGGTGATGGATAAGGGAAAAGGGGACTTCTGTCACCTTGAATTCTGGAGAGTTATGTTGTAATGGAAAGTGGAGACAACTGTTTGTGGTGTTGATGCAATCATGCAATCCTTGAGCTGTTTCACTGATCTTATGTTCTGTATTTGCATAACAATGTCTGCTTAGCTATGGTTATCATTTTCCACTGATACTATGTGACCACGTGAATAAAAGGCTACGCCATGGTTGAACCACCCTAAGTGCAGTTGTCTCTCTCCTTGGGTGGTCGTTTCAGGGGAACAGATAGCAACTTGCGTGCTGTGAGCTCACTATTACTAATCACCCCGGCCTAATTCATGCTTCTTTGGATTGCACATGGTACTGTATTTTATTGTAACTACTTTTAAATAGTGCTTTATACCCCTGACAAGGAGCCAAAGCACATTTATGGACCATTCGCACACTACATCAGGTTTTTGTAAAGTGGCCTGTACAGGCTCTGTTTGATGTCATGCCTGAGGACCAGAGTTGGAGACTCACTATAATTGTGCTTGTCATGCACCTACACATGACGTGGAAATGGAAGTGCGTGAGCGGTAGAACGTGCAAGCATGAGAAGCTAGTTTAGGGGTGGATAGAAAGTGTGGGAGGGCAGCGTACTTTACTTGTGGTGCGTTATAGTGTAGTGCTAAAAAAAGACTGCTCAAAACGTATCCAGTGGCATATCAAAGGCCCCAGCAGCTCCCGCAGTGCGGCGGGGGCGATCTCCAGGGGCCCCCCTCATCACAGTACACGGTACATGGACGGCAGGCCCCCGACTGGATCCAGGGGAGGCGGCCTCCTCCAGGTACTTTGCAGGGGGCCCCCTCAAGTTTTGTTATTCCACTGCGTGTCACCCCAAGCCCGCGGCAGATTGTACTCAAGTATTTAGTGAAGGTGTGAGAACAGCATGCAGCTTGTAGGTATCTACAATCCTTAGAGCGGTCAGAATCATACAGGCTTGATTATAAAGCAGAGGCGGGGTCCAAAGGTGAAAGGTACTGCTCTTGGAGGTGCATACTTCTATTGAAACTACTATTAACCTTAGGTGGCCTTCAACAACCTAATGGGGTGGACATTATACAATCAGTCACAGTATATGATCTGGGGTCCACCCAAGAGTGACAGAGGAGCAACTTATTGGGGTGGCCATTATGCAACTGAGGGGTATCTACCCAGGAGCAGTGAAACACCAACTCTTGGCTATGGGTATCATACTGTAATGTATGTCCTAGGGTCCACCCAAGAGCTAAGAAGAAGCAACACATAGTAGATGACCGTATACTTCCAGCCCGGGAGCAGCAGGAAGCAATCCCTGAGCATTATACAGCCAGCCTGCTCTGAGGGGCTTACTTAGGACTGTCAGAGGAACAACCCACAGGAATTGGTGGTAGTTGCCCTCCATGAGTCAGGTTGTTGATGAAACCTCATGAAAGGGAAATAGGGAAACTAGGGCAATCTTTATAGTCCAAGGGCCATAGCCAGGCAGGGACCAGCCCGTATTCCTTCTGCCCATGGACTGCATGCCAGGGTAGAGAAGGTTGGTGGAAGAAGACAGCTTTCCTTCATTTCACCGAGGGCACTCAGGCCTGGGGCTTCGCGTAGTGCAGCGCATCTCCCCACAGCCTGTCCTCTTCTAGCTAAGATGGCTGCCATGGCCACTGTAGGAAAAGGAAGCCACTGTGGGCAGGGAAGAGGAGTCATGGCACGGTGGAGTAGAACTTAGGCTACAACAGTAGTTCGGACCCCAGGGGTGACGGCTTCACGGGCTTCCTGATGGGACGCTGCGTGAGCAAGGAAGTAAGGCCACCTCAGATGGAGGGGGGAAGGGGACGGGCCAGCAAGGCTCGAGCCAAAGTGACCATGAACAATAATAGAAAGATATCCTACGGCAGATTATGCGGCTTCATTATAGATAATAACAGTATAGACAGTGCACCTGGCACGCTGGCATCACTGCGGACCTAAGTCAGAGACGTCACTGGCCTCGCGCACAGCACTCCGCGGCCAGCGTCTTCCACTTGGGCATCAGTCCATGACGCGGCCTTTAGTTGAGGCTAGCAGTGCATTAACACATATTCATTCTCTTTTCCTGACATATGCACCTCTACCTCGCAGGGTTCACAGCCCAGAGGCGAGTGCCTGCCACCTGTAAGTATAAGGAGGACGCTGTGGCCTCGTGCCATCTGCGGCGTTGCTATCACTGGTGCAGGTGCACTGCGGACCGCGGGCATGGCGTGCCCTCTGCTCCCAGAATGGGAATGCCCTCCACATAAGCCTTGGTAGAGGGGCTCGTGGTCTTCAATAAGGGCCCACTGAGCTCTTTTTACTGTATTATCCCTGTCCTAGATGCTGTACGCACTGTTTGCCCCTGTGCACTTTGACCCCCCAGCACGCTACAAGAGACTCCTATGAGAGCTCAGAATGCATTCTTTTGGGGTACCCTCAGCAACCGGACCTCCTCGGTGACACACGGGGTGCCAGGGAGTCTGGGGTATAGTGAGCTAGTTGTAGATATCGTCCTATCTATCAGCCCCCCGGAACCCTCCGGGCCGGAAGCGGCCTCGCTTTCCGCCTCCCCTGGAAGGGCCTGGCCCATGCATTATGAATGCCTGCAGGCGGAGAGGCCTGCGCGCGCTGCCCTCGCGGGACCCTGTGGTTTAACTTCTCGGGCTGGTAAATAGCCATTGCCTCATCTGGGCTGGGATTTATTGCACGCCGAGCAATAACTGTGTAAGGCAAGAATATCTTCACCTGCGGGGAGGGGGCGTGGAGAGGAGTATAGAAAGAGGAAGAAAGGCGTACAGACGGAGAAAGAGGAAGAGAGGAGTACAGGCAGAGAAAGAGGAGGATGGGGTGCAAGCTAAGACAGAGGATGGTAGGGGTACAGGCAGAGAAGGGGGATGAGGGAAGGTACACGCAGGGAGGGAGGAGATGGGGTTTCAGGCAGAGAAAGAGAAGGGTAAGGGTACAGGCAGACAAAAGGGGACACGGGCAGATAAAGAAGATGCCCGTGCACAGGCAGAGAAAATGAGGAGACGAGGTGCAGGCAGAGAAAGAGGAGGAGAGGAGGTGCAGGCAGAGAAGGAGGAGGAGAGGAGGTGCAGGCAGAGTAGGAGGAGAGGAGGTGCAGGCAGAGAAAGATGAGGAAATAAGGTGCAGGCAGAGAAGGAGGAGGAGAGGAGGTGCAGGCAGAGTAGGAGGAGAGGAGGTGCAGGCAGAGAAGGAGGAGGAGAGGAGGTGCAGGCAGAGAAAGAGGAGGAGAGGAGGTGCAGGCAGAGAAGGAGGAGAGGAGGTGCAGGCAGAGTAGGAGGAGAGGAGGTGCAGGCAGAGAAAGATGAGGAGAGGAGGTGCAGGCAGAGAAGGAGGAGGACAGGAGTTGCAGACAGAGAAAAATGAGGAGAGGAGGTGCAGGCAGAGAAGGATGAGGAGAGGAGGTGCAGGCAGGCAGAGAAAGAGGAGGAGAGGAGGTGCAGGCAGAGAAAGAGGAGGAGAGGCGGTGCAGGCAGAGAAAGATGAGGAGAGGAGGTGCAGGCAGAGAAAGAGGAGGAGAGGAGGTGCAGGCAGAGAAGGAGGAGGAGAGGAGGTGCAGGCAGAGAAAGAGGAGGAGAGGAGGGGCAGGCAGAGAAGGAGTAGAGGAGGTGCAGGCAGAGAAGGAGGAGGAGAGGAGTTGCAGGCAGAGAAGGAGGAGGAGAGGAGGTGCAGGCAGAGAAAAATGAGGAGTGGAGGTGCAGGCAGAGAAAGAGGAGGAGAGGAGGTGCAGGCAGAGAAAGAGGAGGAGAGGAGGTGCAGGCAGAGAAAGAGGAGGAGAGGAGGTGCAGGCAGAGAAAAATTAGGAGAGGAGGTGCAGGCAGAGAAAGATGAGGAGAGGAGGTGCAGGCAGAGAAAGAGGAGGAGGAGAGGAGGTGCAGGCAGAGAAAGAGGAGGAGAGGAGGTGCAGGCAGAGAAGGAGGAGAGGAGGTGCAGGCAGAGAAAGAGGAGGAGAGGAGGTGCAGGCAGAGAGGGAGGAGAGGAGGTGCAGGCAGAGAAGGAGGAGGAGAGGAGGTGCAGGCAGAGAAAGAGGAGGAGAGGAGGTGCAGGCAGAGAAGGAGGAGGAGAAGAGCTGCAGGCAGAGAAAGAGGAGGAGAGGAGGTGCAGGCAGAGAAGGAGGAGGAGAGGAGGTGCAGGCAGAGAAAGAGGAGGTGCAGGCAGAGAAGGAGGAGGAGAGGAGTTGCATGCAGAGAAAGAGGAGGAGAGGAGGTGCAGGCAGAGAAGGAGGAGGAAAGGAGGTGCTGTTAGAGAAAAATGAGGAGTGGAGGTGCAGGCAGAGAAAGAGGAGGAGAGGAGGTGCAGGCAGAGAAAGAGGAGGAGAGGAGGTGCAGGCAGAGAAAGAGGAGGAGAGGAGGTGCAGGCAGAGAAAAATGAGGAGAGGAGGTGCAGGCAGAGAAAGATGAGGAGAGGAGGTGCAGGCAGAGAAAGAGGAGGAGAGGAGGTGCAGGCAGAGAAGGAGGAGAGGAGGTGCAGGCAGAGAAAGAGGAGGAGAGGAGGTGCAGGCAGAGAGGGAGGAGAGGAGGTGCAGGCAGAGAAGGAGGAGGAGAGGAGGTGCAGGCAGAGAAAGAGGAGGAGAGGAGGTGCAGGCAGAGAAGGAGGAGGAGAGGAGGTGCAGGCAGAGAAAGAGGAGGAGAGGATGTGCAGGCAGAGAAGGAGGAGGAGAAGAGCTGCAGGCAGAGAAAGAGGAGGAGAGGAGGTGCAGGCAGAGAAGGAGGAGGAGAGGAGGTGCAGGCAGAGAAAGAGGAGGTGCAGGCAGAGAAGGAGGAGGAGAGGAGTTGCAGGCAGAGAAAGAGGAGGAGAGGAGGTGCAGGCAGAGAAAAATGAGGAGAGGAGGTGCAGGCAGAGAAAGATGAGGAGAGGAGGTGCAGGCAGAGAAAGAGGAGGAGAGGAGGTGCAGGCAGAGAAGGAGGAGAGGGGGTGCAGGCAGAGAAAGAGGAGGAGAGGAGGTGCAGGCAGAGAGGGAGGAGAGGAGGTGCAGGCAGAGAAGGAAGAGGAGGTGCAGGCAGAGAAAGAGGAGGAGAGGAGGTGCAGGCAGAGAAGGAGGAGGAGAGGAGGTGCAGGCAGAGAAAGAGGAGGAGAGGAGGTGCAGGCAGAGAAGGAGGAGGAGAAGAGCTGCAGGCAGAGAAAGAGGAGGAGAGGAGGTGCAGGCAGAGAAGGAGGAGGAGAGGAGGTGCAGGCAGAGAAAGAGGAGGTGCAGGCAGAGAAGGAGGAGGAGAGGAGTTGCAGGCAGAGAAAGGGGAGGAGAGGAGGTGCAGGCAGAGAAGGAGGAGGAAAGGAGGTGCTGTTAGAGAAAAATGAGGAGTGGAGGTGCAGGCAGAGAAAGAGGAGGAGAGGAGGTGCAGGCAGAGAAAGAGGAGGAGAGGAGGTGCAGGCAGAGAAAAATGAGGAGAGGAGGTGCAGGCAGAGAAAGATGAGGAGAGGAGGTGCAGGCAGAGAAAGAGGAGGAGAGGAGGTGCAGGCAGAGAAGGAGGAGAGGAGGTGCAGGCAGAGAAAGAGGAGGAGAGGAGGTGCAGGCAGAGAGGGAGGAGAGGAGGTGCAGGCAGAGAAGGAGGAGGAGAGGAGGTGCAGGCAGAGAAAGAGGAGGAGAGGAGGTGCAGGCAGAGAAGGAGGAGGAGAGGAGGTGCAGGCAGAGAAAGAGGAGGTGCAGTCAGAGAAGGAGGAGGAGAGGAGGTGCAGGCGGAGAAAGATGAGGAGAGGAGGTGCAGGTAGAGAAGGAGGAGGGGAGGAGTTGCAGGCAGAGAAGCAGAGGAGGTGCAGGCAGAGAAAGGAGGAGGAGAGGAGGTGCAGGCAGAGAAAGAGGAGGAGAGGAGGTGCAGGCAGAGAAAGGAGGAGAGGAGGTGAAGGCAGAGAAAGATGAGGAGAAGAGGTGCAGGCAGAGAAGGAGGAGGAGAGGAGGTGCAGGCAGAGAAGGAGGAGGAGAGGAGGTGCAGGCAGAGAAGGAGAGGAGGTATGGAGGGGAGGTGCAGGCAGAGAAGGAGGAGATGGGCTGAGGGATACGCGCAAGGGCCGTAGCAGCGGAGCACAGCTGAGACTGCAGGTAAAAAGGAGGGAGCCAGCACCAACGCCTGCAGGCAGGAGGAGTGAGGCGGAGTGGCACGCGCAGTGTGTGGGGGTTATATGCGATGGAGGTGGTGTCAGGATGCAAGAAGTAAGGACTACAGCTAGAAAAGGTCAGGCGGGAGGTGAGCACTCAGTCAGATTGCTCCGGTCCTCCTGCTGCACTCTTGTAGATTGAGGGAAGAGAGCTTTTGAGTCACTCACAAGAAGGAAAGTGTTTGCCACCAGTGTGGACGCAGTTGGTGCTTGCATTTCTAGTCTTGCATTTGTGTGCTCTTGCCCATCTTCAGCAGAAAGTAGCAACTGTGTTTGGGAGTTCTTGATATGCTGCTTATAGCATAGTACGTGAACTCCAAAGCATACAGGTGCATTCCCTGGCTCCTCAGTCAGATGGCTTCCAGATGAACCTAACAATCAGACTGGGAGGGAGCCCACCACCTGCAAGCCAGGGCTTTGTTTTCCCAGTGCATTATGGTAGATGCAGTTCATAGTGTTGTTGAGTTGCTGACAGATAGGAGAGTGTGTACCGCGTGACAGAAAAGATAACAGAAGGGTCCAAGCAGCGGAAGATGATGGAGGTTACAGATGGAAGATGACAGAAGGTTACAGGTAGAAGAAGGAGATGGAGCGTGAAGGGCAGAGGAATAAGGCGGAGAGAGATGGTGGAGAATTATAAGCAGAGCACGATGGTTGAAGTTACAAGCAAAAGAAGATCATCAAAGTCTACAAGAAGAGGAAGATGGTGGAGCCTGCCAGAGAAAAAGGGGGAGGATTAAGGGCAAAGAAAGATGCTCTTTCAGCCCGAAGATCAAGACTGCATATAGGGATGCAAGCAGAGAGGGCCAGTTTTTGTGAACTGCTCCATGTAGTGTATAGTGATATAGACAATAGTTCATTGCCTGTGGGCTGCCAGTGAAGCTTTGTTAGATAGCAGCTAACAGAATCTCAGGGTGGAATTTGAAGAAGTCAAGTTGCACCATTTTGGTTGGTTTGAAGTCCAGTTGGTAGGAAGCTAAGAAGCCCTAAAAAGATGCTATTTCCAAAGTTAAATATATGGAAAATAATGTCTTGAGCTACATGACGCTGTGCTGAGACTGATGAAATAGAGAGGATCTTTTTCATGGTTATAAGGAAGGAAAAATATGTGGATGCAGACTGGTTCACATCCGGAACCAATGACAGAAAGTAGTCCATTGTGAGTCCGTGGTTCCTCTGTTTAGTGAGTGGGCTGCTGCGGGTCCCTAGGATGAAAGCCAGGCCGAGGACCGGGGAGAAGGGTATTTGGCTAGAATGAGGCCGCCATCTTCTTGTAGTTCAGCTTCAAAGAACTTCAAGCCACCAAAGAGGCTGCCGCTGTGTTACAAGCCAGAAACTGTTTAATTTTGCTTTGCAGTCTAAAAAGTAATTGAGTGTTATCTGTAGAAATGTGAAAGGAGACCATGAAAGACATAATGAAGACCGCTAAAGCTGTAACATATGCATTGCCAGGAAATGGCCTAAGCAATGACCCATGAAGCTTGAAGCAGTGGACCCTCTCACTGGCTGAAACTAGATCTGAAAGGGGGAAGGGAGATGCTAGGAAGCCTTACTCCATTTTCATCCAAGATGTCTGATGTCCGTCTTGTTCAGGGTGTGCAAGAATGGAATTATCCATGGTGTCAAAAAACACACAGCGGTCCAACAGGGTCATTTAGGGTGGATGCGCCTACCTGATCTAGTATTATTCTAATATAATACATGGGAGCCTGCAATTTCAGTTTAAAAAACCTGTCTCTAATTTCCTTCTTACAGTCAAGTTGTAATGTTGCTAGTCATCTGTAGAAAGAAAACCAGGCAGCTGCCACAGTCAGCAGCAGACAAGGTGATGGGCAGCCGTACATTACAGCAAAGAAAAAACGTCTCTATTTCAACACATTCTGAGCTAGGGCATTTTTTAATCTGACTTACATTAAACATATATTAAACATATTTGAATATTTTTGCAGCAAATTAACAATTGTTTTATCGTGTGTTTGATTTCATACTAAAGATAATGCTTTTCTTCTTCAAGTCTACAGCCATACTATACCATTTATAGGAAGAAGCTAGACATCAAGGCTTTCAAGGGTTTGATGGCTAAGCAATGGTGTAACCATGTGATATAATGAATAAAACAGCCTCTGCCATATGGTAAAAGAAAATTACAAGTCACCTTCTTTTTCCAAGATCTTATAAAGGAACTCGACTGTCAGCCTCATTCATCTGTACAGTCACAGAACTCTTCAGTGTTGTGCAATATCCTTAGAATTGTATGTGATGAGCATACTTTTGGGGAAGGAAAACCAACATGAAAAGAACATACAGAACTAGGGATAGAGCATGGAGCAAATGACACAATGTCATGAACTAACACATTTCCATGATCCTGTAAATTTGCTACTTCGCATCCACTGCATCAAAGTGAAAGAATGTCCTAAACCAACATGTTCTCTTGTGATGAGCATCTCAAGGACTATGAAAAGGACCCTCGTGTGCGGGCTCGTGTTCTTTACACAATCTAGTGTCCATAAAGTGAGATATAATGCACAGAATTTAGAGAAATATAAAAAGAAAGGATCAAAAGTCTAAGAAATTGAAAATTTCCAAAACCTGAACCAGTGGACTCCAATGCCCACGACCTTATTGCTCATGTGGCCTTATGGTCAACCATGTTGAGTGGGTGCTTGCTAAGGGCAAGCGCAGCATTTCCCCCACGCTTGCCAAGAGGAATTCTGTCCAAGCAGATTTTGCATCAACTTTCTGAAGTAATACTTGACGGTGGTCATCTTAGAAGATCCTACAATTGTACGGGCAGTTCCAAGAACTTTCCAGGATCTTTCTCAGAGAAGTGTGCAGAGGGTTTTGGAACTATTTAAGATCTCGAGTCATTACTTCGAGGTACGTTTTTTTCGTTTGGTTGACCCAATAAGGATGTCTGAAACTTCAAGGCAAGATTCCTGCAAGGACATATGGAATCTGTCAGGAATGAAACAGTCTTTAAAATTAATCCCCAAACTGGGACTGCCTGGCACAGTTTGTAACAACAATAATTGCAAGGCTGGGTTTACACATGAACGACATTAAAAGCACACATGAAAGACTGGAATTACATTCACAACTCAGCCAGCCCTGCTTCCTAGATTAGAAGTCGTCGTGAAGCTAACCCTCTTCGGAAAGCCTGTCCCAAGAAGGCCTTGCTGCTGGACTGAGGATGACATTGTGCTGACAAACAGCGGGATGCACTGAGCTCCACGACTCTCAATTTAATAAATATACTTCCACAATGTTCCACACATATATCTGCCATTTAATTCGATTGATGCTGTAACCTTTGACATTGAGAGTTTATTAGAGTAAACTGTTGCCCTTTCATGTATTTGACAGTCCCTGTGAGCTGGTGTCTCCTCCCCCCCCCCCCCCATCTCGAGCTGTCTACGAGGCCTGGCTCCACAGCACAGCCCAACCCTGTACTTGAAAGTGATCCTATTGAGGCATACATTCATAAATATCGACCCTGGCGTGGCTGCTGGCCTTAAGGAGACGGTGGATACCGCTGTTAATTCCGTCACGGATCACTGATTATTCTGTCTTAATGAACGTAGCCACTCGGAATAATGTGTCCACCCAGAAACTCCACCTGCGACCAGCAAGTACCTCAAAGGAGAAAACAGGGGAATCAGGACCAGAGCACTGATTTCCCTGGTAATTATTTATACCTAAGTGGACACTCTGGGTCCAAATGTAACCCCTCCGTGGTGGTGGCGGAGATACCGGGCAGGGTGCTGGGTACCTCCGTGGAGGTGGCGGAGATACCGGGCAGGGTGCTGGGTACCTCCGTGGAGGTGGCGGAGATACCGGGCAGGGCGCTGGGTACCTCCGTGGAGGTGGCGGAGATACCGGGCAGGGTGCTGGGTACCTCCGTGGTGGTGGCGGAGATACCGGGCAGGGTGCTGGGTACCTCGTCATGAGGTCCCAGGAAGGGTCTCTGAAATCTTAACTAAGATTAGAATTAGTACCAAGGAAAACGATTGCTAAGAGGAGATTTGTGGAAGGTAGAAGGACTACACAAGGCCTGAAAACGGAAAGTAGTCCCTAGACTTGGGGCTGCAGTGAACCAAGACAGAAAAATACCAAATATTCCGTGTGCTCTTTTTGTCGGACCCCTCCCCCCCGCCCCCAGAGGATGGAGGCTCTCAACGTGTTCACACGGTCCTAAGAAGCACTCAGAGGGTTCCAGTGCTGCTTAAGGACGGTGGCAAGGCATGGTGGCACCACTGGCAGAGGTGTGGCAAGGCACGGTGGCACCACTGGCAGAGGTGTGGCAAGGCACGGTGGCACCACTGGCACCACTGGCAGAGGTGTGGCAAGGCACGGTGGCACCACTGGCACCACTGGCGGAGGTGTGGCAAGGCACGGTGGCACCACTGGCAGAGGTGTGGTAAGGCACGGTGGCACCACTGGCAGAGGTGGGGCAAGGCACGGTGGCACCACTGGCAGAGGTGTGGTAAGGCACGGTGGCACCACTGGCAGAGGTGTGGCAAGGCACGGTGGCACCACTGGCAGAGGTGTGGCAAGGCACGGTGGAACCACTGGCAGAGGTGTGGCAAGGCACGGTGGCACCACTGGCAGAGCTGTGGCAAGGCACGGTGGCACCACTGCTAAAGGTGTGGCAAGGCACAGTGGCACCACTGGCAGAGGTGTGGCAAGGCACGGTGGCACCACTGGCAGAGGTGTGGTAAGGCACGGTGGCACCACTGGCAGAGGTGTGGCAAGGCACGGTGGCACCACTGGCACCACTGGCAGAGGTGTGGTAAGGCACGGTGGCACCACTGGCACCACTGGCAGAGGTGTGGCAAGGCACGGTGGCACCACTGGTGGAGGTGTGGCAATGCACGGTGGCACCACTGGGAGAGATGTGGCAAGGCAAGGTGGCACCACTTGCAGAGGTGTGGCAAGGCACGGTGGCACCACTGGCAGAGGTGTGGCAAGGCAAGGTGGCACCACTGGCAGAGGTGTGATACCGACGGAAAGCATGGACTAACGACCGCGGCTATAAAGCGACGTCTGAAGCTGAAGGAACTCTGGCACTGCTTTTCATTCTCCAGCAGTATGAAACCCAAGGCTCGGCCTGCGCAATGCATTTTTAGCCGGGCTCCCGAGGACACACTCTTTACAAGTCAGATTGGAATCACCGGGGGTCCCAGGCTCGACAGAACTCCTGCCTCCAGCCCTTGCCTTGTTCCATGGGACCAGATTTCACCTCTCAGAAAATTCAAAGGCGTTTTCGACTTCGTGACTTCCTGTATCAGTTCAACAGCCATCTTAGACATGTAGAGGCAATTCAGGAAGGTGTGTATATATGTGTGTAGCACTACCCCTGTAACAGTACTTCATGTACTTATAAAAGCAGTTCCCGAAGGCAAGGCCATTGATCTGCGTGCAGTGGTCTCTTCTGAGAATGCACAGAAGAAGTGACGTCTCCTCCACTAGAGCGAAGTTAATTCATTACCATTTTATTTTTCCTCAACCCGTCCCGACCCAAGTGTCAGGAAGTGGAGGGGCCTGCTGAGTGGCGGCAGGGAGGAGTGGTGGGCTGCCTGTGCAATGTTTGAAGTGCGCATGTCTCTTTGGCCGACTGTCTTGCGACAGCCAGACATGACCACTTTAAACTTCTCTAACCTAGCTGTCTTAAGACAGCTGAGTTAGAGACAGCCCAGGCCTCCAGTGCTCATACGAGCAGCGCTGTCAGAGGTCACGCCCTCCAATCCTGGAGCTACTTTCATGCTGATTTCTAGCATGAAAGCAGCTCAAGGATTGGTTAGGGGAATTTGGTGGAGCCTGGAGGAGACAGAGCACAAAACAGACCGGAGCGAGGACCTCATGCAGCAAGCAAGGTAAGTGACTATTTCTTTTTTTATTTACTGTCGCCGCTCACCTTGCATGCATGCACCCACCCAGCACACATTTCCTGCATCCCCACTCTAAGTACTTGCCAGTCGCTGCTGCACAGACCTATGCAAAGGCAGTTCTATGTTTTAAATGTAAATGTAAGAATGACGAGGGGGGTAGCTGACAATGGGGAATATATGCTACAAAATGGGAGCAGCAAAATGAAGCTTAAGGACTCATAAAGGACCATGCAAGTAGAAAAAAACACATACAAAATGATCAGTTGCATTTTACTGGTTACACTAACATCTTCTCTGATAGTACAGCAGCCCAGATGGTTCGGATTAGCTCCCAGCAAGTGCAGGAGTGAGTGACACCAAACATAAGCACTGACATAGGGTGACCAGACATCCCGGGTTTCCCCGGACAGTCCTGGTTTTTGGAGAACTGTCCCGGTATCCTGACACGTCTCTTAATTTTAAATATATGTGGCGGTTCTTGGAACAAAGGTCAGATCATTAAATAAATGTCCCGGTTTTTACTACAAAGGTCAGATCACCTACAGAAGCATAAGTTAAAGACGCCGACAAAGTAAGAAATAATGAAAGTAATTTATCTGTTACTGTCAGGCAACAAAGTCTCCTGTCTGCTCCCAGCAGAGAGACAGAGCAAATTTTATATATGTAGTCTTGTAAATGTGTGTGTGTGTGTATATATATATGTGTGTGTGTATGTGTGTGTGTATATATGTATATATATATACATATATATAGGTATGTATGTATATATATATATATATACATATATATATATACATACATACACATATATATAAACACACACATGAATAGGCACACATTCACAAAGCTACGCAAAAAAAACGGGACTGGCCAGATATAAAAGTGAGAGTAAAGTCTTTAGTCCTTCTTTTATGTCTGACCTGTCCCAGTTTTTGCTCCTCAAAATCTGGTCACCCTACACTGACACATGAATAGGCACACATTCACAAAGCTACGCAAAAAAAACGGGACTGGCCAGATATAAAAGTGAGAGTAAAGTCTTTAGTCCTTCTTTTATGTCTGACCTGTCCCGGTTTTTGCTCCTCAAAATCTGGTCACCCTACACTGACAGGTACTTCAAGGGAAAAACATGTCAACCAACTGATGTAAGAAATAGCACTACTGTTACAAAGGCCTACACCCAAAAAATTAAAATAATTTAGTGGAATAAAATGGCCATCTAACTCTAGACATTGTCCACACCCATATAAACCACTTCTTGAAAATAAAACATAACCAATATGCATAGAGAGAAATTTATAAATATGCAAATTGTTAATGAACTATAAAATAAACAGATGACTCATCTCACTTTATCAGTACTCTACAAAAACTCAAAGGCACCTCATAACATTGCACGTTCCAGTAACTCACATACACACAAACTGACTCACACATACACACCCACCCACACAGTCACCACACACACAAAATGACACACATTACAACTCTGGCTGATGTGCGGCTCCACAACATTTGGTAACACAAGGGTAAGAGGGTATAGCCCTGGATATGGGTTGAATTTCTATTCTTCCACTTGCATCAATGGCCAGACGTGTATCTTTATATTTAGGTGATGACTGTTCCCCTGTTCCTTTCACATCATAGATCTATAGAGTGTAGGTAGTGGAGAACTCCAACTACACTATGTGGCACTGCATTTGGATAACTTGTGCTTGAAATATGCCCTTAAGATACTGGCAATACCTTTTTGGCCATATTTTGAGACTTATATGTCTCCATGCCCTCATGTAACAGGGTGCGGGTACATACGCCCACTAATAAGTGCAACTCCCTCCCCACTGCTTGACAATTACAGAGAGGCAAAAGAGTAAACCTATGTGTGGCGAAATCTCAGCGCATAGACTTTCCTTCATGGAGTGCTCCCATTGGGCACTTATTTGACAGCGATGATTACTGTCTTTGATATTGGGCCAAATCATGGAACACAATATGAAGTCACCTTTCTGGGTTCAGGTATACACAGATCCAACAGTGGGTCACAAATCACAACCTTTTCTTAATGTGGAAGGACTCGCTTCTTCCCATGAGTATTCAAGAGCACCTGTTTCCTTTAAAGTCACAGAGAGTCACCTAGGGTATCTGCATCACTCCTGGAGGCAGAAGAAGCCAGCATTGATCTCCAATGGAAGATGCAACAGAAGTCACTTTGCGATGGAGAGCCGGCTGATATATAGCAAGTATGTCTATGGCATAGTTGTAAACAGTTGGCTTGTTTAAATGGAACCCACTTCTATACTTCTAACAGGCTATACTGCTCTCCACCAGAGAGAAGGGAGCTCAACCAGGGTCTACAATGCACACATATGTATTCTATATATGTCCTCTACAGGGCTACTGGAAGGCTATCTGTAAGGTAATTAAGGTGGTGATTAGTGGTGCCATTAACCAAATATATGTGTCAAATATATGTGTTATGGTACTTGACTGGTCAGTGCAGGACAGACAGGTTTGCATGTTTATTTCCCCTTTACTCATTCTGTTGAGGGTTTAGATCTGTGCTACATAGATAGAAGTGTTACCTCTGTCTCATGACCACTGGTTGTGGCATGTTTCGTGACATACAGTGCATATGCTTTACAAAGTGGTCAAATAATACAACCATTCCTACAAAAAGCAAATATTGAACATCTTTTTCTTGAATCAGAGGTGGTAAGACTCTGCCGGGCTCCATGTTCAAGCTAAGAATTATATCCTGGAGTAATTTTGCTAATTTGGAAGCCTCATCGCTGCAAGTAGTCGCTAGCCTCCAGGGTAAAGCGCCGCAAGGCTGTGGCAGCAAAGGACGCACAGATCTGGTCTTTGCTCTTGTTTGGTGCTGAAAACGTGGACAAGTAAAATAAAAACTCAACACTGCTTCACACCAAAAAGGACCAGCGCGAAGTACCACATTAACCATCATCTTCAGTGCCCCCGCCTAGCTGCCAGGTCTCTCCATGTATGTAACACATTGAGTAGGCGCTGGCTTTCTAATCCCAAAAGTGATTTTCATTCAGGGACTGTTATTATTATTATTATTATTATTACTACTAATATTATGAGTATTGTTATTATGATTATTATTATCATCATCAGTATTGTTATTATTATTATTAATATTATTATTTTTTCTGTTATTATTATTCCCATTATAGTAACAGGCGTAAAACTTCCAGCATGCAAAGTGCTGCCGAGAGCAGGTCGAAGGTTTCACATGCCATGGGCCACTTGGCGTCCTCCCTAAGTACCGCCCCACTTCCCGAAAACATATATGTCCCCTTAATTGAGACCTGTAATTGATCTCGGGAAGGAAGTCCCACTTGTCCAACCCAAAGAAAGGACACCACCCCCTGGCATCATTATGCCATGCTTCAAAAAGAAAATAAAAGTGTGAAATATCAGATTTAAAGTTAAAAACATAATCCCCATCAGCCTTTTGCTGTCAGTAAACGGGAGACTCTGTGCTCCTACAACTCAAAATCTCTAGAAATGGTAACATATTTACTTTAGAAATCAGGTCATAAACACCTTTTGCTAGAGGGAGTGGCTTCTAATGAAATTGCTAGAGGAAGGCTGGTTTAGTTGGGGACAGATCATATTTTAAGCTCAAGCCTCTGTGAAGGTGAGTTGGCCTGGACTGGAGCCGGCCTCGTCCTTCTTCTGTCTCTGCTGTACAAGAGTTAGTCACGTGACACAAGTGTCTATGGAAGTCCAGCAGGGCTATGGCGACCAGGAAGCCTATGCCTGTCTTTGCCTGTAAGCACTTCACACTACTGTTCGCAGTGCCGGATTAAACCCTGTGGAGCCCTGTGGAGGCCCCCTAGGCAGTCGAAATGTCAGACCACCCTCGCAAATTATCTCCTAATACGTTTTTAATTTTACCAACCAACAATTTTAATAAACCAATTTTACTACACAAAACTAAACATTACACATATGTCGTTTGCACCGATTGTTTTTTACAAACTGACAGCTGGCAGAAGATGAGCTTTTAACAGACAAACTGTTATGTGAATCTGATATCTATGGTTTATGTACTTTAAGTTGATAATGGATACTTTACATGAAAACTGTTTTTTTCTCCATAGAGTCTTAAACGTAGAGTTTACATTTCTTTGAGTTGATTCATTTTTTCTATCTTTTGGAAACAATTTAAGAAAGCTTGATTGCAATTTTCTTTCAAGGTCAAATCAATATTATTTTGATCCGTTGTCGCCGGGCCCCTAAAAGGAGTGGGGCCCATAGGCAGCTGCCTACTTTGCCTCTTTGGCAATCTGGCACTGACGTTCGCCTTCTCATTAGACACAAAGGAGAGCCAAGAGGAACGATATCTTTTCTGCCATAGGGGTGTTAATGTGCAGTAGGGGTCACACAATTCTCCTAGCATGCAGTATGCATGCAGCATGTGTGCGTGCACACGCGTGTGTGCAGGATTTCTAGAATCATGGTGAGGTGAAAAAGAAGAGAAACACACAGACTAAATAACTCTTGTTTTCCCCTGGTCAAAAAGTTCCTTCCCCAGTAGCCAATAGATGAAGAATACGCCTGTTCTCATGGTCTCTCCGGCCAATAGGAATCTTTTGCTTCAACTTTGCTCTCTTAACTTTCCTCAAAAGTGCTTAGCCAATGAAAAAACTTCCACGGACTTTACCCACTTTCTCCCTCGTTTGACTGTATCTCTCGTTTTCTGGCTAGTTCATGTCAACATGGTGCTTCTTAAGGGATGAGGATGGAGGTGAAACTATTGTCAGTGAGGCTGAAGGAACAATGGTTGAATGACCTCTCCTACTCTCACATTTAAGTCACATGCTCAAGAAAGAGACCTGCTCAGGCCAGGGCGCTGCCAGAATGGAAGGGAAATACAAATGAGCTAGAATATATTTAAATATCAGTGCCATATTGTGGCAAACGAGGGAGCACAGCAGCAACGTCTGGCTATCTTTGGAGAGGGGACGGAAGGGGGCTGACCCCACAGATGTTTTATTTTGTTAAATATGCCCAACGGGTTCATTTTACAGCACAACTCTGCAAACATTTTTCCTCAAAAGGCAGAGGATTTACAACCAGTGGATCAGCAAATGATATACCGAATGTGTTTAGTGGGAAATGGTGTGTTTCTCTGTACTGGCAGCTCTCAGAACTGAGAGGGCTCCCACCTGCACATATTTATAGCGCATAGCTATAGACATCTATATATATATATATATATATATATATGAATATATATATATATATATAAACATATGTATATGTGTGTGTGTATATATAGAGAGAGATATATAGATATAGCTATATATCTATATATATAATAATGTATAGAGAGAGATATATAGATATATATAGCTATATATATATATATATAACTGTACTGCTCTAGTATGCACAGATGCATAATTGGGCTGCACAGATGTACAATCCTGCCCAACAGATTTACTATTCCACTGACAGATACTTTTGCAAGCATTTGTAAACTCATTGTCCTTATGTATAACACTGTAATACTGATTTACAATCCTGCTGCAAAGATTCACAGATTGGAGTTACATACGTGCACTCAAAGTGCAAAGAAGCACAGATTTGCGACCACACTGTCCAGGTTTGCAAATGACAACACCTCTCAGCAATCGTGTTGTACATACGTACTAACCTACAAGGCAGAAGTGCAATCGTAATGCACTGAAAACCGTTCTTCACATGTCCACATTCCTAACACAGGGATTTTTAATGTTAATGCACAGATGTAAAATTGATCTGCTCAGCACTTGGGAATGCTACTCCACATATTTGCAACCCCCTGCCCGAGTTTACAGACCTTAGGCACAGAATTAGCATCTTACGGATTTCAGCTAAGCTGAACTGGTTTACAAACCTGCAGCACACATTTACAGTGCCACTTAGAAATGTGCTGTACACAGTTACAGTCCTGCAAGACATATTTACAATCCAACTGCAAAGATGTTCAATTACACTGTACAGCTTTATGATGTTATTGCACAACTTTACATGCCACTTAACAAATATTCCTTTAATGCATACACAGCAATTCTACTGCACGTATTTACAAATCTGCGGTATACATTTACAGTACCATTGCTTATGAGTTACATTCAATTATAGTGGCTATTAATCATAGGGTGAAGGTGTACCATTACACTGCACAGAATTACTGTCTCGCAGCATATAGTTTAGATCTTCCAAGCAGATTTACTTCCATACTTCGAAGATTTATAATTTCAATTAATATCTTGCAGCATGGATTCTCCAACTCGGTCCATACCTTTTCAATCAAAAATCAAAAATCTACACTCCAAATACACATATTTACCATCATAGTGCACCGTTTTACCATCATACTCCCCTAATTTTCATTTATTCTACACAGTATTTCAATCATTCTACCCCATTTATCACTTTACAGCACACATTGAATTTCCTATTAAACAATGTTTCTGTGTGTATTTATGATCCCACTGCACAAATGTAAAAGCCCGATACACACTCCACTTGCATAGAGTTTCAATCCAAATGTCCTCAATTACAACCCTAGCCAAAGAATGCATGAATCCCACCAGTGCTTAATTTGTAAATAAAAACATGCTGGTGCCCAAAGCTCTCCTCTGAAACACGCAGCTGCTGCAATTAAATGAGCAAACATGGAATACTGAGGTAGTGTAATCCTGAAGCCATCTCGAGCCTCTTTAATAAATTTACAGCCACTCCCTGCCCGTTCAGCTCACTCTTGCAGTTTTCTGCTTTCTCCCATTGTGACGCTTTTTCGTTTTTCTCTTCCTCCGTGTTTCCCATGTGTGTCTTTTGCTCACAGAAAATGCTTGAGGCAGAAAAATAAGCGCCAGCCCTCAAAAATAAGTGCCGGTGCGCCCCACCACAAACAACAAGCACAAATTAAGCACTGAATCCCATTGTTAGAACTTCTGATAAACCGCACAGTATTAGAGTCCCCTGGTAATAATTTACAGTGCCACTACTTTGTGACAACTGTACAATGCTAGCAAATGTATTATTCTATGGCACAGATATGCAATCCCACTGCTAAGATGTACATCCCTGCTGCACCGCTTTACAACACCACTGCTCAGAGGTACAATACCGCTGCAAAGATTTACAATACCACTGGACTTATTTGCATCATCACTGCAGAGATTTCCATTGCAACTGCAAAGACTTTCAGTTTCATTGTATAGATTTACACCACCACCCCATAGACTTACAAGATCACTGCGGATATTTGCAGTGCCACTAGGCTGGACAGATTTACAATGCTAAAGCAAGGATTAACAGGACCAAAGTTTCCCCTGGCCATGAGTAACTAGGTAGAGTTCTCCAATATCCAGTTCTTTATTACGAGCTACCAGTTACGGTCCTAGGCACTGTTTGCTGAGTTTCCAGCTTTTCTTATGTCTCTGCACTTGCACAGTTCCCTAGTTACATGGTTTTCTCCTGAGTGCTCCTGAGTGCTAGAAGGCATTGTCAGTGGGTGCACATTCACAGGGAAATTAATTCTAACACTGCTTTCTTTTACCCTTTGAAGCTGAATGGGTGTTGGTAATAGATCACTTCTTGCAACAACTTAAAAGGGGGGCATAAGCTCTGATTTTCAACACGATGGGAACCTCCCAAGGTAGGGATTGGTTCAAATTGTATTCGTGGCAATTACAGTGAGTTTACAAGAGAGAAAACACGTTGTAACTAGACACAACCCATACCTTTGATCCCAAACGTTGCCCCTTCCATCACTTCCTGAACTCCAGGACCCCCCGGAGTTGAACTCAGAATGGCCTGTACTCTGCCCCCTCCTGGCTTGCCCTCTCTGGCTCTTCCTGGGATGGCAGCGGGCAGTCTCTCCCATCTGTCCCCTGGTCCATGCTCCACAGCTGCCAGTCATTTCCTCTTGATCCTTATTAGTCTGAGGTCTTTGCCAGATGTTTTCATTTATGCTCTTCTATCATGCGAGGATATTGCTGTATTTCTTTTTACCCTCGTACAGCGGCAGATCCTTGTCCGTGCATTAGACATCCGCATAAATAATTAAACATTTAGAAATTATAGATTGGTAGCATCAATAGCGGGATTTTATTCATAGGAGGACTTGCAAGGGACATGAAAGGGACAGCGGGAGTGACACTGAGTTGTCTATGATGTGAGATGGAACCCAGAGGGGAAAGACTCCGTGTTATTGACTGTTACCCATGTACAGTTTTACCTATGCCCCCCTGCTGTGCTGCTGATGCTGTTCATCGGCTGCATAAGGGTATAGGTGTCATGGGAAAACCATGCATAAGAGTGTTCCTCTCCCTCTGCACCCCCTTCTGAAAATTAAAACTTAGAGATACTTGTTCCCGGCCAGAACACACCCAAATAGTAAAAAAAAAAAGACCTGGCCTTCCATCAACCTCCCTCACCGCCCTCTTTTGAAGCCATCCCACGCCAAATTAAAAAAAATGCTTGGCTGTCTGCCACCCTTCTGCACCACTCTATGTGCCTTCGCCCCTAAAAAACAAGGCAGCGCCCAGCACCACCCCCTGAGAGCGGGGACCCAGCGCCACACTGAGAGAACCCCTCCTGTCTGCATGGGCGACATGAGGCTGTCAGCTACAGGTCTGCTCAGGCCTGGGCCTGACGGAGAGCACGATGGGTTGTGCGGCCCATACCCCTGCCCCCCCAACCCCCCTCTCTTGGGTCTAGGGAGACCCTGGGAAATCAGGGGGAGGCATGAGACCGGAGACAGTCATCAGTCACTCCGCTATGCTTCTCGGGTCTCTGGGAATCAGACAGGCAGCGAAGGCCCAGAGAAGAGAGCCCTTCCAGAGGGATGTCCCCGCACTGAAAACAGTGTCTGTATTTGTGTTTCTCTCAGTAGTGAATAATACGATTTTGAGCAAAATACAAAACATAAATATTTTACGCATCTACAATCCTACGGCACAATTTTTCTTTTCCATTGCAAACATGTAAAATCTCACTGCACAAAATTACAATCCTACAGTAGAGAGAGACTTTTACTCCCTGACCATGGTTTTACCAGGGTTTACAGTGTTACTGCACTGAATTACAACCCTACGGCACGGATTTACAGCGCTTCCTCAAAGGCTTCCACTTCCTGACATGGATTTACCTGCATTTACAGTGTTACAACATAGAAATACAATCTTACAGCACAGAGTTACAGCGCTGCTTCAGAGACTTTTACACCCTGTCCATGGTTTTACCTGGATTTACAGTGTTACTGCAGTGAATTACAACCCTGCGGCACGGATTTATAACAATACTACAAAGATGTACCCTCATGCAGCACAGATTTACAGGAATGCTTCAAAGACGTTCACTTTCCTGTACATAGGTTGACCCGGGTTCCAGTGTTACAGCGTAGCGCTACAACCCTACCGCACGGAGTCACAGCGCCGCATCAAAGACGTATACTTCCTGTTCATGGATTCACAGTGTTCCAGTATAGAATTACTATCTTCCCGCACACATCTCCAGTGCTTCTTCAAAGACCTACACTCCCTGCACATGGATTACCTGGATTTACAGCGTTGCTGTATAGATTTACAATACTACGGCGCAGATTTACAATGCTACAAGGATGTACCACCCTGCAGCATTGCTACTCATGATAACAATTGCTGTGCATTGGATTTCCAATTGTGCTGAGAATTTTACAGTCACCACATAAATTGCCAGTGCTGCTGCACAGATTTGGAAGCCTGGTGCACGGTTGGAAGCCGGGCTGCACAGGTTAGAAGTGTCAATGCACAGAATTCTGGGTGCAGGGCTGACAGTAGCAGTAATAATCCTGGCAGGAATGGAAGTGATTTGTTTCTTCGACCTGGAGAAATCCCTTCACATATGAAATAGATGGAGTTTGCCAACTCCACCACAGCTCTCCCAACTGCACATTTACTGCAATCTTTTTCTGGGATTGAATTAATACACTTCAATGGAGCGAAAAATGCATAGGGAAAGTTGGGTAAAGCTCACAAAGTTACAAATATATGTTCTCCTTAATTTACAAATCCAGATGCTACATATGTGCATCTATTCCATGGAACTAATGGCGAAACGTATGAAACCATTAAAAAAAAAAATGTAATGCAGCATTGATTCCTTTTAGGAAAATGGGCTGCATTAAATAAAAATAAAAAAAAGACATTTGATTAATTTAAAAAACAAAACAAAATACAGACATGATGGTCTGCTGACCGATGCAGGCCACCATTTCTGTGAGGGTCACCAATTGTAGTGAGTAAAAAAAAATTGACACTCATTATTATTCAGGAGGTAGTTTGGGATAGTGAGTCACAAATTGATACTTATTAATATCCATTAGGTAGTTCGGAATTTTACGAACCAGACTATTAATTGCAAACAATATTTTGAAAACAGTTATTCATACATCTGCACACCCAGATTCTCAGAATCAGAATCTACCATATGTGACCACGATAGCCATTTTAGCACACTTAAATGAAACTACAGAAGGAAAAATATGTTGTAACTCATACCATTAATTTCTTAAGATTTCAAGTTTACCGCTTTGTAAATAAATCTATTCAGCCATGAGGTTACCACCCTATACCAGTGTCTTTATTTCTCAGGGGTTCGGCCGATTCAAGGCATTTTGATAGCGGTACATTAATTATAATGTAATATTTGGGGCAGCCATTCACACGAGCTCTCATCAGCTAATGCAATTTCACAATGCCCACTTCATCCCATGACTTAGGACCTCAGTTTCAGTTTGGGCAGCAGATTTTCATTGGCTATGGCAGTGGTTTTCAAATCAAGGCAAGAGAAATGTCTATAGCAATATAGTTGTATTTACCAGGTGAGAAGATTCTTAGCAAATACGATGTGCAGTGGAAGCCCCACCATTTTCTGGCTCTGCTGATGGGATGTCCACCAGCAAATGTGGGCACTGCAAATGTTTCCCTGGAGCTGAGGGGATCTGCTTAGTGCCCACCTATCCAGCCTCCTAACATGTTGAGAGGAGTTTCCACGCATGCTAGAGACACTAAACTTAATTTGAAATCCACATCTACCACCATTTTCATTGGAGGCTTCCATGGTGGAAAGTCAGCGAGATATGGAGGTGGGTCACTCGCTCTAGAGTGGACGGCAGATTTTCTGCCACTTTTTGGAAGTTACCATCCTAAATGGTGGAACCAAAATAATTTGCTCTGGTGCAATATGCACCACCCACCAAAGTAACGATTGGCAGGCTAAAACACTAGAGATGCAGATGGGAACTCAACAGGTTTTCATTATCGCCCTCCTCTATAACAGGCTCTTTGATAGCTTACTTGTCAAGAGATCAAGAAGAGACGGGTTCTCCAAAGGTTGGTATATACTGGTCAATATTTAAATATATAGATTTCTTATACAGTTTCAGAAACAGTAATTAACAGATACGTATTTAATTATGTTAGACTTTCTATCAAACAACTCAACTGGTAATATATTCAGCTCAGTGTGTATCAAAAATGGCACCCGCTTTTATATTGACATTTGGAACCCCTAATTCTCCATAATTCTGAAGTGCTTGCCTAGCACTCTAAGGGGGTCTTCTGGGAACCGCCAGAAGACCGTACCGCGGTCAAAAGACCGCGGCGGTCATTCTGACTTTCCTGCTGGGCTGGCGGGCGACCGCCAAAAGGCCGCCCGCCCGCCCAGCGGGAAAGCACCAGCAATGAGGATGCCGGCTCCGAATGGAGCCGGCGGAGTTGCTGGTGTGCGACGGGTGCAGTTGCACCCGTCGCGATTTTCAGTGTCTGCCAAGCAGACACTGAAAATCTCAATGGGGCCCTCTTAGGGGGCCCCTGCACTGCCCATGCCAGTGGCATGGGCACTGCAGGGGCCCCCAGGGGCCCCACGACACCCGTTCCCGCCATCCTGTTTCTGGCGGTGAAAACCGCCAGAAACAGGATGGCGGGAAGGGGGTCGGAATCCCCATGGCGGCGCTGCTTGCAGCGCCGCCGTGGAGGATTCCCTGGGGCAGCGGGAAACCAGCGGGAAACCGGCGGGAAACCGCCGGTTTCCCTTTTCTGACCGCGGCCTTTCCGCCGCGGTCAGAATTGCCCCAGAAGCACCGCCAGCCTGTTGGCGGTGCTTCCGCGGCACTCTGCCCTGGCGGTTTTCACCGCCAGGGTCAGAATGACCGCCTAAATATTTTATTTGTCTGCTCTCAAGTGTAATGCAACATACAAGTGGATGTACATGGCATCATCTAAATGTAAGCAATTGTATATTTGATGTTCTTGCCTCAAATGGTGGCTAAATGATCAAAATTGAATAAAGTCCTCCCAACCATAGAATCTAAGAATATTACAAATTACTAAGGAGTTTCATGGCGATAGAGAGGCGTGGGCCTGTAGGTCAAGTACCTTTATGGAACTTGACATATCTTTTTCTTGCACAGTTGGGGGAATTTTGTTTCTGCCTGGATTCTTGTGTTTTGTTTGACCTCTTGAGCCAGTCCTAGCCTTTTGTCCAAAATCATTTTGTAGGTTGGGATGATTAAGCCCAGATTGTCAGTATTTACACTCATGTGAGTTGTTATTTTCTCTAGCGTCAAAAAAACCTCCTAGGTATAGAAATTGGCAATTTTTACTCACAACAAGACTGGTTTATTCATATTCTAATAATAGAGTCTTACCTGAGATATCATGCTATTTATTGTGATCTTATTATGTGTTCTTGGAACATTTATATCTGTCTTTTCAATAGTTTTCGGAATGTGGCATTCTATGAATGGGTGTTTTTGATTTGGTTCTTAGACTGTATAGTATACTCATGCCATTCAAAAGTGAATAAATATATTTTCAAATAGTAATTAGCCTGCCACAAGTAAACTAGTGTTGGGTATAGTAAATAAAGGTTATAGTGGATTTATGGTGGACTGGAGGAATATGTACATGTTAAAGCCATATTAATGGCCGCACCTCCAGCACCCGTTTCTGTGGCAGCAGCACAGATGGGAGGAGGGAGTCATTATCCTACAGGGATTTGTAGGTCCGGCTTGAAAGTGCAACTTTCAACTGACCTTTTAACAGACAACAATATTATTCTACAGTTCTTCGCTTCCGCTGAAATACATATTAATTCCCATGTTATTTACATGTAATGCTTCACATTACCATACAAGATTCCTTCTAAGCCAGCTAATGGCATTGTTAATGCATGTTTTAGTGGATGGAGAGCGCTCATTAGGCAAAGCTCTGTTTTGGTGTGGGACACCGAGCATCCTTGCAGCACTTGCAGCCTGTGAGTTCAGGGAGGGACTCTAAGGGTGGCCAAGATCACACCAACCACTGTTCACCACCATCTGTTTGTAACCCCCCTGAGCTCATTATAGAAGACACACATAACTAAGATTGGGTGACCCACTCTACCCCATACTCGTGTACTCCTTCCTACCCACAGGCAGTACAGACCAAGGAGATGCACACAGAGCCCAAACCGCCTAGGAGGGAGAAGGCAATCCTGCCTCATCCCTGACACCCTTTGTGCTTCTCACAATCTGGTTCCTCTATAGAAGCGCCCGCGCCTTCCACCGCCCACGTGCAGCAGAGACAGAGGGAAAAACGTGGGAGAAGAATGTAACTCAGGAGAAAGAGAGACCACTCCTGAGAGAAAAGAAAGCAGGGCCCAGAGGAGCCTATTGTGACAAGGAACCTGCAGGGCAGTGTTACTGACCCCGCAGAGCTACGCGCGGGCCCAAGGGCGGCCGCGGCCCTTGCCCACCTGAGTCCAATGGGCCACACTGGACATCCGTGACCTGCTCAGCACCTAAGCAGCCGTGCTGGGTCAGCGTGCTACACAGAGTACCGCAGCGTAGTACTCTAAACAGATGGGCATAGTCAGTGCACTACCAACAGTACTGTAGCATATTACTCCAAGTGGCTGTGCTTGGTCAGCACGCTACACATAGTACTTACTGCACCATATTACTCTAAGCAGCTGGCATGGGTCAGCAGGCTGCATATAGTATTGTAATGTATTACTGTAAGCAGCTGGGCTGGGTCAGCATGCTACTCATAGTACTGCAGCGTATTACTCTAAGCAGATGGGACACCATTCTGAATGTTTTATGACTTTTACACTTAGGTGTTTTTGATGTGATTGAACATAAATATAAATCATTTTCATATAATTACTTCAGGCTGAGTGTGATGGGCCTTTTTCGGTCATCCGAGAGGTCATGATTATTAGGTATTTCTTGTTACTTCATTGAATATACAATTATTGTTGGACAAGAAGCAATGTGTTTTTATTTATATAACACATAGTACTGCAGCGTATTACTCTAAGCAGCTGGGCTGGGTCAGTACGCTGTACATAGTATTGCAGAATATTACTCTAGGCAGCTGGGCCAGGTCAGCACGATACACATAGTACTGTATCATGTTACTCTAAGCAGCTGCGCTGGCTCAGCACGCTACACACAGTACTGCAGCCTATTACTCTAAGCAGCTCAACTGCATCGGAACGTTACGCACAATACTGCAGCATGTTACACATCACCCCAGATGTCATGCTAAGCAGCCCAGGGGTATCGGTATGTCATGCAAAGTAATGCGGCATAGTACACGTCACTCCAGATGTCATGCTAAGCAAGTAGGATGTATTAGTAGTTTATGCACAGTAATGCAGCATAGTACACATCACTCCAGATGTCACACTAAGCAGCCCAGGTGTATTGGTATGTTACGCACAGTACTGCAGCATAGTACACATCACTCCAGATGTCACACTAAGCAGCCCAGGTGTATTGGTATGTTACGCACAGTACTGCAGCATAGTACATATCACTCTAGATGTCATGCTAAGCAGCCCAGCTGTATCAGTATGTCATGCACAGTACTGCAGCATAGAACACATCACCCCAGATGTCATGCTAAGCAAGTAGGATGTATCAGTAGTTTATGCACAGTAATGCAGCATAGTACACATCACTCCAGATGTCACACTAAGCAGCCCAGGTGTATCAGTATGTCATGCACAGTACTGAAGCATAGTACACATCACTCCAGATGTCACACTAAGCAGCCCAGGTGCATCGGTATGTCATGCACAGTACTGCGGCATGTTACACGTCACTCCAGATGTCATGTTAAGCAAGTAGGATGTATCAGTAGTTTATGCACAGTAATGCAGCATAGTACACATCACTCCAGATGTCATGCTAAGCAGCCCCGGTGTATTGGTATGTTACGCACAGTACTGCAGCATAGTACACGTCACCCCAGATGTCATAATAAGCAAGTAGGATGCGTCAGTACTTTATGCACAGCATTGCAGCATGATACACATCACTCCAGATGGCACACTAAGCAGCTGGGATGTATCAACATCCTACTCACAGTACTTCACCATATCTCACAACGGCCCTGACCTCGTTATCATGGTAGGCAGGACCTGTGCAACTTCCATCGCACTCAGCATAGGGCGAAGCATTTATACCACTGGGTTGTGAGATCTAGTGCAGGCCGGAGTGCCACAGCCAGCAGAATTATGAACTAACAAAGTCCGAAACAACAGCAGCGGCAGAACAGACTACACGACAGTGGCCAGGAGGACACGCTGCAGGACACGGAGCAGTAGCACCTTACAGGACCACGGTCTGCAGCACGGTACACAAACACATTACAGGCCCATACACAGTCACACTACAGGACCCCGATCTGCAGCACACTACCGGGCCACTGTCAACAACACAATTCAGCAGTACATTCAGCAGCACACACTACAGAGCCATGGACAGGGTCGGTGAAGAGGACCATGGTTAGCAGCACAGAACAGGATCGGGGTCAGCAGTGCACACTACAGGACCCTGATCCGAAGCACGCTGCAGGTCTAGGGTCAGCGGCACACACCAGAGGCCACGGACAGAGTCACTCACCAGGAGCACAGTCAGTAGGACAAAACAAGGCCGGCTCAGCAGCTGAATACAGTACCTTGGTCATCACAGTGCTTAAGTTGTGCTTGTTGAAACCGGTGCTAAGTACCAGCACTTATTTTTGAGGGCCGGCGCTTATTGTTCTGCCTCAAGCATTTACAGCGAGCAAAAGACACATTTGGGAAAGACAGAAGAAACACGAAAAAGCTTCACAATGGGGGAAAGCAGAAAGCTGCAAGAGTGAGCTAAAGAGTCAGGGAGGGGCTTTAAATGAATTGAAGAGGCCCGAGAAGGCTTCAGGATTACGCTGCCTCAGTATTCCGTGTTAGCACATTTAATTGCAGCAGCCGCATGTTTAAGAGGAGGGCTTTGAGCACCGGCACGTTTTTATTTACAAATTAAGCACTAGGTCAGCAGCGCATACTACAGGATTCTGATCTGAAGCGCGTTTCAGGTCTAGGATAATTACAATCTAATGGGGTTACACAGTAAACTTCATGGCCGGGGTAGCATATGATACGTACAGGGTAAGGCCCTGTCGGAGACACTATAGGCCACGGAGAGCGTCACTCCCCAGGAGCACAGTCAGCAGCACAATACAGGTCCATAGTCAGCAGCACACATTACAGGATCCCGATCTGAAGCACGCTGCAGGTCTAGGGTCAGCAGCACACAATAGAGCCACGGACAGCGTCACTCATCAGGCCCACAGTACAGGCCCGCGGTGATTACAGGACCATGGTCAGCAGCAAACTACAAGGCCGCGGTCAGAAGCTATATAGAGAACCGCAGTCCGAGGCTGAATACAGGACCATGGTCAGCATCCTTCAATACAGGATCCTGATCTGCAGCACACTGCATGGCCATGGTCAGCACAACAAGACACGTAGGCACATCTGGATCACCGTCAGCTGCACACTCCAGGCCGCGAAAAGAGTCGCTCTTCAGGACCATAATCAGCAGCACAGCGCGGGTCAGAGGCTCAATAAATGACCATGGACAGCGACACAATAGAGGCACGAGGTCAGAAGTACACAATGTGCAGCGTGATGTGCAGTACCTTGATGTGCAGCACACTACAGGACTACGGTCAGCTGGACAATACGGGCCCACTGTCAGCAGGTCAATAATTGACCCTGGTTAGCGGCCTCACTACAACAGCTCAATGAAGGCCCAGAGTCAATGGCTGAATACAGGATCACAGTCAGCAGCATAGATGACAGCATGCTGAGCTGCAGCGCACTACAGGACCAGGGTCAGCGGCACAATACAGGACCATGGCCAGTGGCACAATACAGGACCAGGGTCAGCGGCACAATACAGGACCACGGTCAGCGGCACAATACAGGACCACGGTCAGCGGCACACAGCACAGGATCTTGAAAGGCAGTGCACTACAGGACCATGGCCAGCGGCACAGTACAGGTCCACGGTCAGCGGCAAAGTACAGGACCATGGCCAGTGGCACAATACAGGACCACGGTCAGCGGCAAAGCACAGGACCATGGCCAGTGGCACAGTACAGGACCACGGTCAGCGGCACAATACAGGACCATGGCCAGCGGCACAGTACAGGTCCACGGTCAGCAGCACACACTACAACAGTGGTCTCCAAACTTCTTTATGCCGCGCCCCCTAGTTGAAAAATAAAAGTCATTGGGCCTCCCTCAGAATTTTTCCCGATTATTTTATAAAGATGGCAATGTTTAAATATGTCTAGACATATTTAAACATTGTAGTTAAGTAATGTTACCTTTTTATTAGTGCAGTAACATGTTTCTGCTTAAAACAAAACAATGTTATCTTTGTAATGCTTCTTTTGGCCAGAGCCTGGCGCCCCACCTGGGATCACTTGTGGCCCCCCTAGGGGGCCCACCCCCCAGTTTGAAGACCCCTGCACTACAAGATCCTGATTGGCAGCACACTACAGGACCCATGTCAGCAGCACACACCACAGGACCACTGTCAGCTGGTCAGCAGCACACACTACAGGTCCACGGTCAGCAGCAGACACTACAGGACCATGGTCAGCATCACACACTACAGGTTCACGGTCAGCAGCACACTACAGGACCACGGTCAGCAGCACACACTACAGGACCCTGGTTGGCAGCACACTACAGGACCCTGGTTGGCAGCACACTACAGGACCACGGTCAGCAACACACACTACAGGAACCTGATTGGCAGCGCACTACAGGACCCCTGTCAGCAGCACACACTACAGGATCCTGATCAGCAGCACACTACAGGATCCTGATCGGCAGCACACTACAGGACCACGGTCAGCAGCACACACTACAGGTCTACGGTACGCAGCACACACTACAGGTTCACGGTCAGCAGCACACTACAGGACCACGGTCAGCACCACACACTACGGGATCCTGATCGGCAGCACACTACAGGACCCCTGTCAGCAGCACACTGCAGGACCCTGATTGGCAGCGCACTACAGGACCCCTGTCAGCAGCACACTACAGGTCCACGTTTAGCAGCACACACTACAGGACCCTGGTTGGCAGCACACTACAGGACCACGGTCAGCAGCACACACTACAGGTCCACGGTAATCAGCACACACTACAGGATCCTGATCGGCAGCACACTACAGGACCACGGTCAGCAGCACAAACTACAGGTCCACGGTCAGCAGCACACACTACAGGATCCTGATCGGCAGCACACTACAGGACCACGGTGAGCAGCGCACTACAGGACCACGGTCAGCAGCACACACTACAGGATCCTGATCGGCAGCACACTACAGGGCCACGGTCAGAAGCACACACTACAGGATCCTGATCGGCAGCACACTACAGGACCACGGTCAGCAGCGCACTACAGGACCACGTTCAGCACCATACACTACAGGATCCTGATCGTCAGCACACTACAGGACCACGGTCAGCAGCACACACTACAGGACCCTGGTTGGCAGCACACTACAGGACCCTGGTTGGCAGCACACTACAGGACCACGGTCAGCAACACACACTACAGGAACCTGATTGGCAGCGCACTACAGGACCCCTGTCAGCAGCACACACTACAGGATCCTGATCAGCAGCACACTACAGGATCCTGATCGGCAGCACACTACAGGACCACGGTCAGCAGCACACACTACAGGTCTACGGTACGCAGCACACACTACAGGTTCACGGTCAGCAGCACACTACAGGACCACGGTCAGCACCACACACTACGGGATCCTGATCGGCAGCACACTACAGGACCCCTGTCAGCAGCACACTGCAGGACCCTGATTGGCAGCGCACTACAGGACCCCTGTCAGCAGCACACTACAGGTCCACGTTTAGCAGCACACACTACAGGACCCTGGTTGGCAGCACACTACAGGACCACGGTCAGCAGCACAAACTACAGGTCCACGGTCAGCAGCACACACTACAGGATCCTGATCGGCAGCACACTACAGGACCACGGTCAGCAGCGCACTACAGGACCACGGTCAGCAGCACACACTACAGGATCCTGATCGGCAGCACACTACAGGACCACGGTCAGCAGCGCACTACAGGTCCACGTTTAGCAGCACACACTACAGGACCCTGGTTGGCAGCACACTACAGGACCACGGTCAGCAGCACACACTACAGGTCCACGGTAAGAAGCACACACTACAGGATCCTGATCGGCAGCACACTACAGGACCACGGTCAGCAGCACAAACTACAGGTCCACGGTAAGCAGCACACACTACAGGATCCTGATCGGCAGCACACTACAGGACCACGGTCAGCAGCGCACTACAGGACCACGATCAGCAGCACACACTACAGGATCCTGATCGGCAGCACACTACAGGACCACGGTGAGCAGCACACTACAGGATCACGGTGAGCAGCACACACTACAGGACCCTGGTTGGCAGCACACTACAGGACCACGGTCAGCAGCACACACTGCAGGTCCACGGTAAGCAGCACACACTACAGGATCCTGATCGGCAGCACACTACAGAACCACGGTCAGCAGCACACTACAGGACCACGGTCAGCAGCACACACTACAGGATCACGGTCAGCAGCACACACTACAGGACCCTGGTTGGCAGCACACTACAGGACCATGGTCAGCACCACACATTACAGGATCCTAATCGGCAGCACACTACAGGACCACGGTCAGCGGCACAAAAACGCAGGCACTGCAGGGCCATGGTGAGCAGAACATGTTGTAGATTAAAAGACAACAGACCAGGAAGTAGACATAACAGGACTGAGGTCAGTAGCAGGGCACAGCACAAGCCCATGAATGAACTAATTAATGAATGAATAAACTGGACTAGCCCACCTCTGCAAGGAGAATTGCCTTATGAATGAGTGCATCCACAGAGGATTCAGAGAAATGTGTTTTTTCTCTGAAGGAGTGTTGGGTCTTGGTGATGGTGCGCTTGGAAAGCTTGCTCCATTCCCAGGTCACTGGGGAATAGTTTTGATCAACATTTTTAACTAAGATCGACGAGGCGCACTGAAGATTGTGGTGAGCAGTACACAATACAGGCCCATACTCATCAGCAACACAGCAGCGTCATGCTCATCAGCCACAGAACAGACTCATGTTCATCACAACAGTACTGCTCCATCCTCATCATCACGCAGCAGGGGTCCATGCTCACCATCACGGAGTACAGGTTCATAGTCATCATTAATCACATTACAGGCCCATGCTTATCAGTCACAGTACAGGCCCGTGGCCACTAGTACATACATACATTACATTACATACATTAGCGCCTTGAGACCCGCACGGGTGAGTAGCGCGCTCTATAAATGTTAATGATTTGATTTGATTTGATACTAGACCTATGACCAACAGCAGATCCCACTGCAGAACCAGGACAGCAGCACACTACAGAACCCCAGGATCACCAGCAGAACACAGTACACACAATGCAGCACTGGACTGTAGTCACCAGCACACTCTACATGGCCATGCCAAGGGTACACGGTATCGCACTTTGGTCAGCAACACCGACTACAGGACTGCGGTCTGCCGCAATACTGTAGGAGTCTGTCCAAAAGCAGGACACGTTATAACACCAATGTCATCAACACACACAACTGAACCACGGTCAACGGTAGGACACAATAGGACTGTGTCAGCACCACACAATGTCAAGCCACAGTCAATAGCAGAGCACACTATAGGATATCAGCTGTAGGATACAGTATAGAGCCACGGGCAGCAGCCAAACAAGGTTACAGAACCGTTGTCAGAGGCACACACTACACAACTAGCGCCAGTGGTAGGACACCGTGTGGGACTGTGGTCAGCAACCAAATACAGTAGAGGATCATGGGTAGCAGCAAGGCTCTCTATAGGACCATTGTCACTGGCACTCGCTATAGGACCGTGAGCAACGATAGGACCCTCTATAGGACAATCGTCAGCCGCACACACTATTGGACTGTTGCAAAGAGGCACACACTAGGACTGTTCTCGGCAGATGGGTGTAGTATAGGGCATTGGCAATAGTAGGAGACACTATAAAGCCTTGGGCAACAGAAGGACTCGCAATGAGACTGCTGTGAGACGCAGGGGACAGCATGGAAGAGTGGTCAGCGGAAGGATGCCCTGCGGGGCCACAGTGAGCAGTCGGACACCTTACAGCACCATTGTCCTCTACATGGTACTTGGCTGTGGGACGGGCTAAGATAGCTGGCAGCCAGTGAGGTCCCAGTGCTTCAAGCACAAAGCAGCTTGGAGTGGAGGGAACCATTCCTGTGCCATCCTTGCACAGGACAGTTGTCATGGAGGTGGAGGCCAAGATTGAGTGGAGGCTGGTAATGATGGGAGGGGCCTGTGTTGGAGGTGTCGGTATCAGATAGGAGGAGGCTGGTGATGAGAGGGAGGCTGGTGGTAGGGAGTGGTCTGGTGATGGGAGGAGGCTGGTAATGGAGGTAGGGTGGTGATGGAGATGGAAGCCTTGATTGAAGTGGAGGCTGGTAGGGAGAAGGAGCTGACGATGGAGAAAGAGGTAGATGGTGTTGGAGGAGGTTGGTGATGGCAGGAGGCTGGTGATAGGGAGTGGTCTGGTGATGGAGGAAGAAGCTGGTGCTGGAGAAGGAGAATGGTGAAGGGAGGAGGCTGGTGATGGTAGGAGGCTGCTGATGGAGGAAGAGGCTGCTGATAGGGTGTGGTCTGGTGCTGAAGGAGGTGGCTGGTGATGGGAGGAGCCTGGGGATGGGAGGAGGCTGGTGGCGGGAGGAAGCTGGGGATGGGAGGAGGCTGGAGATGGAGGAAGAAGTTGGTGTTGGATGAGTAGACTGGTGACGGGAGGAGGCTGGTGATGGAGGTGACCAAGTAATGAGGTGACCGGGTGAAGGAAGAGGAGGCTTGTAATATGGAGTGGCTTGGTGATGGAGGAGGAGACTGGTGACGGGAGGAGGCTTCTGATAGGGAGTAGATTGGTTATAGACAAGGGGTCCGCAAACCCCCTCCTGCAGTGTGTGCTACATGGACCCTGTGAGTAATCCTCACTTTTCAAAACCAGGAATGGCTATATTCCTGCACTTTTAGCTGTGCACACGAAATGGGAGTGTAAGCCACACCCCTTCACACAGGAAAGGCCCTCCTCGTGGTTTGTGAGCCACAGTGCTTCATACATGAAGAGACCTTCCCGTGCACCGAGATAGCAGGCATGGGGAGGGTGTGTGAGGCATGCTTCTCCATCTCCGCTCCAGGAAGAGCTCTCCTGCAGCACTGAGAGCTGTGTACAGGAGGCAGCTATGTGAGCCACGCCGCTTCACACCGGGAACTATCCTCATGCACGGAGAGCTGTGGAAGCGGCTGCGTGAGCCACGCCGCTTCACACAGGAAGGGTCCTCATGAGATGGGTGTGTGAGCCACAGCGGCTCCTACAGAAAGAGTTCTCCTCGTGCCCTGACAGCCGTGGCCATGAGGCAATTGCCCACTCTGCGCTCGTCTTAAAAAGCCTGTTTAAAGTCACACCTTTTCTTACAGGAAGGGCCCTCAGACTTCAGACAGGAAGGACCATTCTCATGATAACGGCGCGTGAGCCACATCTTTCCTTACAGTGAGGGTCCTCTTCACAAGGTGGGTTTCGCGCGCAAGGGCCCTCCTCACGGGTGGGTGCGCGAGCCACACGGCTCCCTACAGCGGAGACCTCCTCGTGACCTGGGTGCGCGAGCCGCATCTTTTCTAGCAGGAGAGGCCCTCCTCGTGAGGTGGGTGTGCGACAGGGGAAGGGCCGTCCTCGTGCGCTGAAAGCTGCACGCGTGAGGTGGGCGTGTGAGGCTCACTTCTCCACACCAAGGCCCCGCAGGTAGGATCCTACACCGCACAGCCTCCTCTGCCTGTGACATCCATCCTCTTCAATGCTACATCCCCCACTACCCCCGATGAGAGCTTCGGAGCCCTCTCTGTCCACCCGTCTCCACCCAGGACCACCTTATCCCGGAGCATGGAATGTGGTTGACCGGCCTTGTCTCACGGTTCCGTGCGTCCGTGTCGTTGCTTTTGTGTGTGTTGTGCCGAAGGACTGGTATCCAATGGGCACTGCTGCGATGCCCTTCAACCAGGGCAGCCAGTGCTTCTGGCTCGGTGCCTCAGCCTGCTGTGGCACGCCTGGCACACCCCTCTCAGCCCACGTTCACAGATTCAAGAAGCAGAGGTCTGACACCCCCTCTCTCGGTACCCAGACGTTGCTTCCCAGTGGCTTCTGTGGGCCCCGTGCCTATGGAGAAGGCGTACCACAAATAAGTGTGGGTACGCCGAAAGGGCCATCTGAACAACCTAAACAAAGAGGCTGCGTTTGGTTTATGAGCCGGGGACAAATGCTTGAAGAAGGATGAATGTGCCACCCCTATATGTGGTCAGACAATCTAACCCACAGATTATGGGTAAAAGAGGGCCCGGTTGACTCCTTTCCCTAACGATGCACCCGGGGCACTCCAGATTGGGTGCACCGCTGCACCATGTGCAGGTAAGCCTCTCGGGGTTCAAGAGGTGCCACGGGTCATCTCATTTTCTGTGTACAGGTGCGGGGATTCCCTCTCTGTGTAGATTCGCCTCCGCTGCCATGGTACCCATGCGTGCTGGATGAGGGTTCGCCGCTGACCCCATGCCCTTGGGTTCCATGGTACCTCAGATTAAATCGCAGGGAACGGTGTCTCCATCCGAGGTCAGGGCCCTGGGTATATACTCCTGTAACCTTGGGTATCCCGGACACCATGTGCATGGCAAACTACCTGCGCTGGGCGGTGTACACTGAGGGGGGGGCGGTGTAGATGCAGGGTGCAGGCTGGAGGGGTCTACTCTGTGCTAGTCCTGGTATTGCACCTTTGGGTCCACCCTCATTCTGAGTGCAGGGGGGATGCCACCCCAAGCAATCTGTGGTACTTCACCACAGGGTACCCCAGTTCCTGTGTACACAACTGCCCACCCCGTGCAGATTTAGTATTCCGGTATTGCACACTGATGGGGGGGGGCAAATTCTGTAGGCAGGTACCTGGCACTCATCGGGTGCAGAGTAACCATCCCTGGTAGTTCACCAAAAGGGGGTAAACCACAAATAGTGTGATAGTGTGTGCAGCGCTGGTGGCCCGCGCAATGGGGCGGCGCACCGTGGGTGCACCCCAAATTCGGTATATCTTGTGGGAACCCAGATTGTCTGTGGAGGATACAGGCAGCCCCTTAACCGTCATGGTTTTGCATCCTAGGGCTACCCCGGATTCAATCACCGGGTCCGGGGCTCCCATGCTGTGCAGATTCGCCGTCCCTGGCATAGTGCCGCCCGTACCCCCTAATTGAACGAAGACACTGTTGGCACAACATGCATTTTCTGTTCCATTGTTTGCATTCCCGGCGAAGCCCTCGATGTATGACTCGGGCGCCTCCTTAATTACAGCCCTGAACCTCTATCAGAGCCCCGGCGGTAGATCAGCACGAGGGGGCGCAGGGCGCCCCACGCCCCCTTCACGCCAGGCATCCGATGGTGTACCGGGCGTGCTGCTTCGGTCTCGCGATGGCTAGAGGTAGCCTACCTGTCCCGGATTCATCCTTCGGTGCTGCAGGGACGTGCTGCGTGAAGCTGCAGGAGCCGTCCAATGGAATCCGTGCTGCTCGGTGCTGCAGGAGACGTCCTGCAGGAGCTGTTCAGGTCAGTGCTGCAGGAGGCGTCCAACGAGAGCCGTGCTGATTAGCGCTGCAGGAGTCGTACTTCTGAGTGCTGCAGGAGCTGGGAGCCCTGGTGGAGAACCCTGCAGGAGCCCTGCTGCAGGAGACGAGCTGCAGGAGCTGCGCTGCCCGGTGCAACAGAAGCGTGCTATGGCAGCCTTACTGTGGGAGCCCCGGTGCAGGACTCTGCCACAGGATCCGTGCTGCAGGAGTCGAGATGCAGGAGCTGCGGTGCCCGGCGCTGCAGGAGAGTGCAGCTCAGTTCTGCAGCCTCGCCGCTCAGTAATGGCAGCCGGTGCACCGCTCTCGTTCCGTCCCCTGCCTCCCAGATCCGAGCAGTTAGTGGGTCAGACGCTCCTGCGCCTCTGACTCTCCTCCCTGCCTCCTCTTCGGCTCCCTGGCTCTGTGTGTGTTTCTCTATATATCTCTCCTCCCCCTCCTCCCCTCCCCCTTCCCGTCTACCTTCTCTCGCTATCGCCTGCTCACTCCATTCCCCTCACTCCTCCTCTCTTCATTTTGCCTTCCTAATCGCCCTCCGCCTCACTCTCTTCTCCCCCCTTGCACTCAGTTCTTTCTGATATACGCCCCTCTCCAAAGACGCCCTCTCCCAACCCCTCCTCATTTCGACACTCCTTCGTTTCAGCTTTCCTGCGCTCTCCCTTTCTCTTCCTCCCACCCCTTACCTCTATGCTTTTTCCTTTCATTTCCCCATCTCACTTCCCTCTTTGCCGGTCGACTCTTCTTCACTATTATCACTTAAACTATTTAATTCTTCCCTCTATTACCCACTCAATTCTTTCAGATCCCAGCCACTCCCACCTCGCTGACACTCCTCTCCCACTTTCTGCCTCTCTATCCCTTCACTCTCCTGTGCTTTCCATAAATTTTTCTCACCCCTCTTCTCCCTCTTTTTCCTTCACTTGCCCCCTCTCTCCCATAATAATATCATTTATTATTCCCCATTCTTTTGCTCTCATTCTCCATCTTCACTTTCCTCTGACTTTTTCTTCTCACCATGTCTCAATCTATCTCAGCCTCTCATCTTTTATGTTTTGGATCTCTCTTTTTCTCTGTTCGTATGTTCCTCTCTCTCCCTTCAATCTCTCTCTCGCACTCTATCCATCTTTTCCCTCTTGCCTATTTGTTTCTTTTTTCACACACCACCTCTCTTTAGCGTTCTGTCATAATCACGTTTCCATTTCTATCCCTCACCCCTCAGTCTCTCTCCATTCTTGATTCTCCCTTCCATCCCATGGCTTTTTCTCTCTCTCCCACTCTCTCCAGTTTACCTTTCTCATCGTCACTCTCCATTTTGTTTGCCCTCCCTCCCCCCAATCGCTCCCTTTCAGTCTCTGTCCCTCGCACACTTTCTGTTTTTCTCTCTCCATCTCTGTTCCTCAATTTCTTTCTCTCCCTTTCTTTTCTCTCTCTTTTTTCACTCCCTCGTTCTCTGTCACTCTTTCTCGCTTGCGCTTCATTGGCTCCCCTTGCCAGCCCGCACAACCCCCAGTTCTTCCTCACTTCTTGAGTTCCTGGCTTTTTGAGTAATCGTACTAGGCCCCAGGTTTGGCTCGAGTCCCCCCCTGCTCAACGCCTAGATACCCTCCTTTGTGTGCACTCTACAAACATGCACAGCACTTTCACTCTTTTTACCTGTCACTCTCCTTTAGTCCTATGGCCCTCCCGTCTTTCTCACCCTCTTTCACATTCTCTCGCTTGTGCTGGCTCTTTCGCTCTCTCTCCTTCTCACCATCACCCTCTCTGCATCTCTTTCCTCCGTGCACTCTCTCCCCCTTTCTTTCTACCGTCTATATTCTGTTACTCTCTCTCCTTTCTCTCAGCCTCCCTTAATCTCTCATTTCATCTTTCTACTGCACTCTCACGCCCGCTGTTTCTCTCCCTCCCTTCCCCCCCAATCCCTGTTTACCTCTCCATTGATGTCTCTTCTCGCCCTCTATCACACTCACCGTCTCTCCCCAGGTCATTCTCTCTCGATGTCACGCTCCATATCACTCACTTTCTCCATGTCTCTCTTTTTATTCATGCCACGCTTTCTCTCCATGTCACGCTGTCTCCCTACGTCTCACACTCTGTAACTCTGTCTCGCTCGATGTCACTCTGCCCATGTCTCTTTCCACGTCTCACACTCTGTATCTGTCTCGCCCGATGTCACTCTGCCTATGTCTCTTTCCACGTCTCACGCTATGTAACTGCCTCGCTCGATGTCACTCTGCCCATGTCTCTTTCCACGTCTCACGCTATGTAACTGTCTCGCTCGATGTCACTCTGCCCATGTCTCTTTCCACGCCTCACGCTATGTAACTGTCTCGCTCGAAGTCACTCTGCCCATGTCTCTTTCCACGTCTCACGCTATGTAACTGCCTCGCTCGATGTCACTCTGCCCATGTCTCTTTCCACGTCTCACGCTATGTAACTGTCTCGCTCGATGTCACTCTGCCCATGTCTCTTTCCACGCCTCACGCTATGTAACTGTCTCGCTCGAAGTCACTCTGCCCATGTCTCTTTCCACGTCTCACGCTATGTAACCGTCTCGCTCGATGTCACGCTGCCCATGTCTCTTTCCACGTCTCACACTCTGTGTCTCTGTCTCGTTCGATGTCACTCTGCCCATGTCTCTTTCCACGTCTCACACTCTGTGTCTCTGTCTCGTTCGATGTCACTCTGCCCATGTCTCTTTCCACGTCTCACGCTTTGTAACTGTCTCGCTCGAAGTCACTCTGCCCATCTCTCTTTCCACGTCTCACACTCTGTATCTCTGTCTCGCTCGATGTCACTCTGCCTATGTCTCTTTCCACGTCTCACGCTATGTAACTGCCTCGCTCTATGTCACTCTGCCCATGTCTCTTTCCACGTCTCACGCTATGTAACTGCCTCGCTCGATGTCACTCTGCCCATGTCTCTTTCCACGTCTCACGCTATGTAACTGTCTCGCTCGATGTCACGCTGCCCATGTCTCTTTCCACGTCTCACACTCTGTATCTCTGTCTCGTTCGATGTCACTCTGCCCATGTCTCTTTCCACGTCTCACGCTTTGTAACTGTCTCGCTCGAAGTCACTCTGCCCATCTCTCTTTCCACGTCTCACACTCTGTATCTCTGTCTCGCTCGATGTCACTCTGCCCATGTCTCTTTCCACGTCTCACACTCTGTATCTGTCTCGCCCGATGTCACTCTGCCTATGTCTCTTTCCACGTCTCACGCTATGTAACTGCCTCGCTCGATGTCACTCTGCCCATGTCTCTTTCCACGTCTCACACTCTGTAACTGTCTCGCTCGATGCCACTCTGCCCATGTCTCTTTCCACGTCTCACGCTATGTAACTGCCTCGCTCGATGTCACTCTGCCCATGTCTCTTTCCACGTCTCACGCTATGTAACTGTCTCGCTCTCTCCCTTTCTCCCCATCGCTCTCCCCGCCCCCTCCCTCTGCGCCTCTCTGGTGGCTGCCGGCCACGCGGCCCTGGCGTGCATCCCAGAGGAGAGCTCCGAACTGCAGACACGTCTCCGGCCAAGGAGGAGAGGAGTAGATGTGTCCTCGGCAGGCTGACCTTAACTGTCGCCAGCACCCCCTTTCCCTAGATCCCCCAATCTGCCTACCTCAACCCTGTCTCGTTCTCCCCACCCCAACGCCCTGTCCATCAAACGCATCGCCCTCACCCCCAGATTTAATCATTCCCCTTCTATCTCCTTCTCTCCCCAATCAATTTCTTCACCTCACAATTTCTACTCCTGACACAAAATCTCCTTATCTCTCTCTCAGTAGTCCACCTTCATTTCCTCCCGCTCTGTCTCTCTTCCCACTCTTTCTCAGTCTCTCTTCATCGTTCTCTTTCTCCCTGTCAATATCTTTCTTCCCCAGTCTCCTTAAGTGACCTAGGGCCAGATGGATCATTCTTAACAATAGCGATTACCTAAATGCATGTTTTGTGAATCACAATTAAGTAATCGCTATTGGAATGCATGAAACTCCAGGAATTTCATACTGCGATTCGCAAGGGCTCGCAAATGGACCTACCTCATTAATATTCATGAGGTAGGTCACAATTTGCGACCCATTGCGAATGGCTACAATCACAGGGATGGTGGCCTGCTGGGCTCAGCACACCACCATGTCTGTGATTGCTTTTCAATAAAGCATTTTTTTTTTTTTTAAATGCAGCCCGTTTTCTTTAAAGTAAAACGGGATGCATTTAAAAATGAAAAATGAAAAGTTTTTTTTCATTTTTTAAGAGTAGCTCTTGACAAGCGTTTTCACATGCATTCACAAAGGGGAAAGTGCCCCTTGGGGACCCCTTCCCCTTTGAGAATGTGTTACCACCAATTTGAAATTGGTGGTAACTGCATTCACGGTCACAAAACAATCATACACACCTCTGCGATTCGGTATTAGGAAGGGATGCCCTTGACACGCCCCTTCCTAATACCGAATCGGTATGTAGTCGCAAATCCAATTTGCAATTCGGTAACAAGTTACCGAATCACAAAGTGGACTTGTTATATATCAAAATGCATTTTTGCGATCGCAAACGGCCCGTTGTGCCATTTGCGATCGCAAAAATGTTTGATACATCTGGGGCCCCCTACTGTTTAACTCTCTTTAAACCCCTTACTCTCCCCAATCTTTCATTTCTCTCTCAATGCCTTTCATTTCTATTCTATCAGTAATCCACTTCGTTCCCGCTCTATCTCTTCCTACCTCAGTATTTCTTTCTATCTCTACTAAAATCTGTTTACCCAATCTCGTTCTTTCTCTTCTCTTTCATATATTTCTTTCCTTCTTAATCTCTTCTGCTGCCCCAATCTGTGTCCTTAACAGTCTATTTCACTCCCTCACTATCTTTCGCTTCTTTAATGTTTTTCTCTCTCTCAGTCTTTTTTATCTCCCCTCCACTCTCTACCTCTCCAACTTTCTCCCTTTAACCCCTTTTCATTCCCTTCCAATATATTCTATATTCTTTTTCCCTCCATCAGTACCTCTTTTCAACAAAAATCTATTCTGCCTTTCTCAACCTTTCTCCCTCCTAATTCCTATCTCTCCATCCAGTACTTCCTCCCCCTTTTTTCTAGTCCATACATTGTTCACTCCACCATAAAACACTGCCAAAGTCCCTCTCCCCTCAAATATTTATCCACCAATCACTTTTCTCCCTCTGAATCTCGTCATTTCCCTTTCCCTTACACGTCCTTTCTCCCTTATGTTGTTATCGCTCCTTTTATGACATTTCTTCCTCAATATTTCTGCTATCCAACTCCTTCTCTTCTTCAAAATACCTAATCGCCCCTCAATGTCTTGTCCCAGACTTAACTTTGTGAGTGGAAAATCACCTTGGAGACTGGCGAGCTTAACTTTCACACTTTTTTGCTGCTCCTCACTTAGACCCACTCATAGACCCACACACCCACTTTCAGACACTCATGCACCCAATCACACATCCACTGATAGAGACAGGCCCTGTGTCCATCCAGCGCTGCGCAGGACCAAAGGCTATGCATGGCTCGGGTTTGGGTGGTTATAAGGGCTTAGCTGCAGAATAATGTATAATATTTTAAATTACTTTATGTTAAAAAACATAGAAATTCACTGAAAAAAACAAAGGTTACAGGGACGTTACAGTTAGTTTTTGAATTTACTCATACAAAACCACCGAAATTCAGCAGTTTTAACTAGTAACTATAACTGGCGCCCTAAGGTAACTATAACTTGTGCCTTCGCCAGACACAGCTAATTACTCCATATATTATTTCATTGATGAGATCTTGTATGTCATCTTTGATATTACTGCAACGGGTGCAATAACATTATTGATAAGAAAACTGTGCATGTGAGTTATAGTTACCTTAGGGCGCAAGTTATAGTTACTTGAAATAACTCTAACTATAACTGCTGAATTTCTATGATTTTGTACGAGTAAATTCAGAACCTAACTATAACGTCCCTGTAACCTTTGGTTTTTGGTTGTCCCAATTTGCATATATATATATATATATATATATATATATATATATATATATATATATATATATTTATAAAGATTCACAATATACATATATATTTGTATCAGGGCAGCCATATGGAACATACCACAGTATGGGCAAGGAAGTCTAATTTTCATGCTACTGAAACAACACACACCTCTGTAGCAGGAAAATTAAAGCAGGTGTTTAATCGCCCACCCATTAAATACTACTGTGTTGCCTGAATTAAGCCTGGCAGAACAGCAGGGGTCTCTTTTAAACAGTACTCTGTCTGTGGTGTCTTGAAAGGGCCAGTGTGAAAGTGAGCCTTCTAAGCACAGTGATAAATGTGCATGCTCACCGGACCCTCTCCCAAAAACGGAGCATTTGTCTATTTTTGTAACAAGTGTCGGGATGCCGGGAGAGTCATCAGAAACCCAGGACTGTCCGGGCAAATCTGGGATGTCTGGTCACTTCATACATAACCAACATTTCTGAGTACTTTCAAAGCAGGGAGTCAGAGTGCATGTGTGTTTTTGTCTGTGTTTATTTAAAAATTCTTTGTGAAATCCACCAGACACCTCACCATGCCCGACTGAAAGCACCTGTACCCAACTATTTTCCAGAAAATACATTTATTAGGGGGCTGTAACACCCCAAATACCCTCTGTAAAGCTACACTGCTGGCGGTGACTTCAAATATTGTTAAATAAATTTGGTCTCCGTGCACTGGCTATAGTATCTGAGTGTGTGGAAGTCATGGAGTTGGCATGCAGAGGCACCAAGTGCTCTACCAAGGGGAGACATGCAAAAGGCTGTTGAGGACACCGACACTCCACAGATGGCAGCTCCGGACATACCTATAGCCGCTCCTGAACTCCAAGCTCTGGCAGGTGGTCTGATGAAGGCACCACAGCATCATGCGACTTCTCTTCTCGATGCCCTCCTCACCGCTCAGGATGCTATTGAAGGAGAGTTGCTAGAAGAAGACATATTTTCAAAGTGCTGGTGTTTTGGCTGTTCTGAGACTTTTATGGGAGATCCCAGATTCCCCTTAAAGTGACGCTTCTCAAAAAGATGACAAGAGGACGTTTTCCCCGGCTTCAGGCCACAGCACTCTGATTGTAGGCAGCTTACCTGGTTGTTGATGATATTGTTGAAAAAGAATGGAAAGATATTGAAACCCAGACTTTCCAACATCTCTGGCGAAGAATTATAAGCTGGAAGGGTTTGAGACTGAGATGCCTTCAATTCCAAAAGGAGATTATTTAACAGCTAGTGGATCCTCACTAGATACCTTCAATCACTAAAAAAGTTGCCACCGCTTAAAAACGCTCCTTTTTTTGTCCATGCTTGCTGCTCTCTTGGGGAGTTCACGACCAAAATTGTCCAGTCTCTAGTGATAGATCTTCAGGCTCCATTTGATATTTTGCAGAAAAGGGAGAACCTGGTCCCCAAAAAAGGACCAGGGCAGATTTTTATCGGGCGTTACATTTGATGAATGATCCTCACCCGCCGCTGCCCCTGTTGCTGCCATTTCTGGGAGGTGGCGTATTTGCTGAAATCATGGAAACTGGATCCAGCTCAGCACAATATATTCTTTCATGTGTCCTTCCTGAGTTCCTTGTTCCTGAGTTTGACGCAATGATAAAAACTTCTATGAGGATTGAAAGACTTTGTTGTTTTTCACTAGCGCCTTTCTAGAGGCCAGTCTATCTCCAAGCGTTGTGCTTCTGGCCGCAAGAATCAGCATTTTCGGTTGCAATATTGATGGTCCTCTTGTGGCAGACCTGGGAGTCGGGGGACTACCACACTGAAAAACACCAGCCCCAAAGCCCTGCATTTTCTAATTTTCCTTCTGCTCCCTCAAAACTATGTTCCCACCAGCCTCACTGCTGGCTGTCAACCTGATGCAATTCCTAGAGGTGTGGCAAAACTCTGTTTCAGATCAGTGGGTTCTTATGGTAGCAGAGAGAGGATACTGTCTGGAATTTCAGCATCAATCATTTGAAGATATTTTTAATCCATCCCTCCACTGCCTTCTTTTTTCAGTCATGAAGCTCTCCTCAGGGGTAATGGTTTTGCTCTTGTACAGAACCTCAATTGCTCCAGTGTAGGTAGAAGAACAAGGTCATGGAATGTGTTCAGTCCTTTTCTTATAGGCAAGACAAAATAACATTGACTCACAATAGAACTCACTTTGTCTGAGCAGATTCCTGTAGCATCGTCTTTAAATATGATTACTCTATACCCTTTTATTCCTCTACTTTATCCATGGAAACTTTTGATATCCTTGAATTTCGAAAGTGCTTGCTGTCATGTGCCAATTCACTGAACCTTCAAAGATTCCTGTGTTACATAGTATGAAATCAACACGTTTAACTTCAGCCATTACCCCTTGGCCTGGCCTCACCTATTTGGTCTTTAATCAGATTCAGGTCCATTTGGTGGGAATAATATTTTCTAGGTTGATTAATGTCTAACCTGGATGAATGACTTAATACCATTTCTTTTTTTCTGGACTTAGGAGAATGCTTGACAAGGGTGTCTTTTACTGCAGGGACATGAATTTCTTCCCTGTTTAAGCAAGTTCCACCTCCATCCCTCTGAAGATCTGGGCCCAGATTTATCAAACTTTTTTATGTCGCCCTTCCAACATGCAAGGCAACACAGGGCGACACAAAACCTTGAATGAGACTTAACCTGACACGCAGAGGCACTGTGTGTGGCTTGGTAAATATGGTTTAATGCCTTGCATTACTCTACGTGGTTGGGGTGTTACATGGGTGGAGTGTGGGTGTTCCCTCGCATTCACCTATGTATTCTGATGCATTCCCAGATTTACCAACGCTGGTAGACTTGAGAATATGTCAGAATTGTACCCCTTCCCGATAGAGGTGCAGCAAGGAGGAATATCTATTTCTACTCATTGTTTGCCCTTTCTAAGTGTGTTGCATTCTGCAGCTTACTCAGAAAGAGGAACATGCATCTAAGGATTGCTTTCATGCAGGACGTTGCCCCTTCCTGCACAAAAACAATCCTGCTTGTAAAACAGACCCTCTAGCACACCGTCCGGTGTAGCTGCATTGGCACTAGGCTGCACTGAGTGTGCCAGCGCAAGGAGAGGACCGCAATGTGCCATATCTTGATAGATCTTGTGCATTCCTGCCCTCTCCCTGTCATGGAAAGCAACACAACAAGTTGACTTACAGCTTTGTTTGACAATGATAAATCTAGGCCTTGACGTTTATTGGAGCTCATTTCAGCACTGGCTTCTAAATGGTGTTTCTGCCAGAGTAGATAAAAATGAGACTTTAGGAATATATGTCAGCTTCAATCCAGAATTCATTGAGGCCACCAGAAGTTTTGAGGTCCTCACTCTCATCTGTAACCTCTTGTGCTGATTCATCATATGTCCCATTGATCCCCACTATTCCCACTATTCTAGGTTACGAGAAGGCGCTTGTGGTTTCTGTCTTTTTAAGAGTCTCTCTCTCCTGATTGCTACAGAAGGAGAAGCTACCTCCCAGCATGTCTAGTAGTACCGCCAGTTTCCAAGGGCCTAGCCGCTAATGCCAGTCAGGTGGGCTTCATGTGAAGGATGGATGGTCCCCAACACCCATCCAGTTGGAGGGAGCTCACTGCCATTCTAAGAGCACTGCAGTTCTATTCTCTTCAACTGCCCATTCATTTGACAGCCTAAATTATTGTTTATGTCCAGATTATTATAGGTATACTTTAATACACAGAACACTATTGGAACAGAAAGACAGTGAATGAAAATATATAACTCTACTATTTATCATTTAGAGAACATCCTACAGAGTTATCTATGGTTCCAAATATTGCCATTTATGTTTTGGGATCAGAAAGCAATGATTGCAGTGGCACCCTTATTAAACATTGAAGATTGCATGTTGGGGGGTGAACGCTCTGCTACGATTGCCAGCCATGCTAAAGGCTGTTGCACAATGAGATTTTTGTGTGTGTGTGTAATAAATCACTAGGCTTTGTAGTCATTTTGCCTGCTGTGTCACCTTTCAATACGGGCTCTGGCTTGCGGATTAGAGGAAGGTGTAATGTCCCAATTACTTACAGGTAATCTTCATTACTCTGAGTCCTAGCTTCCTCGTCTTAGCCCTCATTTTTTCCTCTCCTGTTGCCTTCTCTCTCAAATTCCTGTTCGGAAGTTACAGTAAAAGCAGGTGGGAAAGAGAGGAAGTTGTGAGAGGGAGTCGCAAAAAAGGCAGAGGGCTAGTTCGGAATGCCTACCTCCAGGGTGAAGGCTTCACTCAGTACAAAGATGACCAAGCTATGTATGAAAATGGACAATATGTAATCAGGGCAATAGTCTCTTACTCTTCATGTCAATTTATCCTAACCACCAATCCCTTTCTCTTCACCTCAATTGTCTCTCCATCTCATGCTCCCCTACAATCTGATACTCTCCCTTAAAACATATTCCCTCCTCCCCTAGCTTTGTATTCGTGTTATACCTTTTTATCACTATTAATGACTCTCTATCTCTATCTCTCTCTCCATCTCCCTCTCTCCCTCTCCCTTTCTCTCTCCCGTCTTCTCCATCATTGTTTTTCTCCTCTCACATCTACTCCCATTTTATTGACCAATCATCATGCAATTTGACCTGAATAACCTTTCAACCTGGGCCTCTGCAGTTCTCACATTTGATTTGATTTCATCTGATTCCACACAGCATCACATAGGCCCACATGCCCTGAAGGTATTGAGACTGACCGAGTTACTTTAAAGATATATGGACCAGCCAAAAAAAGGATGATGTGTTTTACTCTGGTCCAGGCTGGATCTTTGGTCGTGGGGAACATGAAAACATATTCACAGCCTCACAATCAAAATCTCTCTTTTTCGCATGGTAAGAATTTGTCCAGCTGTTTCTGAGAGAAATTTTATTCAGATTGCTGGTATCGATGACTTCGTGATAAGCTAACATCCAGAATGTTATATTTTGTCATTAGTTCGTTGATGTACTCCCAAGTAGAGATCGTGTCATATTATTTTCTATAGTCAGGGTACCACAATCTTTTTGGACGTGCTTGCCCACCCACTAAATAGATCGTGTGTGCATTTGAATAAATCCCAAATAACATATCTTACAAACAAGCACCTTGATTTGCCAACCTGCAGGAGTTCAGACATCATTCCAGCAACAGCCAGGATTTAAAATTCAATATCCATCGACCCTTTCTTTCACACACGGAATTACTGACACCAGATGTTAGCTCGACAATTGCAAGAAATGATCCAGATTTTTTTTTTTATAAAGTCTGATATCGGTTAAAACAAACAATTCCAACTGCACCCAGAAAAATATATAAGGTAGTTAATATGCATACTGATATGATTAATTGTAGGAAATGCATTTCACCTCTCAATCAAAATATTCCAGATATATACATAATAAAACAACAATATAAACTGAGTTAACACATTTGTTTCAAACGTTTTAGAATTAGTAAAACTTGAGTTTTAGATAACGTGCAGGTCTTGAAGGATTTGGGAATTTTACCTTATATCTCCTTTTGATCATTTGACGTCATAGTTGAGATTTGAGGGATGAACTGAGGACAGAGAACAAGAGAACTTGTCAACAATCATAAATATGTATTTGTTGCTTTCTAAGGCCCATCATTTTCTTATTCTTTCTAGTACGGTGATAACTTTACTTTAGTAGCAAGCACCTACCGGCTCTTTTCTGCTGTGAATGTCAAACCTGAAGTACAGACACAAAAGATATTGGTCTCCCACAGGCTCTTCCTGAAGCTCTCAAATCTGCACCCAGGGTTGACGACAAGCTGCAACCGCACAACTTGGCCACCTATCACTGGGTCGGGGAGTAATTCCATATATTTTCAAAATACGCGAGATCTCAATACATTTCAGTTAATTCAGTTGATAATTTGGCTAACAGACAGCAGGAGACCCACTTAAGACTTTATGAAATAAAGAACTTACCAAGGTTGGACTTTCTCATTGATCGGATGACCCGTGAAGAATTAAGTTCCATTTCAGAATATTGCCAATCCACAAAAACGTAGAACATCTACTCCGGTAAACTCGGGTGACTTTGAACAGGGTGACTGACAGCATGATTTTTGGTGACTCCTTCAGAAGGTCAAGTTGCCTAGCAAGGGAAAACCAGCTAGGGTGACTACAGATCAATTGATCTAACTACTATAAAAAAAATGTCAAACCTGTATCCTCCTGCAGGCATTAAAACACTAGTTTTTGTGGGGCGTGGCTTCGGGCGTCAAGATGGCGGTGACACTCTAAGAGTGCTCCGGACCCCTCCGTCATCTGCCGCAACAAGCCCCGTCTGTCCTGTGCCCAAACTGTCCCTGCCCGGTCCCGGCGCCTGCTGGGGAGTCAGATGAGGTGGCTCGGGACCGTGCGTTCGCGGCAAAAGCCAGAGAGAGAGCCCCGTCCCACGGGGTTGAAGATCGGGGCCTACCCGCGGCCTGGATGTGCGGGGCCAGCCGTTGGTGGCGGCGGAGGTAGCCTTTGAGGCCCCCGCGCCGTGTTTGCTGTTGAGTGCTGACGCTGGGGGCACAACCTGATCCCTGCCATGCATCCGCCGTGGAGACCAACGAGAGGGCCCTGTTCCCTCGCAGACTGCAGCCTGAGGCCTACACCACAGCCTGGGAGCGCAGGGCCAGCTGTCGGTGGCGGCGGGGTGCAGCCTTGGGGGCCCTTGCGCCGCGTTTGCTGCTGAGGGCTTAATTCGATCCCCGCACGCAGTGGGTGCACAGGAGACACCGGAGCCCTGGTGGGCGGAGTGCTGTGGAGTCCGCGTCGAGTCGGCAGAGAGAGCCTGGATCACCAGAGGTGCCGCGGGTATGGAGCTCGCTAGCGGTGGAGCTGAGGTCGGCCTGATTTGACCCTGCTTGGTGCTGCGGCGCACCCGAGCTGCAGAGTGGAGAAGTGGCTCGGGCAACCAGAGAGGGGGCGCCGCACGGACCCTGTGGAGTGGGTGGGGGTTGGACGACCCCCCCACCTCCATGAGGAACTCAGTTGGAGGAACGGAGTGACTTCAGGAGATATGGGGGAGTCCGGGGTGCTAAGACCGCCCCCCCCCATACTCACCGGGCCCTGAAGTGCGGCGCCACCAATGAACAGATGACGAGACCCTGAGAGAGAAAGGCGGTGGACCGGGGACGACGGAAGAGGAGTTTGCCAGCGAGCAGCGAGGCACGAACTTGAGGTATGGTGCTGGCGTACGGCATGCCGAATGGCATCGCCTGAGGGGGTGTGGGCCGGCCCAGGTCTAGGGGGGGTCCTGCCGCCTGCTGCCTGCCCCCCCCCTTACTCGCCCCCTGGCATCTAGTCCTGACAGGACCTGGTCGCTGGTATAAAATCCCCCCGCTGGCCTGCTGGCACTTGGTGGTGTCGTGTCCTGAGTGGCTAAACTCCGGGATGCCCCCTGCACTGGGTCGGCATGGCGCATGCCCCCTGGGCCCTACCTGGGAGGTGACTGGACAGAGATCCAGTAAAGATTACGACGCCCCAGACCTGCGTGGCAATTATGGGGAAAGACAAAACCAGTAAATAGCCGCCGGCATCCCAACAGTGCATTGATCAGTTCACCAGCAGGCGACCTCCCAGGGGACAGGCGACCCGGTGCCAAAGGCCCCTGCTGCGGAGGGGATGAGTGTGATCCTGCAGGCCATTCAGTCCTCCCAGCTGGCAGTTGAGAGTAAGATTGGTGAAGTGAGAGAGGATGTGGGCCTACTGCGGCAGGACTTGCAGACAGCGGTGGGCTGCATCATGGAGGGCGAGGATTGGGGCTTCCAGGCGGAGGATGAGATCACGGACCTTAAAACTAAATTCGCCCAGCTGCTGACCCACACGGGAGAACTCCACCGTAGGGCCGAAGATGCTGAGAAGCGCTTTAGGCATAAAAACCTGCGCTTCATTGGCTTTCCGGAGGGAGCGGGGGTGAACCAGGCGATCGAGTTCCTGGAGCGCTGAATCAGATACTGGGTCCCTGAGCAGTGACTATCCCCCTGGTTTGCTATCAAACCTTCACCGGGAGGTCCCAGACGGCCAATGATGGCAAGATTCCTAAATTTTAAGGACCGGGACACTATCCTTAGAGAGGAAAGATCACACCCGGACCTCCGCTGGGACAAACACAAGATCTTAATATTCCCGGACTATACTAGAGAGGTGCAGGCCAGACGCCGCTCCTAAGAAGGAGTCAAGCAAAAGCTTAGGGTGATGCAATTGACCTATATGCTCCTTTTGCCCATGCGCCTCAAGGTTCTTATGAACGGGAAATCCTTCTTGTTTGATTCACCCAAGGTGGTGTGGGACTGGCTTACCAAAGAGCATTGAGTGGCCCAGAGGGGTCCCCCCGACTCGAGGACGACTCCTCAGGGCCCGACCGTGTTGACCTGCCCTCGCTCCCTTAGAGGGCGACATGCATGAACTCTACGCAATTGGAGGAGGGCACAGTGGAGAGCCTCCTGCCTTGCACTGGTCGCGGGGCCGGAGGGCGGCCGCATTGCAGAACTCCGACTATATGGAGGGGTCCACCACTCCACACCAATGACAGAACATTTGTTTTTGAGGTTCTGGTTGTGTTTAAGGGCAACAGATGCTTCTGGACTGGAAGTATGGGGCGTGGGCAGGCAATGTTAATGCAACAATCAAATGTTTCATTGTGGTTGAGTAGTAGTTACGTTATTTTTTTGCTATTAGTTGGTCACATCACGGCTCTTGGACAGGCACATTACACACACCATTACCAGTTCCCCACAAACGCCAGAACCGTCTAAGCGGTGCTTTCCTGGAATGTTAATGGGCTCCTAAATAAGATAAAGCGGTCCGCGGTCTTTACCACCCTCCGCCGCTTTTGTGCCATCTATAGTCTTACTCCACAAGACCCACTTGCTTGGTACCTGTTGCCCTATGCTTACGCGAGGTGGGTATGACAGGATCTATCAGGCGGGCTTCTCCAGGGGCTGTATGGGAGTGGCTATCCTGCTGCATCACTCATCACCCATAGTGATAGCCACTTCGAGTTGGGTCCACAGGGACGTTATGCAGTTATGCAGTAGTGTCCGGGACAATGGGGGGCACCCGGTCAATATCCTGAGAGTCTATGCTCCTCGGGTAGCGTCTGAGCGCTTCTTGGTTGCCCTCCGGGAGGTAGTGGCAGGGCTTCCCCCGGGTCTAACCTTACTGGGGTGGGGGGACTTCAATTCCGTCATTAACCCAAAGATGGAAACCACCGGACCCCTGACCACGAGCCGTTCTGCTCGGGATTCCGGACTGAGCCACTGGGCAGAGGGCCTTGGACTCTGCGATGTGTGGCGGATATGGCATCCTTGAACGCAGCAGTATACCCATACATCAGCAGCACACCACACCCATGGTAGAATAGACTTTCTCCTCATGCCAGCCCTAGATGTTCTCAGAGTCACAGGGGCTGAGATACTTTCGCACGGGGTCCCAGATCACGCACTGCTCCTCGTTCAAATAGAAGACATAGACGCTGCCCAGAGCCTTGTGTGGTGACTAAATGCCTGGTACTTACAGGACGGTGACTATACCTAAGCCTTAGGGGACCAACTTACACAATATTTCACAAACAATCTGGGGTCCGTGCCGTCCCCTGGTATAACCTGGGCTGCTTGCAAGGTGACCCTTAGGGGGCAAGCCAGACATCTCCTCCGAATGCAAAAGCACGCACGGAAATAAATGGTGTCGGAACTTGAGGCTCGAACGCCAGCTTACCGTCTCCACACACGCATCCATACCGAGACAGCTAGCCCTGGTTAGGGAGGAGATCAGGCACTCTACTCACGAAACGGTGAAGCACATGTGGTAAGCCTCGACAGCCCGCATGTATGGGTGGGGGGATAAGAATGGAAAGCTTTTGCAGTGGCTTATAACTCTACTCATGGCGAAAAGAGTGGTCCCTGAGGTCGTCAAGGAATCAGGAGCCATATCCTGGACACACAAGTGCACAAAGCTTTGCCACCTATTACACAAGACTCTACGAAGAGCAGCCCAGGCCCCGAGTGGAAAGAGAGACCCCTTGTTGGGGGAGGTGTCCTTCCCTAAAATCTCGGCAGTGGAGAGACAAGATCTTGATGAACCCATGATGCTTGAGGATGTCAGGACCGCTATCTCAGCATTGGCTGCGGGCAGAACTCCAGGCCCCAACGGTTTCCTGGTGGAGCCCTATAGCAAGTTTTGGTATATCCTAGCCCCTCACCTACTTGCCATGTCTGAGGATGCCGAGCAGACAGGTGGTTTTCCCCCGGGCCTCAACCAGGCCACCATAGTGGTGATCCCCAAGACCAGCCCCCCTTCGCAGCACTGTTCTGCCTACCACCCCATCTCACTCCTCAACACCAAAGTTAAGATACTGTCCACGATACTGGCCACTAGACTGAAAAGAGTGCTACCCTCGTTGATACACCCAGACCAGTGCAGCTTTATGCCAACTAGAAGTACTAGGCATTGCATTAGACGATTACACGTGGCATTGGCTAACCAGGCCCTCCTAACCCCTCCTCTGGCGCTCCTCCTCCTGGACTTCGAGAAGGCGTTCGACACAGTACACTGGACGTACCTTCACCAGGTGCTTGTGAGCGCCGGGTATGTTCCTATTCCGAAGAGTAGTGAAACTCCTTTACTCTAATTCAACGGCACGGGTGCAGGTAAATGGGGTTGTGTCGGACCAGTTCCTTATTCGCCGGGGAACCCGCCAGTCCCCGCTTCTATTCGCACTGGCGATGGAGTTACTTGCAAAGCTCATAAGGGAGGATCCCTTGATCGACGGTTGGTCTTGGCCCACTGGGCGAGAAGACGCGGATGATGTACTCTTGTTCCTGGCCAACCCGGCCAACAGTGGACACTGACTGCTGCAACTGCTGGGGCTGTTCGCTGAGGCCTCAGGCCTGACACTCAACCCCAGTAAATCTCTGTTGTACCCCACAAGGGATTGTTATGACTGGCAAAGTACCATCCCTATCTGACGCAACAGCTTCCGGTATCTGAGAATAACTATAGCTCTGCTGCCAGAACTGGCATGGTCACTTAACGTCTCGCCACTGACTCAGACGGTCAAGGAAGACCTCCAGAGATGGCGGTCTCTGCCCGTCAGCATCCTGGGAAGGATAGCGCTGTATAAAATGATGGTATTATGCCGATTCCTCTACCTGCTCCACAACTTCCCCTACCCTATCCCCAAGCGGTGGTTTAAAGAAATGGATGCAACTGCACAACAATTCCTATGGTATAATACCCGCCCCCGGCTGGCATTCCACACCTGCCAAAGTGATGTGTATGAAGGTGGTTTGGGGATGTCCAACCTTTATCTTTACTACCTAGCAATGCACCTGCTGGTGATTAATGACTGGCTGGGGGAGGCTGGTCAGACCCTGCATATCAACTAGAACTTCTGACGATGGGCTTCTCTGGCCTGCTCGGAATGCTATATGGCAACCCCCTGCCGCATAGGGTCTCTGAGGTGACAAGAGTGTTACTGATGGGGTGAAGGGTGGCGCCGAGGGCGACAGGTTGGTGGTGCCGTCTCACCCAACAAACTCCGCTGTGGCACGGGACGTGGCTGGGGGAGGTCTCGGCACTGGAGAGGTTCCATAAATGGGATCTTATAGGCATTTCACTATTGGGCGACCATGCGGTGCTTCCAGGAGCTTCAACTGAGGTACTTGCTTGCCAGGACCCAATTCCATAGATATCTACCACTCAGGCACGCTCTAAACCTGCACGTCTAGGCAGGTGCGGTCCTTCCCCAGTTTAGCCCCGTGGAAGCCAAGATGCTGATGGGCAGCCTAGGTAAAGGGAGAGTTTCGCGAATATACCACACCCTGGTCACTAACACAACACAGACACTTGGCAGACTCAGGGAGCGGTGGGAACATTGGCTGGGACAAATAGAGGATGAGGATTGGAAAGACACATTGATGGCCCGAGAACTTTGACTATGACCTCTCATCTTCATGTGGTGCAATCCTACTACCTACATACGGCCTACCTCACAACTGACAGGCTGCACAAAGCAGGTCTCCTACCTCATGCCGATTGTCTCCGCTGCGCGGGCCCCAATGCTGACCTCTACCACATGATGTGGAGCTGTCCACATATAGTAACTTACTGGCGAGCAGTGGTGACCGAGATCTCTAGAGTCCTGCAGGTGGAGGTGGAGACTGCCCCGCTGCCACTTTTGTTGGTGGTCCTGGGGTGGTGGGGTCTAATAGATCGGAGCCTTTATTTGGTCCAGTGCATTCATCAGGATTTTCTTTTAACCTGTATATTTTCCCAAAACCATTCAGAGTGATATGCATGCCCATCTCGTTGTTAGCTGATTGCATTTTATTGCATCAGAAAGGTACCAATCGTCAGTAGGAAACTACCTCCAGTCTACAAATGGAATGGGACAGGTTCAAAAATATTTTCTGATTTAGCATGAACTATTGCACATAGCAGCCAAGATTTTGTATAATTGCTGCCAACAAGTGAAACAAGAGGTTGGAGGGTGTTTCTTTCTGATAACTGATACCAGTATAGTGCAATGGAATGTGGAGTAAACAGTCTTGAACTTATGGCAGCTAAAAGAATGCACAGAAGAAAAAAAATGTAGGAAATGTTATTCGATGTTAAGGGGGACATAGCATGTCTCAGGACTTATCTTGCTCCCCTCCAAGGCGTGTGGAATTGATTCATGTGCCTTGATGGCAGTTTTTAATGGCATTGCTATTGCTGAGCTCCTTGCAGGTGTGGAAATGGTTGCTATTCACGAAAAGGTGAAAGCCAGCACTGGGAGCTTCTGACGATATTTGCTAAGAGAAGCAGTTGGATATTTAATAGGACTGGACAAGGGGAAATCTTTGTGGCATGAAATCGAATACCCAGTGGTGTCTGGTCTAACTTTGCCTGTTGTGTGGTTTTGATACAGAAGATAAACACCACAGTAAGGCTGAATTTGATATTCCACAGGAGTCCTTCAGCTGTGAGATGAGAAAGTCGTGATTGACTGTGTCAGATCAAAGATCAAGGCAATGTCTTGACTGTGCTCCCTGCTGGTCAGCAGCTCTTCCATGTTGTTCGTTAAGATTATTGTATTAATTCCACCTGGCCTGAAACCAGACTGGATACCACTGAAGAGGATGTTTCAAGGTAGGCAGAATTAGGAGGTAACTCTTTTTACCAGTGAAGTAATGCAAAATGATGATACCACCTGCATAATGTAATGAGGCACCCCTGAGTCTCCTGTATATCACAGATATTCATTGAAATCAGCCCGAATGGGGCTTTCCTAAAGGGTTTGAAACTTTTCTTGAGGTTCATGCCAATTGAGGTTCAGCCACGATTGGTCTGTAATTCACAGGGTTCTTGTCTCATGGGCTTCTTTGTCCACAGAGTTACTGGGGCACACTCTCATTTTTTAGAGATATCCTTCAGAGACAGGGATGTGTTGATGAATCTGGTAATCACCACTGCAATGACATATTCCTGCAAACCATGGCAACCTTCATTTAGCACCGATTGCAGAAAGAGACCTTGTGAAGTGGTAAATGGTCCCTCAGCAATGGGGATATGTGTATCCCTCCATCTAAACACACAAAAGGTGATGGGAAGTATGCTTGCAATTTGTTTAACCCCTGCCATTTGCTCGGGTAACATCCCAACCCATCATTCTTTTGTTCAGTTTGGACTCAGCCATATGCAAATCAGTCACAAGCAACCAGGGACTGGTTTTGCCCTAATTATGGGCTCATCAGCTGGGTACAGCTTAGTTCCAGTGACATACTGAGCACAGGATGCACGTCTGGGCATACCCATGCCAATTAGGGTGGTACATGAAACACACAAAAGGTGATGGGAAGAATGCTTGCAATTAATCTAACCACCGGCAAACGCTCAGGGTAGCATTGCACCCATTGTTAGCTGAGCCTAAGGCCTGGTGGAACTCAAAAAGTCAGGTCTCCAGCTTCTTGCGCAGTTCAAGAAGTGAGCAGAAGGCTCTTATGTGTAGCAGCAGGTTGTTTCATGCTTTGTGATGTAGTAGATGTTTGACTGCTAGATCTGGTTTTGCGTATGCGTGGAATGTTCGCAAGTGGAAGTCCGGACGAGCGGAGGTGTGTGGAAGGTTTGTGACAGCATATGCGAGTGTTGAGGTATGCTGGGCCAGTGTCATGTACTATACCCATTAACAGAGATGCTACTACCGCATGGTGGCCCAAGCCTGGTTCCCACATAGTGATTCCTCTTGGATTCTCCATGCCAGGTAGCCCCCAGGATCCAGGCACACTGCGGTGATTGAGAGTAGATGGAGAGCAGGCACCCCCAAGGGTCTCAACTCTAGTATCTCAGCAACCACACTGCATACCGTACTAAGCTGAGGATAATGCATTTAAGGGATCAAGCTAAAAGGCAAATAATGTGGAATGAAGAATTTATGAGTAGGTGTGGAAAATGGACCCTGAGCAGTTGTAGAGTAATGTGAATTACAGGGTGCTGTTATGTCATGATGAGAAATGCAGCTTCACTAGGTCAATGTGAAAGTTATTTAGGGTTGCAAGAGAGAACCAATAAACAAAGTACCAATGTGTACTTTGAGATTAGTTGGTATAGGCAGTGTGCTTTAAATAGCAGGCAGAGTGATTTAACTATGTTGCTTGCTGGATAGTATGACAGCTCAGTTGTTATAGAGCAGAACCGTGTTCACTGTTTTATTCACAATTTGATAGTTGGGCCATTTGAAGGTTTGCCATTAACGTTGCAAGACGCTGAAGGTGAATAGGAGTACAATGAGAGCCTAGAGTGAAAAGCCACTTGACCCAGCAAATACTCACAGACAGAAGAGGTAGAACCTTCAGCAACTTAACTCACAAGGAAGCAGAGATGTTTTAAGGCATGGGCAAAGTGAGCAATTGCCTAGCGTCCTACCTCCCAAGAGCCCCTGCATAAAGTGATATTTCTCAATGTCTCTCAATTTCATTCAGTGTTGTATCCGAGCCTCTTGCCCTCTCCACTCCTGTCCCTTTTTGACTTTATTTTGCAGTTTCACAACCACACAGAGAAAACAAAAAGAAAATAGATAACAAATACACATTTGACTTGTCAGTATTTGACTATAACCTCAAGGCACATCACTAGTGTTGCATAACATAGAAAAGCAGAGTCATCAATATAATTGACAGGTGGGTGAAAAACAGAGCAGAGATTTATGAATAGATTATTCTTGGACTCCAACAGGCTTCTCTTCCCAAAGCAATTCTAACCCAATTCTCCCAACCCCTCAGTCTTTCAGAGCTGGCCCTCGCGCACTCTGAATGTCCCCTGAAAAGCCTACTCCATTTCCACATTGTTAGAAATGGGGTTTCTGGTTGGCTAGGGTATGCACCTCAGCCAGGCAGAACTTACCCACTCTAGTCAGGGCAAGGGAGTTACACGTCCAAGATAACCCCTGCTCACCCCCTTGGTAGCTTGGCACGAGCAGTCAGGCTTAACCCGGAGGCAATGCGTAAAGCGTTTGCACAACACACACATACATGTGACGCAATATCCCCACCACAAAGGAAACACAACACCAGATTATATGAAAATACACTGTATTGTACACAACGTAATTATTAGACCAACATCACATAACAGTACTATCCTGCTACCTTAGCAGTTGTCAGAACGTTACACATTAGTTACTCTGCAAACTAGCAGTAGTCACACATAACACACAGGTTACTCAGTATTCTGCAACATAAGCAGTAGTCAGGAAACACGTTATCACATTAGCACACTTGTCATAAGAATATCATAAAACGCCCATAATAGGAACATTAGAAAATCTATGGCAAGTTAAGCAAACATATTAGCAAGTCATGCCCATAAAAGGAACATGTGCACACATATGTCAACACATCAAAGAACAGGTAGGCAATATAACAGAATGCATAAAGTCTGTAGAAAGAACTTTAAATTACCGGTATATTGGTCCCTTTAGAAAGTACCTGTTCTGATGCAGAGGCACTTCCAGTGCCTAAAACGAATAAATGGGGCCCCCGGCGCTCCTCTGCGCAAAACGGGGGCCTCCTTGATTCCTTGTGGTCAGGGGAGGGCGGCACGCACCTCCTTGATACCCAAAATGGGCCCCTCCGGGGACCGTAACTATTGGGGGCGCCCCTAGGGCTCCACCGGCCCTCTCGAGGGGGGGCCCCGGCCAGAGAAATCTCTTGTGGGGGAGGGGGGCGCCACGCACCCCCTCCGGGTTGCAAAACGGGCCCCTCTGGGGGCCCGCCAATTCCTGGGGTCTCCCTGGGCCTCCGTGGCCCGTCCTTGAAGGGAGACCCCTTCCCAATTGCTTCGGGCCCACGAGGGGGCCCACCAGAGTGCCTGCGGCACGGGCGAGCCTCCGATGAGGCTGCTGCCCCGCCCGCGCGCACCGGGAGAGCCCTCCAGGGCTGGAGCAGGTGAGGGAGAGGCGTCCTCCTCTCCCTCCTGCTTGAAAACAACGCCGGCACCAGGTCGGGCCGGCCGGTGCCCCGGGGGCGCTCCTCGGAGCGATCCCAACCCCGGGGGCACCGCTAGGAGCAGGCTTGCTCCTGATGATTTCGGAACTGGATTTCTCGTGCCCCAGGGACACGGAGCTGAGCGCGATCCTCGCGCTCCACCAAACTAACTTCCCCGGGCTGCGGCGGTGATTCTTTTGGGCACCTCGACGGCAGCGCGCTCAGGAAAGCGCGAGGGCTCATTTAAAAGCCCGGGCTGCGGCGGTGATTTCAGGGCTCAAAATAAAGCGCTCTAGGAAGGCGCGACGGTCTTCCTTCATGCCCGGGTTGCGGCGGTGATTTCCTTGGGCAGACGAAAAGCGCTTTCAAAGCGCTAGGACCCCTCCAAAGCCCAGCAATTGAAAGGATGCCTTTCTTCTCTTAAAGCATCCTGGACAAAGATGTAAAAGATCGTTTCAGGGGTCAGGGGCCACAGCACCCTGCCCCTGGGAACAAATAATCAAGGAGAAGGTACAGGGCTGGTGGATCCAGCTACAGACCAGCACAAGGGGTGCAGATGATGGCAGTTCCTCCTAGTGACCAGGCAGGTCACAGGTCAGCACAGCAGCAGCAGTCCAAGGCGGTTTCCTGGTGAGTCCAGTCATCAGCGTCCTGTGTCCAGTTTCAAGACTGTTCAAATTGTGGGGAAAATTCCCCTGTACTTATAGTCAGTTCTTACAGTGTTTTACAGTGGTAGGGAGAGGAGGTTCCAGCCAGTTACAACTGGTTCTGGGAGTGCCCCCTCTCTCCTTTCAGCACAGGCTCCAAACATCAGTGGGGGGTTAACGACCCTATTGTGTGAGGCCAGGACACAGCCTTTACAAATGTAGGTGTGCCCCGCCTCTCCCTTCTCTCAGCCCAGGAAGACTATTCAGTATGTAGATGCACCTCAGTGACACCTCCACCCTCCCTGTGTACAGGCTGTCTGAAAAGTATGCACAAAGCCCCAACTGTCACTCTGCCCAGACGTGGATTGGAGTCAAGCTGCAAAACACCAGAATCATAAGCACAGATAAATGCGCACTTTCTAGAAGTGGCATTTCTGTGATAGTAATAAAAAATACACCCACACCAGTAAGCAGTATTTATTATCACCATCACAACCATACCAAACACGCCTACGCTAGCCCTCATAAATCAGACAATACCCCTACACATAAGGCAGGGCATTTCTAATGCAATCCTATGAGAAGGCAGCACTCACAGCAGTGAGACACCAAGTTAGGCTGTTTGTCACTACCAGGACAGGCCATGCAATATGGCACATGTCCTGCCTTTCTACATACATGGCACCCTGCCCACAGGGCGTACTTTAGGGGTGACTTACATGTAGTAAAAGGGGAGTTCTGGGCCTGGCAAGTAAATTTAGATGCCAGGTCCCTGTGGCAGAAAACTGCGCACACAGGCCCTGCGCTAGCAGGCCTGAGACAGGTTTGAAAGTCTACTTCAGTGGGTGGCGCAAGCAGCGCTGCAGGCCCACTAGTAGTATTTAATTTACAGGCCCTGGGTATAGAGATACCACTGTACAAGGGACTTATAGGTAAATTAAATATGCCAATCAGGTATAAGCCAATCATACCAACTTTAGATGGGAGAGCACCTGCACTTTAACACTGGTCAGCAGTGATAAAGTGCTCAGAGTCCTAGAGCCAACAGCGAAAGGTCAGAAAAACCAGGAGGAAGGAGGCAAAAAGACTAGGGATGACCATGCGTATGGCCAAAAGTCCAACACAACCCCCTACCAGCCAAAATCCAGGGGAGAACAATCAATACCTTGATGTACTTTCCTGATTGGGGCGATAGAACAAGGACCCAGGCCCACAACAGCAGGGGCATGTTCCAGTTCTACGCCTTCCTGACTCCACTGGGATCTCTCTGTCAATGCGTCCCAGGCAGCCTAGACCAACCCACGGGGATTCTCTAGCTGCCAATGGCCAGAACCAGGCCCCAGGCCATCTAGGAGCCTCTGGTCTCTGAAACCATAATGAGTGGGGGGCGGTAGCCCCAGGTGCAAAGAAACCTGTCTCCACTCCCTTTCCGATCAGTTCAGGGGCTCTACCCTGCCACTGATCCACCAACCTAGGGTCCGCACCCATAGGTTCTACAGGGGCTAGAGGCGAGGCTCTCCTCCCTCTACCCCTCCTTCTAGGATCCCGCCCTCCTCTCCTAGGAGGGGTATCACCAGAATCCACACTTGCCAGGGTGCTGGGTACAGCAGCCCTGCACAACTTTCTCGCCAGCCCAGGATCACTACCTGGCGACTGACCACCCAACCCAGGGACGACACCCTTGGGTTGCACCGGGGTCCGGGGCGGGCTTCCCCCTCCCTGAACCCCACTTCCAGAGTCCTGCGTCTCCCCACCTCGGGAGAAGCCACCAGAAGTTTCACACAGGGGGGTGAGCGCACTAACCGCCCCCCCAACCAGGTCAGAGTTTACCCCCTGAACCTGTCTATCTAGTCCAGGGACGACACCCTTAGACTGGACCATTGCCCAGCGAACCAGGACTTCCTTGGGAGCACACCTACCCCCTACCAGATCAGAGCTTACCCCCTGAATCTGGCAATCCAACCCAGAGTCACTACCCTGCGGTTGAACCACTGCCTGGCGCACCAGGACTTCCTTGGGAGCACACGTACTCCCCATCAGGTCAGAGTTTACCCCCTGAACCTGATCATCCAACCCAGAGTCACCACCCTGCGGTTGAATCATTGCCTGGCGCACCAGGACTTCCTGGGGGGCACACCTACCCCCCACAAGGGAAACACTTTCCCCAAGGGCCACACAAGAGTCTGGCTGGCGCAGGTCTCCTGACCTCTGCCCATCTGACAGAGTCTGGATTCCCCCCAGCCCAGAAATGGTCTCACCAAGGTCATTCCTGGGGGGCTCTGCACTCAGAGCTGACCCCTGACCCTCCAGGTTCTCCACTGGGGCCCGCAGCCCCCTCTCAACCCTATGCCTGGATTTCCGCCTCCTCCGCTGTAGAGCGAGACTACCAGACACCAGGACCGGCGGAACGCTATCACCAGCCACCCGCCCAAGTCCTAATGACAAAATGGGATCCTTCTGAACAGCTGGCCCTACGGCACAGGCTAGGCTCACCTCCTGGCGTTCACTCATGGAACCCTCCAGGACCTGGGACTGGAGCTCGGGTACCCTGGGCCTCAGCCCAACCCCATTCCCTCTCCTCTGAGACTGGACATAGGTGCCTTACCCGCCCCAATACACTGGGACCTACCTGGGACACAAGCCTTTCCCACCACACCTGGTTGGGAAACACCTAGACCACTCTCATTAGGAACACCCCCTAATGTCACACCAGACCCTCTGGTACGCAACCAGAAGTCTGCCTCCTTTGCAAGCTCCCTGGAGTCAGAGAGCTCACACACTGACAAGTGTTGGCGTAACTCTGAAAAACAACAACGAAACAGGTGCTCTCTGAGAATCAGATTAAACAGCCCTTCAAAATTGTTTACTGTGCTACCCTTCACCCATCCATCTAGTGCAATGCAGCAAGCCTCCACAAACTCCTCCCAAGACTGGTGGGACAGTTTCTTACCACCCCTAAACCTTTTTCTGTATTCCTCAGGGGAGAAACCATACTTCACAATCAGTGCGTTCTTCACAGCGGAGTACCCCTCCCTGTCACTCTCTTCTAGAGTCAGTAGGGCATCCCTCCCCTCCTCAGGAATAAAACTCCCTAGGCCAGTTCCCCAATCCTTCTCAGGGATCCTGCGCTCTACCAGAGCCCTCTCATATTCCTTTAACCACTGACGTATGTCACCCCCCTCTTGGAACCTAGGTACCAGATCTATGGGTATGTGAGGAACATCTTTGCTACAGCACTGTACATTGCTGCCACCACTGGACTCCACCTGCAGCGCTGGTGAGTCCAGAACCTTCAGACTGCGCTCTAGAGCGAGTCTTTCTCTGGCAAAGGCCCTCTCTGCCTCTGCCATTCTCTCCTGTACTAAGGCCTTCTCTACCTCAGCCCTTCTCTCCTCAACAGCTAGGCGCGCTAACTGCAACTTCAGGTCCCTCTCTTCCCGCCTATCTCTTAGCTCATCAGGCGTCAAGGAATGAGAGGTAGCCCTGCTTCTTACACTGGACCCAGCAAGGGACTCCCTATCACTGGGGCCTTCCCTGTCAACTGGCGTCCCCAACCGGTCATTCTCACCCTCCTGATCAGTCTCTCTACCACTCTCTAGGGATGAGGTCTGGGAGCCCTCCCATTGGGAACCCTCGCTACACTCAGGATCCTCTGGGTACCCCCTACGCACACTCCCTCCCTGGGTAAATGTCACAAACCTTTCAAAGAAATTCAGAGATCTCCTGAGGTCCCCTTCTACAGGCAGCCCTCTCTCTCTACAGAACCCCTCTAATTCCCCCTGCGTGTAAAACGGCAGGTCCTCTAAATCAAAGGTAAGCCCCATCTTGAAAAGGTACAAATAACTCAACTGTGACAACCACAATACCCAAGCGTGAGAACTGAAAACAGGAAAAATGACCAAAGAGAGAAAGTTAAGAGAAGCCAAACATGTGATGGTCTAAACGCAATCCTTGTAGTGAAATAATGAGTCACAATGGTATTGTGCAAGCGCAAGTCCTATCCTCACCGCTGACTTCCAATGTTAGAAATGGGGTTTCTGGTTGGCTAGGGTATGCACCTCAGCCAGGCAGAACTTACCCACTCTAGTCAGGGCAAGGGAGTTACACGTCCAAGATAACCCCTGCTCACCCCCTTGGTAGCTTGGCACGAGCAGTCAGGCTTAACCCGGAGGCAATGCGTAAAGCGTTTGCACAACACACACATACATGTGACGCAATATCCCCACCACAAAGGAAACACAACACCAGATTATATGAAAATACACTGTATTGTACACAACGTAATTATTAGACCAACATCACATAACAGTACTATCCTGCTACCTTAGCAGTTGTCAGAACGTTACACATTAGTTACTCTGCAAACTAGCAGTAGTCACACATAACACACAGGTTACTCAGTATTCTGCAACATAAGCAGTAGTCAGGAAACACGTTATCACATTAGCACACTTGTCATAAGAATATCATAAAACGCCCATAATAGGAACATTAGAAAATCTATGGCAAGTTAAGCAAACATATTAGCAAGTCATGCCCATAAAAGGAACATGTGCACACATATGTCAACACATCAAAGAACAGGTAGGCAATATAACAGAATGCATAAAGTCTGTAGAAAGAACTTTAAATTACCGGTATATTGGTCCCTTTAGAAAGTACCTGTTCTGATGCAGAGGCACTTCCAGTGCCTAAAACGAATAAATGGGGCCCCCGGCGCTCCTCTGCGCAAAACGGGGGCCTCCTTGATTCCTTGTGGTCAGGGGAGGGCGGCACGCACCTCCTTGATACCCAAAATGGGCCCCTCCGGGGACCGTAACTATTGGGGGCGCCCCTAGGGCTCCACCGGCCCTCTCGAGGGGGGGCCCCGGCCAGAGAAATCTCTTGTGGGGGAGGGGGGCGCCACGCACCCCCTCCGGGTTGCAAAACGGGCCCCTCTGGGGGCCCGCCAATTCCTGGGGTCTCCCTGGGCCTCCGTGGCCCGTCCTTGAAGGGAGACCCCTTCCCAATTGCTTCGGGCCCACGAGGGGGCCCACCAGAGTGCCTGCGGCACGGGCGAGCCTCCGATGAGGCTGCTGCCCCGCCCGCGCGCACCGGGAGAGCCCTCCGGGGCTGGAGCAGGTGAGGGAGAGGCGTCCTCCTCTCCCTCCTGCTTGAAAACAACGCCGGCACCAGGTCGGGCCGGCCGGTGCCCCGGGGGCGCTCCTCGGAGCGATCCCAACCCCGGGGGCACCGCTAGGAGCAGGCTTGCTCCTGATGATTTCGGAACTGGATTTCTCGTGCCCCAGGGACACGGAGCTGAGCGCGATCCTCGCGCTCCACCAAACTAACTTCCCCGGGCTGCGGCGGTGATTCTTTTGGGCACCTCGACGGCAGCGCGCTCAGGAAAGCGCGAGGGCTCATTTAAAAGCCCGGGCTGCGGCGGTGATTTCAGGGCTCAAAATAAAGCGCTCTAGGAAGGCGCGACGGTCTTCCTTCATGCCCGGGTTGCGGCGGTGATTTCCTTGGGCAGACGAAAAGCGCTTTCAAAGCGCTAGGACCCCTCCAAAGCCCAGCAATTGAAAGGATGCCTTTCTTCTCTTAAAGCATCCTGGACAAAGATGTAAAAGATCGTTTCAGGGGTCAGGGGCCACAGCACCCTGCCCCTGGGAACAAATAATCAAGGAGAAGGTACAGGGCTGGTGGATCCAGCTACAGACCAGCACAAGGGGTGCAGATGATGGCAGTTCCTCCTAGTGACCAGGCAGGTCACAGGTCAGCACAGCAGCAGCAGTCCAAGGCGGTTTCCTGGTGAGTCCAGTCATCAGCGTCCTGTGTCCAGTTTCAAGACTGTTCAAATTGTGGGGAAAATTCCCCTGTACTTATAGTCAGTTCTTACAGTGTTTTACAGTGGTAGGGAGAGGAGGTTCCAGCCAGTTACAACTGGTTCTGGGAGTGCCCCCTCTCTCCTTTCAGCACAGGCTCCAAACATCAGTGGGGGGTTAACGACCCTATTGTGTGAGGCCAGGACACAGCCTTTACAAATGTAGGTGTGCCCCGCCTCTCCCTTCTCTCAGCCCAGGAAGACTATTCAGTATGTAGATGCACCTCAGTGACACCTCCACCCTCCCTGTGTACAGGCTGTCTGAAAAGTATGCACAAAGCCCCAACTGTCACTCTGCCCAGACGTGGATTGGAGTCAAGCTGCAAAACACCAGAATCATAAGCACAGATAAATGCGCACTTTCTAGAAGTGGCATTTCTGTGATAGTAATAAAAAATACACCCACACCAGTAAGCAGTATTTATTATCACCATCACAACCATACCAAACACGCCTACGCTAGCCCTCATAAATCAGACAATACCCCTACACATAAGGCAGGGCATTTCTAATGCAATCCTATGAGAAGGCAGCACTCACAGCAGTGAGACACCAAGTTAGGCTGTTTGTCACTACCAGGACAGGCCATGCAATATGGCACATGTCCTGCCTTTCTACATACATGGCACCCTGCCCACAGGGCGTACTTTAGGGGTGACTTACATGTAGTAAAAGGGGAGTTCTGGGCCTGGCAAGTAAATTTAGATGCCAGGTCCCTGTGGCAGAAAACTGCGCACACAGGCCCTGCGCTAGCAGGCCTGAGACAGGTTTGAAAGTCTACTTCAGTGGGTGGCGCAAGCAGCGCTGCAGGCCCACTAGTAGTATTTAATTTACAGGCCCTGGGTATAGAGATACCACTGTACAAGGGACTTATAGGTAAATTAAATATGCCAATCAGGTATAAGCCAATCATACCAACTTTAGATGGGAGAGCACCTGCACTTTAACACTGGTCAGCAGTGATAAAGTGCTCAGAGTCCTAGAGCCAACAGCGAAAGGTCAGAAAAACCAGGAGGAAGGAGGCAAAAAGACTAGGGATGACCATGCGTATGGCCAAAAGTCCAACACACATCCAAACATGTTAATAGCTATCTACTGGTGTCATTCCGTGCACTCTGTAGTAGGCTAGACATCAGTTCTGTATCATCCATCTCAGATCCCACATGTTCCCCAACGCACTCCAGGTACGCCCGAGAGGGCAACCATATATCCTTTGGACGACTGCACTCCAGTAGGTTTGCAGTAAACACCTGAATGTGTATTACATACAGTAGGTCATGTCTGCAAGCCATCTCATTGCTATTCTGTACTGCAATAACAGCAATCCCAAGGCAACTAATAGCTGCACACCTGACAATACCTCCCTGTCATAACCCAGCAAGGCAAGCTCAGGGGAAATTTCAAGGCTCTTGTCGATTACCTCCTCAAGTTCCACCGTCACTCCCTGCCAGACCCACTGAATACCCTGGCAAAACCACGCCACGTGTGAAATCTGCGTCATCTGGCTCCCAGTGAGCGCAATTCTAATTATTTCATAATCCATAACATTGCAAGCGAGTAGGTGTGTAATACACTCTGTTAATGTACTTGAAACAGATAAATCAGTGCCAGCTAGTCAACAAGCCACATCGTACCACCGAACAACCATATGCCCACTTGTTGTCACTGATGGAGACTGCCAGTTCCCTCTGCCATTCTCGTCTGACCCTAGTAACTCCAGGTCTTCACGCTTCTTGGGCAAATACGTATATATGGAATATAAGACGCCGTGCTGTGCTTGTGCATCTGAGTGTCACTGTGCATTCTATTGGCCAGGGGCGCCCCTTTCCTGATGCCCAGGAGCTGGGAATAAATATGTGAGAGGTGCATAGCCTCTCAGATCTGCTGCCTGAAAATACAAGAGGAAGAAGGACTGCCCTGCTGCAATATGGATCTGCACCCTTGGCCTGCACTTCTATGTGAACTGCGCCTGCTGCACAATCTGGTACTGCAGCCCTGGTGACGGTGCCTTGCTTCAAGAAGGATTCAGGAGTGGACTCCCTGCAGTTACAGGCTAGCAGAGCTTCAAGTGAACTTTTAAGGATTTGGCCAGGTGCATTGTGGGAATTGTGGTCCAACTTTCCAAGGACCACCCAGGAGAATCTAGAATGTGTGTTTTGGACCCTTTGTACCTGCAAGGAGGACTTCAGGAAACACCTCCTGAAGTTTGGAAAAGTTTGAAAAAGTTGGCGCTTTGTGTTTCTAAGCACTAGAAGGTGTTTGTTCTTTAAAAATTCAGAGCTCCGGTTTCCTACATTGGATTTTTGTTGTTTTGGTTCTATTTACTGATAAAAATAGAACCTATTTTTGTAAATTGGTGTAGGATTTTTATTGTGTGTTGTGTCTCACTTATTTACCGTATTTGGTGTTTTTGAATGCTTTACACTCAGTCACAGCTATCAAGGGTTGAACAAAAGGCTAATTTACTGAGATCTTTGCTGAACCTATATTTGGTTAGTGGCCTTATTGCCAGTGATAGGTTCATACTTACCGCTACCAATAACCCACTTTCCAACATCTGGTTTACCAGGCTTTAAGAGAGTGACTAGCAGCGCTTTCCTCACTGAGGGTAGCATGAGACCATCCTCCAGTATTTCCTCATACAGTTTCCAGGTGTGGAACTAGTTTATCTTGAAAGCCTTACAGAAGGTAGTCGTCAACCTCTGTTCACAGCACCCTCCCAGCGGGCATATCTTTTAATACAGCTCTAACCTCGGCAGGACTCAGTGGGGTCTTAAGACGTTCTCTGTGTTCATATAACAGCCATTTCATGGCAAAATGAGCATGGTAGTTCACCATGGCATCCTTCTCCTGCACAGGTCTCTCGGTGTATACATTTGTGTAATATCAACGTAATTGGTCGGATATTTAGTCAGCTGCAAACGGCGACATCCCTGAATCATCCAGATGGCATCATATTCCCACCTGGGATAAAGAAGTGCCACCAGAGTGGCACCCGGTGTCTCTCCCTCCCTATACATCCGGGCCACAGCATATTTCCCCAAATGATTGAGTTCACTCTGTGCAGTGTTGTGATAGTCTCTTAACCTGGCCGAGATGCCTCCCAATATTCTAGGATCCGCTGTTTCCCTGTGTCATTGTTCCAGTCCCTATTTTTTTTCCTGCAGAATCTCTAACCTTCCCTGGTGGGATTGGAGGATGCCAGTGGGTTCAGAGATAGTGACTCCCTTGATGTAAACTTTAAACGTCTCCCAGACAGACACAAATTTAGGCACAGAGCTGATGTTTAGGCGGAATAATTTTTTTATTGCCTGCTCTAGTTCTTCCCTGCATTCCGTGCCCAGCAATGAATACGGCAGGAACGGCCAGGTGAAGGCCGCCGCTCACTGGCTATGTAGTTCCAGGTCTAACAGCACTGGTGAGTGAACTGAATATGTACTCACTCATGGTTTGCAACTACGCACCCTTTGTACTAAACTGCATGACATTAGTCAGAAATCTTTGCGCTTGTGCACATTGTGTACTGTAGAGCAGTGCATGTAGACCCCGTCTTCAGGGCATCTGAAACACCAAACATCCTGTAGACCACACTGCGCAGCAATCTCCTGGAGGGCTTGTGCTGCCGTCGAGAAACATCGGGCGTGCCTCTGGAGTGGTCCAGGACAGGGTCCAGTATGCATTTAAGGCATCCTCCCCAGATCTGCGGTACATCCCCCCATCGCCTCAAAGTGGCTTTTAACGTATGGTAAAAGTCAGGGACATTGTAGGCGGGCGCATACACCCCACAGGCAGAATCGTAAGATTCTCTCTCACGCAGCGTGCTACCACATACCTGCCTCCCTAATCTACGCCCTCCATGGGCATGCAAAGTGAAATCAGCCACAAAATAAGCACCCTGTAACCTGCACTGCATAAGCATGCTACTCCCAGGTGGGAGATGCGCCTCCTGCAATATAGCAACATCTATTTCTGTTGCTGCAAGTATACCACTACCTTGCGCATTTTATAACAATCATTAAGGCCCTGGACATCCCATGTAAGGAGCTGCATCAATGGTGCAGGTGGAGTGTGTTGTGTCACCCCATTCCTGTCAATCCCCATTTCTGCACAGCTCAGTCAATTTTCCCATCGCAACAAGTAAACTTCTACCAGTAGTCAGCCTTCGCCATTGTAATAACTTCAACTGTGAAACACATAACCCTTGCCCCCACACACTGTGAAATACAAAAACATACGAAGTGGAAGCAATTCCCACTCCGCCCCTTACATCCCTAAATCCCCGAACAACAGTAAACAGTAATGTGATGCACACATGGGGACAGATATTGCCTCAATGGCACTCTTCCACTCAATAAGGGTGCCGAAAGCTGTGTATAATGCATGCATGTGCCGCAGAGACAGGTCACGGAAGCACAATGCAGGGACCATTGAGCTTATCCACATCGCCCCCCATGCCCAGGCCAGTCCTGTCCTTCTGCCTACGCCCAAGTAACAGGATAATAATAAAATGTACAACATGACTGGTAGGGCCACTTTACTCACGGATGGATGAGCTGTGACTGCATCTCTTGTACCTAACCTGATCAAACCTTTCTGAGACCAAGGACTTAGGCAACTGCAACAATAGGCAGCAGCAACCCAGATGCCACCAGCCATTACTAGGAGTATGTGAGATATCTATCTGTAAAGGAATGTACAACCAAAGTGTCCAGCTTTCTCCCACTGTGTCGCAAAGTAAATTAGTCCTCGAGGTCCTGTGAAGTTTCACTTTAATTAGTCCACGAGGTCCTGTGAAGTTTCACTGTTCACCTTCTCCGATCCTGTGGATGGCACCTCAACTTCACAGTCATGTGCCGTTTATGGAACTGATTTAGCTGCTTTGGGTCACCAAAAATCATTATTTTTCATCCCTTATTACCAGCAGTCGGGTGGGGTGGAGCACGCTGCAATCCAGTTGAAGTTCCTGGAGCTTGCGTTTGGCTGGGATGAATTGTTTACAGGCCTCCTGAACATGTTGTGTGAAGTCCGAGTAAAGCACCATTTCAAAACACATGTATCCTAACATTTTGAATTCTCCTGCCTGAGGAAGTGCTGCATTGGGGTCGTGTGGTGCCAGTGATCAGTGAGATTGCTCCACAACAAAGATATCTGAGAAAGTTTATTGCCCCAATAGGTCGATAAGCAGTTTTTCCACAAACTGTTCCATATTGTCTATATTTGTGGATTATGCAAGCCCCACTATGCGAAGATTGTTGTGGCGGGACCTGGCTTCAAGGTCTTTAGTCTTCTATTGCAGGGTAAGCATCAACTTGTCCAGCTGCTTTTTGTGCTACCTGCTCATCCTCCGCCTCAGAGACCCACCGTTTCACCATATCTGATGGATTACGGAAACGCCCTATATGCAGGAATAACAAACAAACTCCAAACAAAACTGCAAAGAATCCAGAATGCATCCGCCTGCCTCATTCTGGACATCCCATGCTGCAACCACATCTCACCCCACCTCAGAGACCTACTCTGGCTACCAGTATCAAAGAGGATCACCTTCAAAATCCTCATCCACGCACACAAGGCCCTCCACAACACAGGTCCCACCTACCCCAACGACAGACTCACCTTTCACACCCCCCACCCGCAACCTTCACTCCGCCAACCAAGCCCTCGCCTACGTTCCTCACATCCGCCGCACGACCGCCGGAGGAAGATCTTTCTCCCACCTTGCAGCAAAGACCTGGAACTGCCTACCACTCCATCTCTGCCTGACCCAAGACCTTCTATCTTTCAGGAAACACCTCAAGACTTGGCTTTTCAACCAGTAGCTCCCCCCCACCTCCTTGAGACCTTACCGGGTGAGTAGTGCGCTTTATAAATCCCTGATTGATTGATTGATATCGAGGCGCTCAGTGTGCGTGCTGAGGCGTTCTGACATACGGTCCATTCGAAAGGGTAAGGCATCTATCTTGCCATCTATTTTCATTAGACCGTGTTGCATTGCAGACAAGATTTGATTCAATTTGCCACTTGCCTTGGTTTCTGTTCCTCTTGACTCGAATCCGCTGCACTGCCATCCCCTGGGGGTTTGTGTGTCCTGCATGTATTGAATTGCAGCTTGGATTGGGCCATATCAGATTTACCCATATTGGAAGGGATGTCAAGGCTGGCCCCTTGCTGGTGTTCTAAAAGTCAGATGGAATTGATGGAGGGTCAACCAGCAAAATAGTTAGCAGGGGGCCAACGACACCAGCCCACGGCAGCACTCACCACCACCAGGGTTTTTGCTCACTCTCAAAGCGCCCATCCACCCAGGCCAAAGTCACAGCTCCATCTATTCAGTCCTCAGTGATGCAGGTAAGGGGTGGGGTGGGGGGGGGTAAGCACCAGCCCCAAACACCGCAGACACAGCTCTCAATGTCTTTCTCCCACTGTGTTTATCGTGAGAGCCATGTGCCCCCCTCCGCCACTGAGGGTGTTTCTCAGGTGCACCTCCTTTGTGAGGCTCTCGAGGGTGTCAGATGCCTCACTGCAGATGCCTAGGTAGACCCGCGGTAGCTGAGCTTCTGTTGTCTCACTAGGCGCAGTGTCACACTAAGGCCCAGAGGCCATGCAGGTCTGTGTTCTATGAGCATACTGACCCTCCAGCACGTGGTCTGCAGCAGCTACAGAGGGTTATGCACCCTGATCCTAGCCTCTCTCAGTTCCCTCAGGCAGCACAGTCACTTGTCAGGAAGGAGAGTATTTAAATGTTTACATGGGCTGCTGGTGTGGACACTGGCTGAGTATGAATCACTTTGTTTGGGGGTTTTCTGAGCCCTCTCCCTCCCAAGGTACTCCTTAGGGTGCCTCCGGCAGGAGAGGAAGCAGGACACATCCAATGGTGCTCGGCGATCCGCCGCTACCAGGTGCACACAATTAAGCGCCCCGCCCCAGGAGTCCATGTATTTATTCTAGGCCTCAGATGATTACCCTCATCTTCGGTGTGCACTCCCACCATATCAATATAGGGGCCCTTGGCAAGCGCACCGCACAGTTCCACATGCAACTGGGGGCACCAGCGGCCCTCCCTGGCCCCCATTGTACCACTAATGAGATTAAAATATCAGCAAAGCTTCTCCACTGTTTCCTCAGTTCCCAGGGGCGCGCCAACTCGGGTAGGCCTAACTCACCAGTATGACTGCGCCTGGTCAGGCTGCAGAGCCGCACTGTAGCGACTGCCCCAGCCGCAAGCTCTAACTGGGGCTCTAGCTGGTTCACAGTGGCCTCAGGTCTTTCAGTTGTTCCATGTGGGGTTCCACGTCATTCACCTGCAAATGCAGACCATATCTGCAGTGAGCCACGCTGCCTCACTGCCCCGCAGTCAGCTGACAAGATTCGGTCCCCGTGACAGCCAGGCAGCTCCCCTTTAAAGCTGGATGGGTGCACAAGGCATAGGAAATGGCATGTAGATGATTTCAGCTGTGTTTCTAGCATTTGTGGCACCAGGATTATTTAGGATAGAGACACAGATGAAGGAACTAGCCTACAAGGCAGCCATCTTCAAGTATGCAAGCTCCGCCCCCTGTCGAATGTTTAATCCATTTAACAAATAATACATTTTTGTGGTAAAAACGTGTTGGAAGGAACTCTAACCCTAACTCCCATCCCCTAATGCTTACTATATCACTTTACCCAATCATCTGCTTAACCTTAACTCTTATTCTCAACCTTTTATAATGCTAAGGCATACGGCAAAACTTCTTTCCTAATCCTAAACCATGCTCTAACCATTTCCTCAAACTACCATAAATGTAATCAATATCCTAAATATTAACTAAACCCTAACACCAACCATTACAACAACCCTACCCTCACCCTTAATCTTAACCTAAACCTAAAGCTAAGCCCTATCCGAACCCTTATCCTAACCTTTAACTGTACCCTAGCCATATCCCCCAGCCCTACCACACACCCTTACTCTAAATCTTTTCTTAAGGCAAACTCATATCCAAACTATTATTGTAACCATAAGCACCACCTTAACCCTACCAAGCAATTCTACCCTAAAACTAATCTATAGCTTAACTCTAAAGCACACCATAAACTTAAGTGTAACTTTAAACCACATCCTCCTAAAACTAACACTTACCTTTTCCTTAACTAAATAAAGTAAATGCCTTGTAACATTTGTGAATAACTTCTATGTTTCTTTAAACGTTTTGCTTTCAAACTAATGTTTTTCATACTTTACATTTTGAACTTTTTGTTTTGCTATATGATTGCAAGTTTTGATCTAATACACATGGAAGGCATTCTATTACCTTCTTAGAATCAAATACACTCTCATGCAGTTCCATAAAGACTTCTGTAATTGGTAGTTTATTTGTCAGAGGAGACCATGGTGATAAATTAAGAAAGATATAGGCATTGAAAAGAGTGGGGCACAAGGCTGGACAAGGTGATACCGCACAGCTTAGGTCAACCCTTCCGACGTAAGTCCATCTATTCCCATCTGCTCCCCTTTGCTAGACAGGAGGAAGCTTGCCTCACACTAAGCTGTCCTCATCAACTCAAGGTCTAATACTGGGTTATATAGAAAAAAAAGAGGGAGAGAGGTTATTAACCTGACAGTGGTATTATGGTTTCAGTCTCTTGGAGAGAGCAGTTTCTTCCTCCTGGCCAGTCAAATCGACTCTCTACTATGAAATGGTCCAAATGTATAATGACAGGTCATGTGATTTAAAATATGGTTGTAAACGAGGGGCACCATCTTGTTAAATTTATTTGCAATAAAACACAAAATTGATGCAGGGATGATAGTTTATATTACCTTCCACGTTATATTCAAACAAGAAGATTAAGCTTTTAAAGAATTAATTTTCTTTTAAATCTCCTCTTTTGTAGGTATGTGCTTTGTTGGGATTAGCAGTCTTTTCATGTTTTCTATAAACCACTTGATTTATAGACTTGGAGCATTCTTGCTATGGTCACCAATGATCTTCGGCTAATCTGTGATGGTGGGGGAGTGGTGGCCCTGCTCCTATTGGATCTGTAAGTCGCCTTTGACACCATCTCTCAGCAGCACTGATGAAATGTTTGTCAGAAATCAGAACCACACAAAATGTTTATAATTGGTTTGACTCAATTTTATAGCATCTCACTCAGACGGTGTGTCTAAGCGAATTCATTTCTCCTAGCAAGATGGTTAGACACGAGGTCCATTAGGATTTGGATCTCAGCCCGACTCTGTTCAATCCGTACTTGTCTCATCTGGGCACCCTGATATGCTCTGCAGCTTTATGGTTTATGCCTGTGCCAATGACACACAGTTGATCCTTAGGCTGGATAGAAATACTGGCGTAACACCCTATCATTTCAAACCTTACCTTCAGGAAGTAGCTCACTGGAAGTAAGATAATTCTCTGGTATTCAACTTAAAAAAAACTGAAGCTCTGATCTTTGGATAACACAACCTATGGACAGCAGAGTGGTGGCCTTCATCCTTAACTCTCTTATCCTCTCCTGTTGATCATGCTAGAACCTTGGAAGTCATATTTGATTTTAGCCTCAGTTTCGAAAAACACATTCATTCTTTAACAACCTCCTGCTATCGCTTCCCAGCAGTTATCAGGAAGTTTCTTCCATTCCTTCCAGATTCTTCAAGGAAAGAGTTGGTCCATGTCCTTGTAACACCAAAGCTTGACTACTGCAACTCCTTACTGGTAGCTTTAACATCCTACTTCGTGCCCAAAGTGCAGATGATACAAAACACTGCTGCATGGACCATCACTGGAATGATATCAATTTGTCATCATCTGAGGCAGTTACATTGGCTCCGCATTGCCCTGAGAAGCCTCTTCAAACTGTGTTCTCCTGGTATTCTCCCTCACATTGTCCATGGTTTAAAACCCAATATCTAGTCCAAACTCAAAAATATAGAGGAACCAGATTAAGTGGTCAATCATTGTCAGCTCGAACTGCCAAAGCTATTTTTTCCATCTTCAAAACAGAGTTAAGAATCCACCTGTTTGACAGAAAATTGACTACCACAATGCTGATCCCCTAATCTGGAAAGCGTTGTGATACCTCTTTTGATGTTTTGAGAGCTATAAAAGCCTATCATTAATTTACTCATTCAATCATGATTAATTTAATCCAGAGGAACTTTGTTTTTCGTCATACATATGCTGTTTCTTGAATTGCTCTTTGGTCATATCTTCTTTAAGGGTAGTGAGCAGCGTTCCTTGGATTGACGTTGATGTGCCTGCAAGTAGCTCATACGAACACACCCAATATCTTTTAAATATGGCTTTAAAAAAAGGTTCCTATCTAAATAGGTAACTAAATGGTGGTCTGTTCTTGTATTTAAATCATTATCACAATGGTGCAAACGCTTTGTGGCAGATCAGTTGGTATCCTGAAGAAGTCCCTGAAATCACTGAGGGGTCAAACAACTCCATGCTAATCCAAATGGTTTGTGCCCGCTGTCTTTGAGCATTTGAGAAAAAAAATCAAAAATTCATATAAACCAATATGTTAAAAAGATGTTAAAAAAATTGAACTCTCTCGAGCATTTATCCAACTCATTATTTTCCTAAAGGTTCCCTTTTTAGAATTTCAATATATTGTACTTGTCAGTCCATAGAGTCAAACATGTTTATCGGTGATTATTTACAATCATATAATTCCAACAGTTAAAAGAATTTATACAAATTGGAGTGGCAGGTTACTTTAAGTAAAGAAGCTAAAACCATCATTAACAATTACAACCCAACCCCTAAATTAGCACAGGGATAAAATGTCTGGAACTTTAGCAGGGTTTCTAACAATTGACACCTTTGTTTAACCTATCCTGTCCACTTAACATAAAACATAATGTGTCTCAGTAGTTCATAACATTCATGGGCTACAATAGTTGATTCCTGGTTGCAAATACACATAAAACGCAGAGAGCCTCCTTGGGCAAATGACACAAATAACATTTATCATTAAAAAGAAATGCTAGAAATCGAACATTACCTCCCCTAATAATTTGGAAGTAGAAGAATATATACATGAATACCTTCATGTAATATGCAAATATTAAATATAACCAATCAGTATTTGTTTTTAAATTACAAAACTACTAAAAATGTTCTTTAGAATAAATCTAAATTTAATATTTCTGCTCACACCTATTACGCGTTGATCTTTTTTTAGGTCTCGGCTGAAGTGGGCGTGACGACTATAGGTTGCAGAACACAGCATAACATTACATGAAAAAATTCTACAGATATGGCTGACAATGAGTAAGTCTCAGTCATTTTTAATTTTCACCTACAGACAGCACGGTGACATTATATAGCCAATACATAAAATATGAGTGACAGCCCCTTTCTCATGATTGGATGACTTTGTTGTCCATCTCAGTTGTCTCATCTTGAGATTGCTTTGCTATCCTTGTGTTTGTCCCGCCTGGAGACTTTTGGTCTCAAAGTGTTCTGACAGGAGTGGCAGTATACTTCCACTGCGTACTTGTCGATAGTGTCGATGTTGTTTTTTATTTTCTCCTGAGCACTTCATGAGGGTTCTTGTGTTTCCTTTGTCTCGCCCCTGCTTTCTCCTCCAACCACACCGTGTTCTGTTTTCAAAGTTGTATTTATTTATTTTTTCCTTTTGCAGGGACCTGGCAGCTGTAGATTGCTGCTGGGCTTCTCGCATCCTACTTTTTTTATTTTCACCTACTCCCCATGTTATTTTTTTTATTTATGTTTTTTACAAGAGTGCAGCAGCTGTAAAGTACTTACAGGCTGCTTGCATCTTTTTTCGTAAACTCTATTAATTTTTTGCACATTTTTGTTCGCAGTTCTAACATGACCATTTCCATCTTAGGTAAATAAAAAATGGATGCCATGCATCATGACACCTGCATGTGTTATGAGCAAATGTCACAAAACGCATGTGTGCATTGGAATCCATCTTGCAATGGGTTTTCATAAGCAGAAAACCCATTGTAAGATGGGCAGTCATGCATGTGCATTAGTTTGAGGCATATGTTTGCATGTGCTTGGCAAAAAGCATGGGCAAAGCCAATAATTTGGCACTATAGATCCGAGACATATTAACTTTGCCAGTGTCTGTTTTGATGGCTCCCCTGAATTTGTGTGCAACTTGTTTATTATGCCCTTGTCTCCATAGTTTCCATTGGCTATCGTTTTGTGTATTTCCACTCTAGGATGAATAGAGTTCTGCCGGAGATCGGGTTCTGCCGGAGACCCTCTATTTTCTTCTCAGCCAGACATCACTGCTTGTGTACGGGAGGGCTCGATTTTATGCCTGTATATTGGAGATTGTTGGTCTAAAAATGCTGTTACTTTGGAACAAAACTTATTCAGATTTTCATCTTCTTCTCATTGATTCTTCAGAATATGAAATCCATACAAAATTTCGAGATTGTTTCAGATGACGGCTTATCTACTCAATTTTCTAAAGTGATTCCTGTTTGGTAAGCAAAAAGGTACACCTTGCATTGTATCCTGAATTCCTCCTGTTGGAAATTCCTAACATCATGAAAGGCCCATTTCTAGTAGTGCAAGCGTGTCAGGTCCTCAGTAAACCATTCTGAACCTTACTTCCATATTTTTTTGTAGGTTTCAGCAAAGTACTTGATAATAAAAAAAGAACTCGGGCCAGATTTAAAGTTTGGCTGGTGTACTTTTTATCAATCTCTCCCTTACTCCCCATGTGGTGATTGAAAAACCGCCATATATAAATTGGTCGGCCATGGTGGCGGAGGTTGTTTCATCAAAATGGCTGAATTTGCCATTGACAAGCCACTTCCTGGAGAAAATCTCTGGTATGAAATGCACTATTATCTACCAGATTCTCCATGAATGTCCTCCTCAAGTAATGCTTTGAATGTTGTATGTACCCTCCAAGGGTAGCAAATCCAGCAGTTAAGTCTTACTTCACAGTGTAGGTGAGGGTTTGGAACTCTCTTACTGTAAGACACAGGTAATTATACTTTACAAACATTGGGCCTGGTTCATAAAGGTAAGTTACACTTTTGAGTAAGCTTACACTTTTTAGTGTTGGTATTCACAAACTCCAAGTGTAACCTTACTACAAAAGTGTATGTTATATGTCTCCAGCCTCGAGGAATGCAATTAGGTTACTCTTGTGTGGGTGGGTGACGACTCTCCCTAAACCCTTCCCTGCCCCACCCCAAACAATTCTGTTGGACTTGTCCCTCTCTACAGGGTCATTCCCAGACTTTTTACCTTCACCCTCCTGTTTTCTGAACAGAATTTTGTTGGCTTTTAGTGAATTTTGCCACTGCTAACCATAGTTAAAGTATTCGTGCTCTTCCTTAAACATGGTGAAATTGGCTTACACTCAGTTGGCACATTTAATTTACTTCTAAGTCCTTATTAAAGTGGTACTACATGTACCCAGGGACTTTAAATTAAATGCAACTAGTCGATCTGCAGCACTCATTCTGCCACCCAATTAAGTAGCCTCTTAAACATGCATCAGGCCTGCCATTGCAGCCTTTGGGGCAGTTTCAACTGCCATTTCAACCTAGAGAAATAGACATTTTGCCAGGCCTAACCCTTCCTTTTTAATACAAACTACAAAGCCCTTAGGGCAGGGTGCAGTGTATTTAAAAAGTTGGACATATACTTTTAAGTTTTGATTGTCCTCACTGTGAAAAACCTTTAAATTCGTTTTTACATTTACATTAACTGTTTTAGTTTATTTTACCAGTATTAATCAGGTGGAGGGGAGTCTGCCATCAGATTACAGGGGTTGCTGGACCCCAGTTTGCCTTTGTGTTGACCAATCATCTTTGCTGACCCACTATATTGCACGCTAATCCACACCCCCTGGCCACGCCCCTTTCTAGAATGGAGGTCTATTTCAAAGCAGCTAAAGCGTGTCCGCGCAGCTGATATGGCTTTTGTGATGAGCATTCCTCTGTTTATTTTCCTTGTAGGCAGCTTCTGCAAACTTTGTGGGAGGCGCCTGGCTCCCTTACCTTGTCACAGTACAAAGGCTTGCTCCTTGTCTTTTTATTTGGTTCTATACATTTGTGTTCACACTGTTGTTCGTTTGTTTTATTTTACCAGTATTAATCAGGAGGAGGGGAGCCTGCCACCAGATTACATGGGTTGCTGGATCCCAATTTGCATTTGTGTTGCCCAGTCATCTTTGCTGACGCGTTACATCGCACACTAATCCACATTCCTGGCTATGCCCCTTTCTTGAATGAAGGGCTATTTCAAAGCTGCTATCGTGCGTCCACGCGCCAAAGGCAAGCTTCTCTGCGCCCGTCTGCGTCTAGGCCTAGTGCCAGTCCATATGGCCAGCCTGATTCTGATCCTGCCCAGCGTCTAGCTACCCACAACGAATTACTCCAACCCAATAAGGGTAAGTCCGCCAGGTGCCCCCTCCAAGATCATGCTCAGGGTGCTCCCGACTCAATGTTTAAGTGTTTTAACTGTGACTGCTGCATAGCTCTAGATATGCGGTCGGCTCATGGGGAAAATAATGGACGCTGCCTTATTACTGCTCCCCCACGTCATAACACTGTGCCTGGTAGCACCCCTGCACGCCAGGCATCATGCTCCCTTATTAATGCGAGATCCCTAGACAAACATAACATTGAATTTTCTCTTTTTATGGACACTTATAAACTCGATCTAGCCTTTATAACTGAGACCTGGGCTGATGCGGCCTGATCCCCCGGTTTGTCCTTTGTCATTCCTGAGGGCTATTCTATTACGAGACACGATCAAGTAGGTAAGCGCTGCAGCGGCCTAGCAATAATTTTTAGATCTAAGCTGAAGGCTAAATTTAGTCCAATACAGGCCCAACAATGCGAAAGTATTTCATTCACCCTACTGCTATCTAGCAGGTAATCATTCAATGGCGTTAGTTTACTGTCCTACTGAGTGATTTTAATTTTCAACTCAAGGACTCTCAGGTCTCGGATTAGGTAGTTCTCCTCCAGACCCTAGAGGGTTTTGACCTCGCTCAAAAGGTCACTTCCGCCACCCACCGGGCTGGCCGCACTCTTGATGGCATCTTCATCAGCAACTCCCTTCTAGATAGGATTCAAGTCACTCCCCTAGCCTGGTCAGATCACAGTGATGTTCTTTTTAATGTTCCATTAAAACTAGTCAGATTCTCCCACCGGGGAATCGCGCCTTCTACTGCCTCCCATCCTTGGCATAAGATCCAGATTGATTTGTTTATCTCTGCTCTGAACTACTCCTTGCCTACACTGGATGCTAGCCGTGAACATGCTGCAGTGCAGTACACGCCGTGGCTCTCAGCTGCTGTTGACTAGGCGGTTCCAGCAGTAAGCTCCTCCCAGAATCGAGATCGTAGGTCAGCCCCTTGGTTTTCAATGGCGCTCACAGCTCTGAAACAAAGTTGCCTTAGACAGGAGAGGCGTTGGAGGCTGGTATACGACCCTGCGGAAAAAAATTAAATACAAATAATGCCTAGCTAAGTATAAGTTGCTTATTGTCACTGAAAAGGCCACTTATTTCAGAAACAGAATTTTAGTGGCCAATAATTCGACCACAGAGCGTTTTCAGACAGTCACCATGCTCTCCAAGAGCTTCTCTTCCACAGCAAGTCCCATGACTAAATTGATTTGCAATACGTTAGCCACTTTCTTTGAGAGCAAGGTTGAAGACATATACAACAGCTTTTCTTCCACCTCCTCACTACCATTGCCTGAAGTACTGAGCAAGATCTTTCTCTCGCAGTCTTCGTACACCTCCCTCATTTGAAGTGGTTTCTATGCTCATCTGCTCAGCCTTGTCGGGCTCTCCTCTTGATCCATGTCCACCAAAAATTGTAAAGCTTGTCCCTGAAATCATGGCAGGCCCCATGACTATCATCTTTGAGCAGACGTTCTTGTGCAGTTGCTTCCCTTCCATCTGGAAGAAAGCATTGGTGTTCCCTTTGTTAAAAAAGAGCTCTCTGGATTCATCAATTTCTAAGAACTACCACTTGATCTCCTGCCTCCCTCTACCAGCCAAGATGGTGGAGAAAATCATGAGTACTCAGCTCTTGGAATTCATACAAGTAAATGATCTCTTTGATTCCTCCCAATTTGGCTTCTGCGCTGGGCACAGTACTGAAAACAGCTTTACTCAAGGCCACAGAGGAGCTGCGAATGATGCCTGACCAAAGGAAGAGTCTGGCACTCCTCTTATTAGATCTCTCGGCGGCCTTCAACACCATCTGCCATCTCAAGCTATTCGATCGCTTGGCTACGATCGGTGTTGGCGGCTTAGCCCTGAACCTGCTCCAATGATTTCTTGATGGACAGGAACAAACTGTAAGAGTGAGTGATCTGGCTTCTTTCCTTTTTTCTTCTCCTTGAGGGGTCCCACAAGGTTCTTCGCTAAGCCGGACCCTTTTTAATGTATATGTCATGCCGTTAGACGATCTGGTCCTCTTGTTTGGTTTCACTTTAACTTCTTATGCAGCTAACACTCAAATGTTGGTTTCACTAGCTGAGGACCACAGTAGCCTCAGCCCTAGGCTCTGCAATTGCATGCAGCAGTTGACCATTGAATAGGGAAGAATTGTGTGAAATTTAATTCTGATAAAACCAAGGTCATTTTATTTGGCCCTCAATTGTCCCTCTGGCCCCCTGTCCTGCTGGCCACATGACATGGGACCTTTTCTCATCCCTGTGAGGAATGTCAGAAACCTGGGTTTTCTCATTGACGATAAGGTCAGCTATCAGGATCAAGCCAATGCCATGGCTTCCTCTGTGGTTTCCATGCCTAAACTGCTGAAAAATATATTTCTTTACATTTTCATCCACCTGCAGAAGACCCTGGTCACCTTGTGGTATAAGCTAAATTGGACTACTGTAGTAGTCTTTATATTAATGCCCATTAATACATCCTGAACAAGCTTCAAACACTTCAAAAAGCAGCTGCTAGGATCCTTCTAAAGCGTCCTAAATACTACTCAGTGAGCAGTGATATCAAAAAGTTTCATTGGATACCTATATGGCAAAGAATTTCGTTCAAAACACTTTACACCACCTGTAAGGCCCTTCATGGTATGGGCCCGGAATTCCTATGCCACAGGCTCACTTGGTACTCCCCATGCAGGACCCTTAGGTCAAGTAATGCTAAACTCATCGCTGTCCCCAGGTTTAATCGAGTCACCTGGGGCGGCAAGAGTTTCTTTCTTGGAGCATCCAAAGCCTGAAGTGAACTGCCTTTGGACATCAAGAATGCTCCTAATCTACTACAGTTCTGCAAACAGTTATAGACCTCGCATTTTAGATCTGACTAGGTTGTTCTGTTTTCGCTCCGTGTCAGTGTTCAGTGCCTAGGCGTCCACGGGTATTTGTTGCATTTTAGAAAACCTTTTAACATCCCATAACAATAAGTAATAACTTTTGATTGGGGGTAGGCGGGAATGTCATGTTTGGTGTCTGAGGTATTGTAATTTAAAATCATCTTTTAAAGTAAAGTTGGATTTTATGTCACAATTCTGAAAATACCACTTTTAGAAAGTTAGCACAAACTAGCACACCACACCCCGGATGGATCCAGAGGAAGTAAGGAATCCAGTGATGGAGGATGCACAGATTTTGCAGGGGGAGGTATTTAAATGTTACTTATAATGCTGCAATTAAAGTATTTGCTGTGACATGCCACCTGCTATTTACATTTTGGTGTGACACTTCTAGGGCCGCCACTGATGTATTTGCTATGATGCTTCACAAGCGAGACAACCACTTACTTCTTCGCTGTGGTTTGTCACATGCTAATTTACCATGTAACTCTTTGATGTGACATGCCATTTCTAACTCTGCTACAACACTTCAATTGCAAAGCTGGCACTTGTCTTCTATATGTATAACACATCATTTGCCATGCCATTCTGGAAGTATTCATTGGAACACATAAATTGCTGAGCTATCACTTAATCATCTTTGCAACACTTGACATGTTAGGCTGCAACTGAAGTCTTCTTTATGTCACATGACATACTAAGCTTCTACTTAAGACTTCTCTGTGACATGTCACTTGCTAAGTTGCCACTTAAGTCCTTCCTATCACACGCCAATGTCTAGACTCTTATGTATGTTTGTATATGGTTTGTCTGTAGCGTTAACGTAGCCAACAGGCAGCAGAGCACTGCATGTGGTCAAAGACAAGCAAAAAGACAACAACAAATGGAGATGGAGCTGAGCTGAGGAAGGTTAAGGCATTGTGATGTAGTGTTGTTAAAGAGGTGAATCTTCAACTCCTTGCTAAAGTGGAGCAGAGTTGGAGCAGACCTGATGGATACTGGGATGTTGTTCCAGATCCTGGGTGCATGGATGGAACAGGTATGCGTTCTTCTTTTTTCTTTTTTACATTTCTCTGTCTGCAGTCTAATGGTGTTGTGGCTGTGGGTGTGCCGAGAACCACAAGAGATGGTGAGTTTGCCTGCAAGATAAGCAGAGGCGGGTGCTGACCTTGATGGCTTTGTAAAGGATGCAGCTGGTTTTGAAGATGGTGCGAGATAGCAAGGGGAGCCATCAGGATGGGGGTGATGTGATTATATTTCTTCAGGCCCTAGATTAGATGTGCTGCGCAAATAGGATGCCAACAAGTGGTGCCAGTGAGGTGTGTCAGAGGCCATAGAGTAGGGCATTACCACTATCCAGATGTGAAAGTATGAGGCCTTGAATAGCAGTTCTGTAGTCTCTTTCTAAAAGAAACTGTTCAGACTTCTTTAAAAGAGAGAGATGGTACCATCTGGCAATTGTTAAATACATTTTTGCATGACACATCACTTGCTTGTCTGCCACAAATTCCTTTCTTCTGACATTGCAGCTTCTAGGCTACCACTTAAGCGCTTAGTAGTGTGATGACTCATCAAGGGTAGCAATCTCTAAATAAATGCAATTTTGATACATCATTTGCTAGTCTTTCACAGAGGCCTATGCTCTAACAAGACACTTTCTAGACTACCACTTAAGTCTTCAGTAGTACCCACCACTTGCTAGTCTGCCACGGAGACTTTTGCTCTGACATGTCAGTTTCTAAGCTGCCACTTAAGTCTTCAGCGGGCCAAGTCACTTTCCAGGCTGGCACAGTGACACCATGGACCTCATATCCCCACTTTAGCAGCTAATGCAGTCTCTGCCACTGGGCCATTAAAAGATGGATTCGATATTTATGGTCCTTCTTTCTCAGTCACTCATAACTAGCATGATGGAATAAGGTTTGTGGGCTAAGCACTGGCAAGAAAGGTAAATGCAGGTGAGGATGCAGCGAAATTATGAAAATTGGATAAAACTGACAGCTCATATAGGAAAATAGAAATAATAGGACAGAGAAAAGTAGGGAGATTTCAAGAGTAAGGAAAGAGGCAAAGGAAGGACAGATAAATGAAAGGAAGCAAATGTGAAATAAAGAAAGGGGAGAAGGAAGATGAAAGAAAGTGTAAAAAGAAGGAAAGGTGAAAGGATGGACAGAAGAGGAAATGGATGCATGGACGAATGAAAAGATGAAAGGGTCCTAGGATGGATGAAGGGGTGAAAGTATCAATGGATGAAAGAAAGAGTGAAAGGATGATTTGAAGAAAGAAGTGACGGAATGATAGAAAGATGAACGGATGGATGCATTAGTGATTAAAGAGTGGATAATGTATAATAATTTGAAAGGATAGATGGGTGGAAGGGTGATGGTAGAGTGTTAAGTGGGGCCGGGTCAAAAATAACATTGAAACAGCTCCCTAATGGGTTCTATATTCATTCACTGACGCAAATAGTGATCCATTTTTTTAACAAGGGAGAAAACAAGCGTAAGTGGCTAACAGAGAGTGAGGCTCAAGACAAAGTAGTACAAAGTGAAGTAATGAAATGACTGAGGTACTCCGAAGACAATACCGCTTCCAAGGTCCTTAGTAATGTTTAATTCAGTTTAATATTTTCAGAAATTAAAACATTCTTAATTTTAATTATTCTCAGCAAAATGATGTTGTTATTCATTTATCTGATACTGCCGACAAGCATTGGCATAGTAAATAGGTCTGGCTTGTAAGAATAGACCCGTTTTTGTGTGATATGTCTAATTGTCACGATAGAAAACTGACAGAGAGGCACCCACCTACTGTTCAGTTCCCACTCTGCGTGAAGCATGGGGCTTTAGTATGCCTGTTTTAAGTCATGCTCTTAATTACATAGGCCACACCTCTTGGAAAGGATACTTAGTTACTCTTCTTTTGTAGACACCTCTTTTGTACAGATAGTATGTCAAGTACTGGGCAGCCACTGTAGTGTTTTTCCAAGACATGTACATGCCACTTAACTCTTTGCCATGCCTCATCACTCGCTAGGCTTCCACTGAAGACTGCCCGTGACTCTTCACTTGCTACGATGACATTGATGTTTCCTGCAATACACTTCCCTGTCTAATAGGTTTTTAAAGGGGCCGTCCAACAGTTCGCTTTACCCAGCTCTATATCTCTTGCAATCACCCGCAAGAGCCATTCTAGAACGTTTGTTTAATGAGATCTGCTTGGTTGCGAGATGTATGAGGACATCATTCACCGGATGGCCCCTTGAAGTGTCAGCTATGACGGGTCACTTGCTAGGCTGCCACTGAGGTAGTTGCCATGAGTAGTAAATTGCTAGGTTGTAATGACATAGCCACTGTATAATGGGCCCTAGTGCAAGGAAGGAAATGCCCACCCCCTACTGATCACAGTTTGAACTGTGAAATACAGCACTAATCAGGATTCAGTGGGTCCTTCAGGCCTCTGAGCCCCGGTGCCTCTGTACCTGCTGCACCAATAGAAGCTACGCTCCTGCTAGGCCTACACACAAGTTGTTACTGTGACTCTGCTTTTGCTAGGCTGTGACTACTTGCTAAGCTACCACTAAACATTTCCTTATGCACTTCATGTGCTAGCCCTACTTTTGGAGACTTCCAGTGCAGTGAGGTTACAAGGCAACAACAAGATGATGGATGGAATGCTTGACTTATTCTCAGCCAGTGGCAATCACCCAGGGCCTCATCCCAAGCCATCATTTTTCGCACACCATGCCACCTCACTTTAGGCCAAGCCATATGCAAATCAGCCTTGACCCTGCTCCTAACAGGAGCAATCCAGCCCGTACTGCCAAGCCAGTCCTCCCTGAACCAAATACAAGCAACCCTGGACTGGCTTTGCTCTAATAAGGCTCATCAGCTAGTTGTAGCATGATTCTAGGGGCCCAGTGAGCACAGGACCCATGTCTGGGCAAACCCATCGCACTTTCGACTTCAACTGCAACAACAAGGTGATAGATGGAATGCTTGAATTAATCTCAGTCACAGGCAATCGCCCGGGCAGCATCCCAATCTGTCGTTCCTCGCCCAACTTGCCGTCTCAGTTTGGACCCAACCATATGCAAATCAGCCTTGACCCTACAGCATACAGCTGGGACCAAACTGAGGTGGCATGGTGCGCAAAATAACAATGGACTGGAATAGGCCCCAATTGATCAGCAGTGCCTGAGATTAATTCAAGAATTTCATCCATTACTTTTTGAATATTTTAGTTTGAGGATACACCACAGCACGATCCTTTTAGCAGCAGAAATCCACTTACATCTGTTGCAAATGTCACGGGTGTGCTGCAAGACCAGCAACCCACAAACCCTCCGGGCGCTCTCCTCGCCGGCTGCAAAAGGCCCCCTTCAGGCCAAGGTCAATGTCTATCTATGAGATATGGGAGATTTAGGATTCCCTCATCACAACCTGCAGCGGGGGCCATCATTTCGTGTTACTCCACTGGTAAACGTCAAGTTACTGTTATGACTCAAAACAGCTGAACTGAACGATCTTATGAAAAAACGAAGAAATGCAATAAAAACCATGCTCAATTGATTTTAATAAAAAAAATGATTTGACCGCCGGTGTATAGAAACTGGGTCAAAATACTTCCCCCCTGCAGGGCATAGTTGCACGTTTGATTTGATATATTCGATTGTATTATTTGTGGAGCACTGCGAACGCCTTCCACTGGCTTCATGGCGCTACGACACAAACAGGAACACATACTCCCAGCCAGTGGCTGGATGCATGGATGAATTGCTAACGAAACGCATGCTGTGTCTTTCCGTGTGTCTGAACTGATAAATATTTGACTCTAACTTAATCAGCGCCAGCATTCATCAGCCTCTAAGCAGAGGACACTTCAGCCTTCTCCGTGGGCTGCTCCGAGGTGGCGCGGCGCGGTCAGAAATCATTCTCTCTGCAGCGCCTCACTCAAGTCTGTGCCCCCAGGACAGCACTGACGGGCTCGGGGGAATCGTTGTCCCTCCAGCAAATGTAATATTCCTGGCATCACACTGCTAAATAAATGATACGTCAATAAATATAGCCCTGACGGCTGGAGCGCCGTCGAGGGAAGCGCGCTCCTCTTGGCGGAAGGGCGCAGGGTGTTTCCGCTCCTGGCTCCGGAGGATGGCCAGAGAGAGCCGGGAGCGCGGACTCGAGAAGCCCGCGGTCCGGCGCTATTCAGCCGTCAGCTGGCCCCGTGCCATGCGGGTGACCTTCAGTCAGTCCTGCAGTTTCAGCCCACGGTACGTGCAGCCTCGCTTTCCCCGGCATGCATCGCACTGTCACGACCAGAGGCTAATGAAAGCTATTATTCTGTGCCATGTTCACGCACACCAGGGCATCTTTCTGCGGAAATTACGCAGAGCTACCAAGTAGCCCCATGTTGTGTGCAGTAATTTATTTGGCCAGACCCCACCGGGCTTTTTAACCAACAGCGTTTTGCGTGCAGGGATTGTTGAGGACATGAATTTGACATTAGAACAAAACGACAAGCCGCTGAATGCAACGTTCTGACTGCTAACTGGCCGCCTAGCAAATGGATCATCCATTTTGTTTGAATAGTTTGAGGAGATGCTGTATATTGGGGTGACCAGCCTCCATTGGGGCAGGGTGTGCGAAGACACCAGAGCTCAGAGGCCTGCCCCGCCCCGATGCTTGGTTACTTCTCCAGTAACGAGTGTACTTTTCGATTTTAACAGCAGCCAAGGGCCATGTTTGCTTTCTTGCACCAGGGCCCACGACACACCCCCGTCCAGTCCATGAGATGTAACCCGACAAACCATTGGTACCTGGTGTGTTAGTCCCATATTCTCTCAGTAGCTCCCAGAATGCATTATGCTGCTCCACTGAAGTCCAGACTGTAAACAGTGCCCTCATCCAGACCACGGTTTTTAGCCAGAACTGCCTTGAATCCTGCGACTTGTAGTTTCACTTTTAATATTACATGTGTGTGTTAAAAATCCTAGCGAAAAAGGTATTGGTGCGAAAAACTGACATTTATCAACAGTATGATGCATTCCAGGACTTGTAGATTTAAATTTAATATTAAGAGAATGGCTCAAAAATCTCAGCATGAATAAAGGTGTAAGGCGTCCATTACTTATCGTTAATGGCATTACTCCTACTCCTACTCCCTCGCCTTCCTTATTGACCAATGAGGCCCCTTTGCCTCACCTAGACCCCTTCCCTCTCTTTTTAAAAGGTCCACCCGCCCCGCCCACTCCTGTACAGAAACAAGCCAAAGACAACTCAGTTGTCCTGTACCGGGAGGGAACTGTAAGGAAGGCGAGGGAGTAGGACTTGGAGTAATGCCATTAACGATAAGTAATGGATGCATTACCTCCCGTCCCTCCCTCGCCTTCCTTATTGACCGATGAGACATAGCAAGAAAAACAGGCGACAGACAACTGAGTTGCAATACATTAAAAAACACATTTAATTACAACCAGTCCAGACACAGAAAGACCCATATTCCTTCATAGAGGACAAAACCCTGTGCCCCAAAACAGCCTCCAAACAGCCCAATTCAGCAATACGGTAGTGTCGCACAAAAGTGGACGGAGATGCCCAAGTAGCAGCTCTACAAATCTCCACCACCGAAGCGCCCTGCAACTCAGCTACAGTAGCAGCCATACCCGGGTGGAACGACCCTGAATCCCAGAAGGAGGCACCACCCCTTTCAAATCATAGGCTAACAGCACCATTGACCGGATACAGCGACTCAGGGAAGTAGTAGAAGGCTTCTCCCCTTTCCGTGTAGGACCAAAATTTACAAAGAATCTCCTTCACGAAATGCAGCAACCACCTTCAAATAGCACAACAAGGCCCGCCGCACATCCAAAGCATGTAATCTGACCTCCTCCTCCGAGGAAGGGTCAGGACAAAAAGCAGGGAGAATCACCTCCTGGCGACCATGAAAAGCCGAATTAACCTTAGGCACAAAAGAGGGAACCGGAACCAGCATAACCCGATCAGGAAACATTTTACAAAAAGGAAAAGAGCAGGATAACGCACCTAACTCCCCCAAACACCTGGCCGAAGTATTAGCCACCAAAAAACAAGTCTTCAAAGTCAAATGTTTTAAATCAATGTCCCACAAAGGTTCGAAAGGAGGGTCCAGCAACACATCCAACACCAACTGGAGATTCCAGCCAGGAAAAGTATGCACAGGTCTCGGAAATAAATTCACCAGACCTTGATAAAATTTGGGCATCAAATGACCTTCATCCTCCAAATTTCGCCAGGACCCTGAAAAGCTTGGATCGCCGTCCACTGTACTCGCAACATAGACAGCAACAACCCCATACGGGCCCCATCCTGCAAAAACTGCATGATCACAAAAAGAGAAGCCACCGTGGGCTCAATATGCTGCCGCAAAGACCATGAGGAAAAAACCTTCCACTGACGTCCATAGGAATGTAGCGTGGATTTACGCCTAGCAGCCTGCAAAGACACAGCCAAAGGACCAGGAACCACTAGTCCAGTCAAACACCGCCATTCAACCTCCAAGCCGTCAAGTGCAGCCTCTGCAAGGAACCCCGGGAGAGACAAGAAACCACCAGAGGAGAGGGATGGAGAGGAAGAACCCACTCCGTCCCGGAGGTCAACCTCTGAAGCAGAGGAAATCAATTCTCACGAGGCCAATGGGGAGCGATCAAAATCACCCGAGCCCCCACTTGCCGTACCCGGACAAGAAAGAATCGGATCAACTGAAAAGGGGGAAACGCATAAAGAAGACCCTGCGGCCACTGACATGTCAGACCATCCAATGCCCATGCCTGAGGACACCGAAACTGGGAGCAGAACGTACCCACTTTTGCATTTCCCGGGGATGCAAACAAGTCCACAACCGAATGACCCCATCTCCACACCAGACAACGGAACAGAGACACCTGAAGGGAGAAATCCTGGGAGGAAGGAATGACCCTGCTCAATTGATCTGCAAGAACATTGTCTGCCCCCTGAATGTATGTGGCCCGAAGAGACAGAACTGAATGCAGAGCCCATAAAAAAATGGCCCAAGCAACCCGATTCAGCGAGCGGGACCTGGTCCTCCCCTGCCTGTTGATATTAGACTTGGCCACCAAGTTGTCCGTGTGGACTAACACCGCCTCCCCCTGCAAGATCACTTGAAAATGCACCAGAGCTAGCCGGACCGCAGTCAACCCTCCAATTCGAGGACCTCTCCGATTCTCTCAGAGACCAAAACCCCTGAACTTGCTCTGACCCCAGCAACACCACCCACCCCAAGATACTGGCATCGGTCATCAACACCACAGGCACCGGAGGAGACAAAAGAACCCCAATTTGGAGACGGGCTGGCACCATCCACCAACCCAACTCCCGGCGATTGTAATCCGACACAGGAATGCGGGCCAGAAGATTGCAAGGATCCGGAGACCACTGGGAAAGCAACCAATTGACCAGACAAAGTAGATCAAACCTGGCCCAAGGAACCAAGAATATCACTGAGTCCAAGTGACCCTGTACCCGCAACCACTGAAGCGCTCTGGGAGCCACCTGAGACAGCACAGCGTCAGAGTCAGAAATCGAGCCCCGATAAACACTAGGTCCAGGGAAGGCACCAAATCTGATTTCCCCCAGTCCTGGACTCTTGGAAATGAGAGTAAATGTGGGGTACCATTCTAACTGAAGGTTCAACCAAATTCGATGCAAAGTGACCTAAGGGCCCGCGAAGCACTGCCATGCAGAGCGCGCACCAAGGACATAAGACACAATCCTCAGTGGGCCAAATTAGGTCCAGTGCCTGACCTGTGCTCCATCGCAGTCAGCCTGAACTTGTGACTTTGTCCCGGTCCAGCGCGACTAGATTCCCCTCAGTTGGCACTTTGCACCTTTTGATGCTACTTTTATCCATATCTTTAACATTGCATATCTCCATTTCTACTGATTGAGTTTTTTCATTTTAGTGTCATTTGATTTATTACATTTGACTCTATTTTTAGGGTTGAGCGCACAAGCGCTCTGGCTCCTGTTGTAATTTCTCTGTGGGCTTTTAACCACGCCCATCAGTTTAGTTGGTTCATGGGCTTTCCTTTTAAAATTCACATGATTTCATTAGTGAAAGGCATGCATACGTTATGCCTTTTCCTGTGTTTAGCCCTCCTCAAGAGCACAACTACTGAAAACACACGAGGCTCCATGTTTTTCGCAAGGCTTTCGGACTACTTTTTAAAAAAAAATTGCTACGCAGCGCAATCACGCTGGGCAGTAGTCGAGCGCTTTGCATGACATCAACCCTGTTACATGGCTAATTGCACTTTTGCCGGATGTTAGAAATGGGGTCTTTGGTTGACAGTCAGGTTACCCCCTGTTCAAGCAAGGACCCTCACTCTAGTCAGAGTAAAAGAGAATCACTCTCAGCTAACTCCTGCTTACCTCTTGATAGCTTGGCAGAGCAGTAGGCTTAACTTCAGAGTGCTAGGTGTAAAGTATTTGTACCAACACACACAGTAACACTACAAAATGACACAACACAGACTTAGAAAACTAGAGAATATTTATCTAAACAAACCAAGACCAAAATGACAAAAATCCGACATACACAAGTCAAGTTATTAATTTTTAAAGATTGAACTAAAAAATAGTGCTTAGAAACATAAAATGCTTTGATGAGGTGTTAACATGGCGTTGTGACGGAGTCGTTCCCAACAATCCGACACCAGCGGCGCCGGCCATGGAGTCGTGTAGACCCCCAGGTACAGTACCTTGGTGAAGAATGAAAACAAGCCGGTGCGCGAAGTCGGGGATCCGTTGAATCTGCGCACTTCGAGCGGCGTTGGTCATGACGTGGTGAGCCGACTTCGGCGGGGCTGCAACGGTGTTGGGCGTGCGAAAGTCACTGCGTTCCAGCAAAGATCATGGAGTCAGTTGCAGGCGGCGTCACCAGATTCAGCAGGGGCGTTGGTCCGGAGTTGTCTGAAGTCGATTTCCTTGAATTTTCACCAGCTTTTCTTTCAAGGGCCCAGGGACTGGATAGGGCACCACTTGTCAGGGCAGGAGTCTCAGCAGAGAGTCCAGGTGCTGGTAAGAGGAGTCTTTGATGGCCCTGAGACTTCAGAATAGGGGGCAAGCTCAGTCCAAGCCCTTGGAGAGTACTTCTCAAGAAGGAATATACCACAAAGTCCAGTCTTTGTCCCCTTGCATAGGCAGAAGCAGCAACTGTAGGATAGCTCCACAAAGCACCAGTCACAAGCAGGGCAGCACTTCTGGTCATCTCTTAAGCTCTTCTCCAGGCAGAGGTTCCTCATGGTGTCCAGAAGTGATCTAAAGTCTGTGGTTTTGGGTGCCCTTCTTATACCCAATTTCTCCTTTGAAGTAGGCCTACTTCTAAGTAAAGTCTCTTTTGAATGTGAAATCCTGCCTTGCCCAGGCCAGGCACCAGACACTCACCCAGGGGTTGGAGACTGCAGTGTGTGAGGGCAGACACAGCCCTTTCAGGTGTGAGTGACCACTCCTCCCCACCCTCCTAGCACAGATGGCTCATCAGGATATCTAGGCTACACCCGCCCCCCGTTGTGTCACTGTCTAGTATGGGGTGCAACCAGCCCAACTGTCAAACTGACCCAGACAGGGAATCCACAAACAGATAGAGTCACAGAAATGGTATAAGCAAGAAAATGCTCACTTTCTAAAAGTGGCATTTTCAAACACACAGGGGGTCATTCCGACCCCGGCGGGCGGCGGAAGCCGCCCGCCTGGCAGGAACCGCCAAAAGACCTGACCGCGGCAGTCATTCTGACTTTCCCGCTGGGCCGGTGGGCGACCACCAGAAGGCCGCCCGCCGGCCCAGCGGGAAAGCCCCTTCAACAATGAAGCCGGCTCCGAATGGAGCCGGCGGACTTGAAGGGGTGCGACGGGTGCAGTGGCACCCGTCGCGATTTTCAGTGTCTGCTTTGCGGACGCTGAAAATCATTATGGGGCCCTGTGAGGGGGCCCCACGACACCCGTTCCCGCCATCCTGTTCCTGGCGGTATTTACCGCCAGGACCAGGATGGCGGGAAGGGGGTCGGAATCCCCATGGCGGTGCTGCAAGCAGCGCCGCCATGGCGGATTCCTTGGGCCAGGGGTAAACCGGCGGGAAACCGCCGGTTGCCCTTTTCTAACCGCGGCTTTACCGCCGCGGTCAGAATGGCCCAGGAAGCACCGCCAGCCTGTTGGCAGTGCTTCCGCAGTGCCCGGCCCTGGCGGTCATGGACCGCCAGGGTCGGAATGACCCCCACAATCTTAAAATCAACTTTACTAAAAGATTTATTTTTAAATTGTGAGCTCAGAGACCCCAACCTCCACATGTCCATCCGCTCCCAAAGGGAATCTACACTTTAATCAGATTTAAAGGTAGCCCCCATGTTAACCTGTGAGAGGGACAGGCCTTGCAACAGTGAAAAACATATTTAGCAATATTTCACTGTCAGCACATATAAAACACATTACTATATGTCCTACCTTAACAATACACTGCACCCTGCCCTTGGGGCTACCTAGGGCCTACCTTAGGGGTGTCTTACATGTAAGAAAGGGGGAGGGTTTAGGCATGGCAAGTGGGTACACTTGCCAGGTCGAATTTACAGTTAAAACTGCACACACAGACACTGCATGATTATAGAGCTACTTATGTGGGTGGCACAACCAGTGCTGCAGGCCCACTAGTAGCATTTGATTTACAGGCCCTTGGCACCTCTAGTACACTGTACCAGGGACTAACTAGTAAATCAGATATGCCAATCATGGATAATCCAATTCCATACCCATTTTGTAAAGGAACACTTGCACTTTAGCACTGGTTAGCAGTGGTAAGTGCCCAGAGTAACAAAAACAGTAAATCAGAGTCCAGCACACATGAACAACCTGGGGAACAGAGGCAAACAGTTAATGGAGACCATGCCAAGGATGAAAAGTCTAACAGGTGTCCCGCACAGCTGAAAGTGGGGAGCAACTACCCAACCTCATGGGAGTTCTCATCACTAAGGCGGAAGAACCTGAACAGACCATCAGCATTGGCGTGTTCTGTACCAGGGTGGTGTTCCACCATAAAGTCCATCCCCTGTAGGGAAATGGACCACCTCAACAGTTTTGGATTCTCACCCCTTATCTGCATTAACCATCTAAGGGGCCTGTGGTCGGTCTGAACTCAGAAGTGAGTCCCAAACAAGGAGGGTCTTAGCTTCTTCAGTGCCCAGACCACAGCAAACGCTTCGCGTTCTATGGCACTCCACCTACATTCCCTGGGTAGTAACCTCCTGCTAATGAAGGCTACGGGTTGATCTAGGCCCTCTTCATTAAGCTGTGAGAGTACTGCTCCAATACCATGCTCTGAGGCGTCTGTTTGCACAACAAACTCCTTGGAGTAGTCAGGTGCCCTCAGCACAGGTGCTGTGCACATGACAGCCTTCAGGGCATCAAAAGCATTCAGGCAAGCCTCTGTCCAGATCAATTTCCTGGGTTGCTTCTTAGAAGTCAACTCAGTTAAGGGGCTAACAATGGTACCATATTCCTTAGCAAACCTCCTGTAATATCCTGTGAGACCTATAAAGGCTCTCACTTCAGTCTGGGTCTTGGGAGGCTCCCAGGCCAGAATTGTGTCAATCTAAGGCTGTAGGGGTGCCACCTGGCCACTCCCCACCTGGTGTCCTAAGTACACTACAGAACCCTGCCCTATTTGGCACTTGCTCGCCTTAATAGTGAGGCCTGCCTCCTGCAGGGCCTCTAACCCTCTCCAGAGGTGTTGTAGGTGTTCTTCCAATGTGGAACTAAACACAGCGATGTCATCCAGGTAGGCGGCACTGAACTTATCCAGTCCTGCCAACACCTGGTTGACCAACCTCTGAAAGGTGGCAGGGGCATTCTTCATTCCAAATGGCATCACTTTAAATTGAAAGTGTCCATCTGGGGTAGAGGTGGCTGACCTCTCCTTGCACCCCTCAGTTAAGGCAATCTGCCAGTACCCAGATGTTAAATCAAACAAACTGAGGTACTTGGCGTGGCAGCTTCCAACCGGTCAATGAGCTCATCAGCTCGAGGGATGGGGTGTGCGTCAGTCTTGCTGACCGCATTGAGTCCCCGGTAGTCCACACAGAACCTGAGTTCTGGAGTGGCACCAAGTGCAGCAGTCTTTGGGACCAATACCTCTAGGCTGGCCCAAGGACTGCTGGATTGCTCAAAAACCCCTAGGGTAAGCATTTTGGATACCTCATCCTTAATGCATGCCCTGAGCCTGTCAGTCACCCTGTAAACCTTCTGTTTAATAGGTGTACTGTCCCCAGTGTCCACATCATGTGTGCACAAGTGTGTGACTCCTGGGATCAGGGAAAACAGTGAGGAAAACTGTCCCAACACGTGGTGACAGTCACCTTGCTGCTCCTCAGTCAGGGAGGGGGAGAGGATCACTCCCTCCACTGACCCATCTTTTTCTCCTGCAGACAGGAGGTCAGGAAGAGGCTCGCTCTCCTCTTCTACCCCATCATCTGTTGCAAGGAGCATTGTCAGCTCAGTCCACTCAAAGTGTGGCTTGAAGCGGTTGACATGCAGGACCCTTAAAGGGTTCCTTGGGGACTGCAAGTCCACCAGGTAGGTGACTTTCCTCTTGCGCTCCACCACCTCAAATGGCCCAGTTCACTTATCCTGGAGCACCCTAGGCTCCACTGGCGCCATCACCCACACTTTCTGACCAGGTTGAAACTCGACTAGAGCATTCCGGTCATACCACCATTTCATATCCTCCTGGCTTGCTTCCAGGAAGCAGGCAGTCTGGTTTCTCAAAGCCAGCATGTGACTGAATATATCCTGTGGGGGGGTTTACTAGGAGCTTTCTCCAAAGCTTCCTTCACCAGAGTCAAAGGTCCCCTCACAGGGTGGCCATAGATGAGCTCAAAGGGACTAAACCCAATCCTTTTTGAGGCACCTCCCTGTAAGTGAACAGAAGGCACAGCAAGAGGACGTCCCACTTCCGCCTTAAGGGCTCTGACAGGCCCTAAATCATGCCTTTCAAGGTGCGGTTGAATCTCTCAACCAGACCATTACTTCAGGAGTGGTAAGGTGTGGTGAACTTGTAGGTTACCCCACACACTTTCCACAGAGACTTCATAGACGTGGATATGAAGTTTGTACCCCTATCAGACACCACTTCCTTGGGGAACCCCATGCGGGTAAAAACCCCCATCAGTGCACGACCCACCACAGGGGAAGTGACTGACCTCAGAGGAATGGCTTCTGGTTACTGTGTGGCATGGTCCACCAAGACCAGGATGAACCTGTTGCCCAAGGCTGTCTTGGGGTCCAGAGGCACCACAATGTCAATACCTACCCTCTCAAAGGGAGTACTAGCCACAGGTAAAGGTTGGAGGGGAGCCTTACATTTCCCCCCACTCTTGCCACTTGCCTGACAAGTCTGGCAAGACCTGTAATGTGCATCTCAGTGCCTGCGCATTAGGGGCCAGTAAAAGCGGGTGACAAGCCTCTCAAAGGTCTTGTCCTGCCCCAAATGTCCAGCTAAAGGCACATCATGAGCCAACCCCAGTAGGAAGGCCCTGAAGCACTGGGGTACCACCAGCACACAGGCTGACCCAGGCTCAGGAACTTTAGGCTCGCTATACAGATGGTCATCCTCCCAATAAATCAGGTGTAATCCTGGCTCCTTGCCAGCCGCCTGGTCTGCAGCCTGCTACCGCAAACCCTCCAGAGTAGGGCATGTCTTCTGTGTTGTACAGAATGCTTCCCTGGTGGGCCCCCCTTCCTGCTGCCACTGTGACAGCTCAGGGACCTCCCCCAGTTCAGCCACCTGTTCCCCTGTAGGCTCCAGGGCGTCACCCTGAGGCTCCACCTCCTCCCAGACCGTAGGAACTTCTGGGGCCAGTTTCCCGCACCCCCTGCCCTTCCTCTTCTTGGCGGTCCCCTGGGCCACTGTTTCAGGCTCCGTGGGCTCTTGACTACCCTGACGGGCTGCCATTGACTGGGTGGATACGCATACCCACCCAGGCAGACCCAACATCTCCAAGTGAGACCTGTGTTCCACCTCCTTCCAAGGGGAATCCTCCAGGCCATTGCCTAGCAAACAATCAACGGGCATGGTTGGACTAACAGCTACCTTCAAGGAACCTGAGACCCCTCCCCCATTCAAAGGGAACCTGCGCCACTCTGCACAGGCCCTCAGAGTTGTCCACTGCAACTACTTGGTGAAGTACTCAGGGATCAATCTGCTCTTCAGACACCAGCTGACTCCTCACTGTAGTCACACTGGCTCCTGTGTCTCTCAGAGCCTCCACCCTCTGTCCATTGATGGTCACCCTCTGCCTGTACTTCTTAGTGTTTTCAGGCACTAGGGTTCTCCGGACCATCTCACTGTCCCCTAGTGAGACAAGGGTCATCTCAGCGGGTTCCCACCCACCTGAAACCAACTCCTCTCCAAGCGCTACACTGGCCAAACCCTGGGACGGCGCACCAGTGGGTGCTGGTGTACTTTTGAGGCATTTGGGGTCCCCCTTCACATGACCCACCTGGTCACATGCATAGCACTTATGTGGAGGACTACCTGCCACTGGCTTCCCTTTGGAGAACCATGGCTTTTTTTCACTGGGGGGTTGGGAATCCTTAACCTGGGAATCAGTTTGGGACCCTTTAGAGAACTCCCCCTGTTTGCCCTTACCCCCTCCCTTTCTTCCGAGAGGGACCCTGCCCACCCTTGGTGTGGTCTCCCCCATACCTCTTTGGGGCCCTGGTGCTCTCCCAGCGGCCCGCTTCCTGCGCAAGCTTCCTGGGGTCAGTCAGCTTGCTGCCAATCATGTGCTGGCACAGCTCTGGAAAACATAAACTGTACAAGTGCTCCCAAGCAATCAGATTGTAAAGCCCCTCATACGTAGTTACCTTACTGCCCTTCACCCAACCCTCCAGTGACCTGCAATAAGAATCAACACATTCCAACCATGTTTGGGATTCCTTCTTCTCGAAGGACCTAAACCTTTCCTTGTACTGCTCAGGGGTAAGACCATACCTTGTAAGCAAGGCATCCATGTTAGAGTAGGTGAGATTCTGAGCATCCCCTAAGGCTGTCAGTGTATCCCTCCACTCCAACTCAAAGTGCTTCCACAGACCTGCCCCCCAATGAGCTCCAGGGACCAGATTCATGTGTAGAGCAGACTCATACCCCTTGAACCACAAGTATATGTCATCCCCCCTCTTGTAATATTTCAAAAGGTCTTTAGGAATGTGCACCCTCCTCTCAGGCTGCACTGTAGGATTGCTGCCACCATCTCTACTGGACTGGTGTCTATGGTCCATCTCTCACAAGCTAAGCTCAAGCGCCATGGCTAACTTCCTCTTCTCAAGGGCTAGCTTTCTTTGTTCCAATTGGTACTCCCTTCCTGCCTGTCTGTCCTGTAACTCCTCAGGTGTCAGACACTTAGATGAGGCATTGCTACCTCCCCTGGAGACCTTCTCCCTGGACATAACAGGCCCACCCACAATACCATTGTGTACGGAACACTCTTCCTCCTCCTCCTCATCTCCCTCATACTCTGTGTGCCATTCAGTGCTCTTGGCTGTCACCCAGGCCCTCAGCACCTTTTGCAGCTCCTCCTTCCTGGATGAGCTCTTAATGGGACAGTCAAACCTTTTACAGAACTGCTTCAACTGGGCCCTGGTATAACTCTCCAATTTCTCAAGGTCAAAGTCAGCTCCAACTTATCCATCTCCAGCTTGGGACATGATGAAGATTAAAAGACAAGCTCAAAGTTCAAATAGGCAGAAAAACAAGTTCCCAAATGAAGTTCCAAAGAAAGTCAATCGAGGAATCAGTGAAAAAATGGAAGTAGAACAAAAACAGTCCCAAAGAGAAAAAATCTAAAGATCACCAAACAAGTAGTATGTGGTCACGTAGTGGTCTGCACTCAGAATAGTAGTGTACACTTAATCACTGTATGTCAAGTACAAATACAAGTCCAATCCTAACCGCTGACCACCAATGTTAGAAATGGGGTCTTTGGTTGACAGTCAGGTTACCCCCTGTTTAAGCAAGGACCCTCACTCTAGTCAGGGTAAAAAAGAATCACCCTCAGCTAACTCCTGCTTTTCCCCTTGGTAGCTTGGCAGAGCAGTAGGCTTAACTTCAGAGTGCTAGTGTAAAGTATTTGTACCAACACACACAGTAACTTTGTGAAAACACTACAAAATGACAACACAGGTTTAGAACAATAGAGAATATGTATCTAAGCAAAACAAGACCAAAACAACAAAAATCCGACATACACAAGTCAAGTTATGAATTTTTAAACATTAAATTTAAAAAATAGCGCTTAGAAACACAAAATGCTTCGATGAGGTGTTAACACGGCATCGTGACAGAGTCGTCCCCATCAATCCGACACCAGCGGCGCTGGCCACGGAGTCGCATAGACCCCCAGCATCTGTGTAATGACGGTCATGACGTGGTGCAGCGACTTCCACGGAGTCGTGGACTTCGGCAGGGCTGCAACGGTGTCGGGCGTGCGAAGGTCGTCACGTTCCAGCGATGGTCACGGAGTCGGTTGCAGGCGGCGTCACCGGATTCAGCAGGGGCATCGGTCCGGAGTCGTCTGCAGTCGATTTCCTTGAATTTTCACCAGCTTTTCCTTTCAAGGGCCCAGGGACTGGATAGGGCACCACTTGTCAGGGCAGGAGTTTAAGCAGAGAGTCCAAGTGCTGGTAAGGGAAGTCTTTGATGGCCCTGAGACTTCAAAACAGAGGGCAAGCTCAGTCCAAGCCCTTGGAGAGTCCTTCTCAAGCAGAAATATACCACAAAGTCCAGTCTTTGTCCCCTTGCACAGGCAGAAGCAGCAACGGTAGGATAGCTCCACAAAGTACAGTCACAGGCAGGGACGCACTTCTCCTCAGCTCTTCTCCAGGCAGAGGTTCCTCTTGATGTCCAGAAGTGATCTAAAGTCTGTGGTTTTGGGTGCCCTTCTTATACTGAATTTCTCCTTTGAAGTAGGCCTACTTCAAAGTAAAGTCTCTTTTGAATGTGAAATCCTGCCTCGCCCAGGCCAGGCACCAGACACTCACCAGGGGGTTGGAGACTCCATTGTGTGAGGGCAGGCACAGCCCTTTCAGGTGTGAGTGACCACTCCTCCCCTCCCTCCTAGAACAGATGGCTCATCAGGATATGCAGGCTACACCCCACCCCTGCTGTATCACTGTCTAGTATGGGGTGCAACCAGCCCAACTGTCAAACTGACCCAGACAGGGAATCCACAAACAGACAGAGTCACAGAAATGGTATAAGCAAGAAAAAGCTCACTTTCTAAAAGTGGCATTTTCAAACACACAATCTTAACGTCAACTTTACTAAAAGATGTATTTTTAAATTGTGAGCTCAGAGACCCCAAACCCCACATGTCCATCCACTCCCAAAGGGAATCTACACTTTAATCAGATTTAAAGGTAGCCCCCATGTTAACCAATGAGAGAGACAGGCTTTGCAACAGTGAAAAACGAATTTAGCAATATTTCACTGTCAGGACATATACAACACATTACTATGGGGGTGATTCTAACATTGGCGGGCGGCGGAGGCCGCCTGCCAATGTTCCCCTGACAAAATACCGCTCCGCGGTCACAAGACCGCTGAGGGTATTTTGAGATTTGCCCTGGGCTGGCGGACGGCCGCCAAAAGGCCGCCGCCAGCCCAGGGCAAATCTACCTTCCCACGAGGACGCCGGCTCCGAATGGAGCCGGCGTAGTGGGAAGGTGCGACGGGTGCAGTTGCACCCATCGCGTATTTCAGTGTCTGCTTTGCAGACACTGAAATACTTTGCGGGGCCCTCTTATGGGGGCCCCTGCAGTGCCCCTGCCGTTGGCATGGGCACTGCAGGGGCCCCCAGGGGCCCCGCGGCACCCCCTACCGCCATCCTGTTCCTGGCGGGAGACCCGCCAGGAACAGGATGGCGGTAGGGGGTGTCAGAATCCCCATGGCGGCGGAGCGCGCTCCGCCGCCATGGAGGATTCCCCCGAGCAGCGGAAAGTCGGCGGGAGACCGCTGACTTTCCGTTTCTGACCGCGGCTGAACCGCCGCGGTCAGAATGCTCGAGGGAGCACCGCCAGCCTGTTGGCGGTGCTCCCGTGGTCGGTGACCCTGGCGGTCACCGGCCGCCAGGGTCAGAATGACCCCCTATATGTCCTACCTTAACCATACACTGCACCCTGCCCTTGGGGCTACCTAGGGCCTACCTTAGGGGTGTCTTACATGCAGTGGCGTAGCGTGGGTTGTCAGCACCCGGGGCAAGGCAAGTAATTTGCGCCCCCTGACCCGGGGCAAGGCAAGTAATTTGCGCCCCCTAACCCGTGGATTTAGCCTCTTCCAAGATGTTGCGCCCGGTGCGGCCGGCCCCTCCTGCACCCCCCACGCTACGCCACTGCTTACATGTAGGAAAAGGGAAGGTTTAGGCATGGCAAGTGGATACATTTGCCAAGTCGAATTTACAGTTAAAACTGCACACACAGACACTGCAGTGGCAGGTCTGAGACATGATTATAGATCTACTTATGTGGGTGGCACAACCAGTACTGCAGGCCCATTAGTAGCAATTGATTTACAGAACCTTGGCACCTCTAGTGCACTGTACTAGGGACTAACCAGTAAATCAGATATGCCAATCATGGATAAGCCAATTCCATACCCATTTTGTAAAGGAGCACTTGCACTTTAGCACTGGTTAGCAGTGATAAAGTGCCCAGAGTAACAAACACAGTAAAATCAGAGTCCAGCACACATCAACAACCTGGGGAACAGAGGCAAACAGTTAAGGGAGACCACGCCAACGATGAAAAGTCTAACACCGGATATGATAATTGGACTTTTGCCAGTTACATGGACAATTGTACTTTTGCCGATACGTTTGCCTGCAGCAAACTTCTGTTTCCTTTTGTGTGTCTCCTTCACACTCATTGCGGCTGTCGGCTCGCTTATGTGAAACTGTTTTACTTTTCATTTTCAGTGTATGTGGCAAGAAAAGTCCGGTTAGAAGTTTACAATTCTAATAGCTCTAACTCGAGCAAATGTGATACCCATTGCATTACAAATGCTTGTTCTAAATTGTTGTGGCGTTCTCGTTGTGTTATGTTTTCACTTCATCATTGTTTGTGTGCTGCATACATATTTTACACATTGCCTAAAAGTTAAGCCTGACTGCTTTGTGGCAAGCTACCAGAGGGTTACGCACAGGTTAATTTAGAGACTCTGTGGTACACCCTGACAGGCATTATGGCTGTTGATTTGAGAAGGGCTCACACACACCCCTCAACCAACCATACAATTTCTCACAGGAGTCAGTTGGCAGTTATGCTGGTAGAAATCCACAGAAACAAATAGGAAAAATTAAATTTACTTCCTTGTCCCAGTCCTCACGCTTGTGAGTCTTGACACCGACAGACAATACTACATTCATAACAGGAGAGAAGGCTGTTTTTCTTTTTACAGTGGATAATCTTTCTTCCTTTCCCATGCAGCGGTACCACCCCCTCTACTCACAAAACAGCCACAATCCCAATGCCTTTCAAGTAAACACCAAGCATTAACGGGCCTTGCAAATGTGCCACAGAGGAAGACACTGGAAGGGATGGAGTACAACAAAGAGGATTGGAACAAAAAGTCTAGGTCCATGAATTGTTAATGTTATTAGTAATTAATCAATTCATTAACCCATCATCTATCTTCCTCATCCCACTCCTACATATACGTGGATGTACCGAGCTGGCAACTTAATTAAAGGCACCAAAAACTGCAGGACACATGCACATCAATAAAAGGCACAATGAGCTGCTGAGCAGGGGAAATGCACCAGCTAATATTATTAATAATAATAATAATAATAATAATAAATAATGGCATTTGTAGAGTGCATGACTGCTTCCAGAGGAGCGTTTTGGTGCTAGCAAACAAGGACTGCCCTAGAGAACAGAGTAAGCAACTTACCCCCAGACCAGGCACTAAACAGGTGGGTTTTTAAGCCTTTCCTGAAGATCCTTTCTGCAGGAGCAAGCCGAAGACTGGACGGCAGTGAGTTCCACAGTTTTGCCATAAAGCAAGTGAAAGATCTTCCACCACACCTAGCCCTGCTGATTCCAGAACGGAAAGGAACTTCTGTGAGTTACACCTGAGAGATCTATTCTGGGGTTAAGACTTAAGTCTGCATCTCAGGTACAAAGGTCCTTAGTTCTCAAAAGCTCTATAGGCAAAAGGGTCTTGAATCTGATGCAGCTGGCCACAGGAAACCCGTGTAGTTGGCGAAGGTGAGCAGAAACCGATTGCCACATCAGAACCTTGCGGAGAGGTGCGTGTCGGTATTTTGGATTATCTGCAGTCAATGCAGAATGTATGCTGGCGCCCACAAAAAGTGTTCATGTGGGACCAAGTACATCTGGTCAAAAAAAGCAAACAAGAGGAAGCAAAGAAACCAAAACAGCATCCTGAAAACCTTTGCAAAGGACCAACCTCAGCCAAGAATGCACAGTAACCAGTCAAGGAGGCCAAAAGAAAAACAAGAAAGCAAATTTGCTGAAAACAAAGCAAGGTGGCTGGAAGCAAAGAACAAAGGAAAATAAGGATGAATGGCTTAAGTGTGAAAACCTGGCCCCTCACAGGAAAAGCTAGACTAGAACATCACCAGAGAAAATAGAACACAGTGCAAACTCAGAACCAGAAGAAAGAACCATCCAGATTGGAATTACAGGAACCCAACAACAAAGGCATAAAGAACGTCCAAAGACTGTCAAACACTATTTGGGAAGAGACAGGAAGACGCTAAAAACCCATCACTGAAAGGGAAAAATGAAGGCAGCCAGCAATCATGCAGGGACCGTTCCAGCAGAAGAACCACCACAGACTAATCCTTGCAGCACATATGGCAGCCTAGTCACAAACTGCATTTTGTAGTATGTTTACTAATCACGTGCTACAAAATCCTATTCACAAACCTCTGTGGTGATATCTCCTTTGCTATTTTTTCTGTGTGGAAATCTTCTCACATGAACACACTTGTTTTTGCAGCAACTGTGGGAGAGACAGGGACAAAGGCAGAGAAATGACTAACCACTGGTACTCAACACCCTCCTATGGAAAACAATATAGGCAATAAATAAATATGGAAATATTGGAAATGGCCTCTCTGCAGGGTCACGCCAAACATTTTGCCTTCGTCCTCTTCTTTTTCTGACCTCATTTTTGCTGGCTTTAGGACTTTGGACCCTTTACAACTACTAACCAGTGCTAAAGTGCATGTGCTCTCTCCCTAAAAACATGGTAATGTTGGTTCATACCCAATTGGCATATTTAATTTACGTGTAAGTCCCCAGTAAAGTGCCCCGGGCCTGTAAATTAAATGCTACTAGTGGGCCTGCAACACTGATTGTTCCACCCACATACGTAACCCCCCCAACCAAGTCTCAGGCCTACCAGTGCAAGGCCTGTGTGTGCAGTTTCACTACCACTTGGACTTGGCATTTAAAAGTACTTGCCAAGCTTTTAACTCCCCTATATCACCCCTAAGGTAGGCCATAGGTAACCCACTACTGTGTGGCTTGCTCCTTTCCTAGGCTAGCATTGGGGCTACCCTCAAATACTGTTTGAGTGATAGATTCTGATCAGAAAGGGGTAACCAGGTCATATTTACTATGGCCAGAATGGTAATAGAAAATCCTGCTTATTGGTGAGGTTGGATTTTATATTACTATTTTAGAAATTACACTTTTAGAAAATGAGCATTTCTCTGCACTAAATATCCATCTGTGCCTTACAGCCTGTCTCCAATCAACGTCTGGGCTGGGTGACAGCTTCCTTGTGCATTTTCCCCAGACAACCACAAACACAGGATACTCAGTCACACCTGCATTCATCTGCATACTGCATGGGTCTTCCTGGGCTGGAAGGGTGAAGGGCCTGACACATTTCAAAGGCTAGTGGCCTGCCCTCACACAATGGACTGCCAAACTCCCCACTGGGACCCTGGCAGACAGACCTGTACTGAAAGAGAATCTTGTGCACTTCAAAACCACTTTCTGAAGTCTTCCCCACTTCAAAGGCATTTTTGGATATATAAAGTGGGTCACTGACCCCACCAGCTCAGACACTTCTGGACCTGAACCTGCAACATGTCAAGAGGAACTGTCTGGCTGCCCAAAGGACTCACCTGGACTGCTTTGCTGAGAAGGGCTGCTGCCCTGCTGTTGCCCTGCTGCCTTGCTGCCCTCTGACTTTGCTGAGAAGTGCTCTCCAAGGGCTTGCCTCCTGTTCTCTGAAGTCTCAGGGCCAAAAAGACTCATCTCTTCAGGAAACTCCTTGTGAGCCAAAAATCGACACAGTCTGCTGGAAAAACTGCACAGCCGAGCTGGAAGGATGCAGCCCGACTTCCTGAGTGAAGAATTGACACAGCACCTGCCTTGTGGCTGGAAATTTGACGCACAGCCCTACCGGATCGACGCACAGCCGAACCTGAATGATGCAGCCCGACTTCCCAAGTGAAGAATGGATGCAGCGTCTGCCGTGCAGCAGAAAATTCAACGCATCGTCTACTGGATCGACTCAACGCCTGTGACTTCTTCCTGCACGGCCAGGATTTTCCCGACATCATCCCTGGGCGTCAAAAAGATGCCCACAGTGCAGTGAGGAACCAAGACTGTGCACTGGAAATCAACGCAAAGCCCCTTGAGGTGTGGAAAGAGACGACATATCATCTGTGCCGCATCAGAAAATCCCACGCTCACCCTATTTTTCCACGCATCTCCTCCTCTGCGGTCTCCGTACATGTTATTTTTGACGTAATACAGGTACTTTGTGTAAACAAGAGACAACTGTTGATTTCTAAGATTTAAGACTTTTTTTAATCTTGCAAAAGCGATAGCTCAACCTGTGCTTATTGAATCTTTATTGTTTTGACCTTAATATAACCAGATAAATAGCATATATTTTTCTAAACCTGTGTGGTGTAGTTTTGTGGTGTTTTCACTGTGTTACTGTATGATTTGTTGCACAAATACTTTACACATTGCTTTCTAAGTTAAGCCTGACTGCTCAGTGCCAAGCTGCTAGAGGGTGGGCACAGGATAATTTGGATTGTGTGTGACTTACCCTGACTAAGATAGTGGTCTCTGTTTGGACAAGGGCATATACCCCTGCCACCTTGAGACCCCATTTTTAACAGAAAATATACAGGAAATTAACAAACTTTTTAAATATCCAAATAAGTTATACTTTTTTATGAAGTCCTGCTTAAAGTACTATCTTTTATTTTTCATCCATTCTTATAGTTTTTAAAGTAAATCTTGTATAATTTTAGATCTAGTGCAAATATGTTTTTAACATCTTCATTTTTTTAAACAGCAAATCATTTTTACTGTTAGAGCAAGGGTACATTTTTATGAATGTTTTTCCCTTAACATCAAATATTGTAGATTTATATAACAAGGACTCCAGCATTTGCAACTCACTTAACAATTAAAAGAGTGATTGGTATAAACGTCACCACCCATGTACAGCTGAAGCACATTTTACCCCAAAGTAATCACTGTCAAGATGACCACATAAGAAATTATCTCACAAACCAAATGACTTTTTTGGCCTTCAAAATGTCGGGGGATGTGCTTTGCTCCTCATTTTGAGAAATAATTATTTGAGGAGGAGGAGAGAGGGGGTTTACCTGCAAAGGACCAATATCTTTGGGTTGTCGAGGGAGGCTGTCAATTCAAGGTTCCGCTTCTCATCTGGTATGATCATTGACATGGTTTCAAACTAGGAGCAGGAGCTTCATTTATCTTCAGCCCACTCTCAAACTATCACAGTCTTTGTGAAAATTTGGCTGCGCTACATTTCATGGCCAATGGATCTTTCCAGAGAGTCATCATTAACAACGTTGGTGGCATCTCACATACACACCAGTCTTGATGCTTGCATCAGAAGAGTGCACCCGTCACTGGCGGAAAAGTAAATGTTGGCAGTGGCATTCTATGCTCGTTGCTACTTTCTTCATGGACTAGATGCTATTGTCTGCACCCATGTGGCACTTCAGTTACCTCACTACACAGTATGCCTTTTCTGCAACAAACATCACTGGCACTCCATCAACGCACAAGTAGTCTGCAAAGTCAGGGACTACTTCACTGATGTTTACGCTGCCTTTCCTGGAAGCATGCATGACCGCTAAAGCTTTTGACAGTCACCTCTTGCACTTCACATGTTTTCTAGTGATTTCAGTGACGTTTTGCTCATTGATAAGTAGCAACAATTCTCACTGGAGCTACATGTGCAAGTAGGGGTGATATCTCTAGCATAATCAATAATCCCTACAACACAATACACACACATCCACTGCATGTTAGCAGGTATTAAGCATTACAGTAAAGTATCAAATAATAAAACTGTGCGTTGGAAGGGCCAAAATGAACTAAAATGGCATAATACAACAGAGTGAAAATGCTAACTTGGAGGGGGGCAAATAAAAACGGGCTATTGGCTTGCCTTTTCCCTACATTTTTTCCCTATTGCCTCTATCATCTTCATGGCCAAGCATGATACCCTGCACTCTTCAACTTGGAAGTTTGAAGATGTTTATGGTACATCTTTGCCATGTCTTGCTAACATTTCACAATGTTATCTAAGGCAGGAGTCTCCCTGTCATTCATGTGAGGGTGTCCTTTAAGAGAGGCAGTTATCTCACAGAAACTAGCATCTTTTGCATAAATATACTCCAGTACATTAGACTTCTATTGTTAAAATCAATCCTACCATTGAGCAGCCAGCACTAGACCATTTCAACCTTCCACATTTGTAGCCTTCTGTCATGGTCAGCAGATTGTCCAGCATGGAGAGGGGTTCTATCTGGATGACTGCAGGGGAGAGAATGTTGATTGAGGAAAATGCAGTATTCTGTGTCCCGATTCCCTGTATGTCTGAATAGGTGTCTGAAATGCAGAAATTGAATGATGTTATAGAATGCTGGTGTGTAGTCTGCAGTGGAAGCTAGGAAAGGGACAGTTGTAGGGAGGATGAATTCCTGAAAGGACATATCTGCTGTGATGGTAGCCTAAGGGCCTAACCTGAAATACAGAACATACCTCTTACCTGAATGTCTTTAGACTCCTGCATGGAGACCATGTCCTCTAACTTTAACAGGATATCTGTTCCTCACCAGGAGTGTTTTCTCCTTTAGATGATTGAGAGAAGACTGGAAATACACCTTCATGAGAGGAATGCATGGGGCATTGTACAGAGGTACCTCTTAGTTGAGGTCTGTATGGAGGTGATTGTTGTGTGGGTGGGACAAGCATCCATTGTAGCTTAGCTAATGGCAGGAGACTGCAATCCAGAAACGTTATTTAGGAGGAATACCACTGCTTAGCCATTAAGTGGGCTTCTTTAAGATGTTCTGTGTGGTTGCTATCATGTCCTCCTCCACATCCAAGTCTTCCTTCTCCTTCTTGACCAGTTCCTGGTCCTCCTCTTCCTCTTCTTCTTAAGCAGTTCTGGCCAGTGACATTGTTGCTTGGAGGAGGACTGGATTGCCTCCTCAGGTTGCCTTCCACCCACCGCATGTAGAAGGTTCAGCATCATCGTCTGCTGCAGTGTCCAGAGTATCTGGAAGAAGATTTCAACAGTTTTGTGTCTATATTTAAGTACAGTACTTTAATAAATATTTTTTCTGCAAATAAACAAAAAAGTTAGTACCATGATTCCATAAAGAAGCATACATTTAAGAGATGATCCATGGATGGAATTATATGGCCCTCATTACGACCTTGGCGGGCGGCTGAAGCCTCCCGCAAAGATCGGACCGCTGGGCGGCCGCCAATGCAGCCGCACTCCCGCTGCTGCCATTTGGAGATCCCCGCTGGGCTGGTGGGCGGAACCCTACTTTCCGCCTGCTGGCCCAGCGGGGATCTCAGCCGCAACACAAGAGCTGGCTCCAAATGGAGCCGGCGGTGTTGCGGCTGTGCGACGGGTGTCGGGCTTTTCACTGTCTGCATAGCAGACAGTGAAAAGCTGCACTGGGCCTTGTCAGGAGGCCCCTGCACTGCAGTGCAGGGGCCCCCACGGGCCCCGTGACTCCCTGTACTGCCAGCCTTTTCCTGGTGGTTCAAACCGCCAGGAAAACGCTGGCGGTAGGGGGACTCGTAATCCCCTGGCGGATTACAACCGCCGGGGCCATTGTGGCGGGAAACCGCCGGCCCAGGCGGTGCGACCGCGACGCTTCCGCCGCAGTCGTCATGCCTTGTGAAGCACCGCCAGCCTGTTGGCGGTGCTTCCTCCGGAACAGCCCTGGCGGTCTTGGACCGCCAGGGTTGTAATGGCCCCCTATATCTCAATAATGTGAAGTCACCAGGTCCAGCCACAGAGATTTGATTTTTGGACATCCCCCATGTGATAAGCTGCTGAACATATATCTTTATAGTTTGTTACAAACCCACATCCAGCAGGTATAAAGATATCAATTACATTCAATTAATAATATCAATCTGTAATGGTCATCGTGGCTACAAATGCTGGCGCACACACACACACACACATATATATGGGTATATATATATATTGCAAAGATGAGGGAGGAGAAATATTTTGGAATATATAGCCACTCCAGATTAACGTTAACACCAGTCCGTGTTTTATTGCAGAAGTTTTTACACCACAACAATGAGTGTCCCTTAGTTTTCTCATTTATTTTGCACTGAATTGTCTTAGAAGCGCTACCACTGCACTGAAAGTGCACGTGCGCAGAGCTGGGGGTAAACTAATGGAATCTGTTCAGTGGTTTACAGAGACTACTTCTAAGGGTTGAATCAGGATAGTGATAGGCTTATTTACAGACTAATTCAGCTTGGAGCGCCGCTGCTTTGCAGTTGCAGCTAAGCCACAGCAAACACTTCGGTTTTTGACAGCGGATCCCGCTGTCAAAAACCGAAGCTTTCATCTCTGTCCCAATGGTTCAGCAAACAGGGAGCTACTTTTAAAGCAGCCACATACTTGTTGAATCAGTGGCACTGAAGGGAAGCCTAAGGCTTCCCCCGCGATGCCAGATAGCCCATAAAGGGAATTTAAAAAAATTAAATTAAAAAAAATATATGTAGGGACCACAGGGGATCCCTTGCGGGTACCTGGAGGCCCTTAAAGGGCTACAAAAATATTTAAAAAACAAAACAACAAGCGAATAGCTCAGTGTGAAGGTCACACACTGAATGTTGAGGGTTTGAGTCCAGTTGGACTTGTTTCCCTTTATTTTTTATTTTTATTTTTTACTACAAAACTTTAAGGCTCATACGGAAAGGTAATATTACTCCTTTTAAATGACAAATAATTTTTTTTTCATTTGTCCAGAAATATCTCATTCTAAGTATGTGATATATCAAAGCCTTAAAAACTCTCTGTCTCTGTCCTTTCACTCTCTTTCTCCCTCTGTATATAACTTTCAATTTTTCTCCCACTCACACACCCACTCAGACACTTATGAACCCACTCACAGACCCACTCAGACACTCATGCACGTACTCAAAGACCACCTCAGACCCTCGTGCACCCACTCACAGCCACAGTCAGACCCTCATGCACCCACTCACAGACCCACTCAGACTGTCACACACCCACTCACAGACCCAATGACACCCTAATGCACCCACTCACAGACACACCAACACAGGCAATCTGACAGCCACTCTCACCCCCCAGATACACCATTTCACACCTATTCTCAAACCCAGAGAGGCCGGCAAAGGGCTGTGCACAGTATGGGGTTGGGTGTTTGGGGGGCTGGCTGCAGAGTCTAGCTGCAGGCCAGGTCTAGAGGGCAACCTCCCCTGTGCATGAGTGGAAGTCATGCACAGTGCAAGGTTGGGTGCTTATAGGGGGTTGGGTGCTTATAGGGCACTGTGGCAGTTGGATTAACATATAGTAATGAAAATTACTATATGTTAAAAAAAACAGAAATTCACTGAAATACCAAAGGTTACAGGGGCGTTATATTTAGGAAATAGAATTTAAAAAAAACATAGAAATTCACTTAAAAAAACAAAGTTTACAGGGACGTAATAGTTAGGTTCACATTTTAAACGTACGAAACCATAGAAATTAGCTGGTTATAGCTAGAGTTACCTCAAGTAACTATAATTCATACCCTAAGGTAAATATAACTTACCCCCTTGCCATGCACTGCTAATCAACCCACAAATTACAGCTGTAATATTTGTGGTAAAGACCAATTCTGTTCAAAACTTGTTGTTTTCATTCCACCATTAAAACTACCTGACAAACATCTCTGGTGTGGCTCAACTTTTCTGCCTTGAAGAGTAATGTAGGTTACTGTGTGACACACACACACACACACACCCACACCCAAAGACTACAAGGACGTTATATTTAGGCTCACATTTTAAACACACAAAATCACAGAAATTCACAGCTCCCACTTGCTGAAAGCGGAGAAATGTCAGCTCCCTCCAAGCAAAAGCAAACAGCTTCCTCCCAGGGATGGGCACCTCGGGAGATAGCAGGAGCCGGCGCTGGGGAGTGGCGGTCCCCAGAGACATGTATGGCGCCACGAGGCACGGGGGCTGTGCGGTCCCCCTCCTTCTTTTGATTTTGGCCCCAGGGAAGTGGTGGTCTCCAGAGCCTGGGGTCCCCAATGCACCCCCTTCTTGAATGTATCTGTAGCCCCAGGGAAGTGGCAATCCCCAGGGCTCAGGAGGGTCTGAAGGACCCCCTATTATTTATTTTCATGCCTTTATCTGGGGAGTCGGTGGTCCCCGGGGCGGTGGAGGGTCTCCATTATATAGTAACTAATTAAGGCTCGGGAGGAGGTAGTCCACAGGATGCGGGGGCATATTTATAGCGCATAGCCCCAGACAGTTGGTGGTCCCTAGGGCTTCTACAAGCCCTAGGAGGGGGTCCATGCACCCCCTCCTTTTTTCCCACAAGGCCCCCGGGACCTGGCCCATCCAGGGGCACAATTAAAAGCAAGCATGGGAGACCGCGCTTGCCTTTTTTTAAATTCACAGCAAAATTTGGAATATTTGGGAATTTCGTTCTGGGGAAAAAAAGTGCTATTTTGTCCTTGGAGGTACTAGGGGTACCCCTGCACCAAGGCTAGGGGGTTAGGGTAAACATACCCTGCCTCCTTTTCTTTTTTTGTCATTTTTTTTTTAGAATCAGCTTAAGCTGAGTTTCAAACACTTCCTGGTTGAAGTGTTGGCAGCCAATCAGATCTCTGCACATGAGGATTTGAGAAGGCTTCGCTCTTAGAGATATACAAATTTGGTTTTCCTTTAACATCTGAAAACTACTGAACAGATTTACATCAAAAAAGAAAAAGGACGCTTTCAGGACCAAGAGCTACCTTTCTTCCAGATTTGGTGTAATTACATCTAGCAGTTTGGGCTGTAGTATTGTCTAAAATCTCTAAGGGAATGAACATGGGAAATGCACTTTTTTTGACCCCCTTCTTTGTCTCGGGCCCCCGCTTGACGGATCACCCAAAAACTTTCCATGCACAACAAAATTCTTGAGCACACTTTTTTGGAAAATTTCGGGAAGATTCGTCACACGGCGCCAAAGACATAGGCAAATAAAAAAAAAAAGCTTTTTCTATGGAAACTGGGTCCTAACTATAACTACCTACTGCCAACTGTGTATATATATATATATATAACTGACATTATTAATAAAAAGATGTGTAGCATTTAATATTCTCAAAAAATAGAGATGCTTTACTTATTGAAAGCAATAATGATAAGATGGAAAAGTTAAAATCATAGGTTCCTAAACTTACCAGACCGACAGAAGTTAGGTAGCTTATAGCCTACAATTAGGAATGTACTTGATGTCCTAGGTATTGATGTTCTTTAGTTGGACACCAGGGGCTGTGAAAGGAGGACGACACTGGGTTGGTGAGCTTTTCCTTTATTCCTCTCCTTTCCTCGTCCCCGTATTAACTGCCCCCCAAGGTTCCACATTCCACACAGGGAACTGGAACAACACAGCCCCACCATTCAATGCATGACATCCCATCACACCCCCTTCTTTCACAATAATGGAATACAAAATTATGAACAACCAGAATAGCTTAAATCAATATATATATATATATATATATATATATATTGTTAGACTTTTCATCCTTGGCGTGGTCTCCCTTAACTTTTTGCCTCTGTTCCCCAGGTCATTGATGTGTGCTAGACTCTGATTTTGCTGTTTTTATTACTCTGGGCACTTTACCACTGCTAACCAGTGCTAAAGTGCAAGTGATCCTGTTTAAAATGTGTATGTAATTGGTTCTCCGTGATTGGCATATTTGTTTTACTGTTAAGTCCCTAGTAAAGTGCACTAGAGGTGCCCAGGGCCTGTAAATCAAATGTTACCAGTGGGCCTGCAGCACTGGTTGTGCCACCCACACAAGTAACCCTGTAATCATGTCTCAGACCTGCCACTGCAGTGTCTGTGTGTGTATTTTTACACTGTAAATTCGACTTGGCAAGTGTACCCACTTGCCAGGCCTAAACCTTCCCTTTTCTTACATGTAAGGCACCCCTAAGGTAGGCCCTAGGTAGCCCCAAGGGCAGGGTGCAGTGTATGGATAAGGTAGGACATATAGTAATGTGGTTTATATGTCCTGACAGTGAAATACTGCCAATTTCGTTTTTCACTGTTGCAAGGCCTGTCTCTCTCATAGGATAATATGGGGGCTACCTTTAAATATGATTAAAGTGTAGATTCCCCTAGAGAGTAGATGGACATGTGGAGTTTGGGGTCCCTGAACTCACAATTTAAAAATACATCTTTTAGTAAAGTTGGTTTTGAGATTGTGTGTTTGAAAATGACACTTGTAGAAAGTGAGCATTTTCTTGCTTAAACCATTCTGTGACTCTGCCTTGTTTGTGGATTCCCTGTCTGGGTCAGTTTGACAGTTGGGTTGTTTTTCACCTCACACTAGACAGTGACACAAAGGGAGCTGGGGTGTAGCCTGCATTTCCTAATTAGTCATCTCTGCTAGGAGGGAGGGGTGGAGTGGTCACTCTCATCTGAAAGGACTGTGCCTGCCTCTGACAATGCAGACTGCAACCCCCTGGTGTGTGTCTGAGGCCTTGCTTGGGCAAGGCAGGATTTCACAAGTAGGTGTGAGTCCCCTTTGAAGAAAGATGACTTTGAAGACTAAAATGGGTATAAGAAGGGCACCCAAATCTACAGACTTTAGAAACACTTCTGGAACCAAGAGGAACCTCTGCCTGGAGGTAAGCTGAATAGCTGAGGAAGAAGAGCTGCCCTGCCTGTGACTGTGCTTTGTGGAGCTATCCTGCAGTTGCTGCTTCTGCCAGAGTAAGAGGGCAAAGACTGGACTTTGTGTGCCTTCCATCTTGAGAAGAAATCTCCAAGGGCTTGATCTAGAGCTTGTCTCCTGTTGTTTGAAGTCTCAGGGACAGCAAAGACTTCTCTCTGCCAGCACCTGGAGTCTCTGGAGAGACTCCTACTCTGCCCTGTGGTGCCCATCCAGTTCCTGGGACCCTGAAAGGAGAAGCTGGCAGCCTAAAGACAAGAAAATCGACGCACAGAGCGCCGTGCGGGGAAAAGATTGACGCAAATCCGATCTGCGGCTGAAAAAACAATGCACCGCCGGCTCCGCAGCTGAGAAACGACGCTCGCAGGAAACGCGACTGAAAAATCGTCGCACGGAGCAGGAGAAACGGTGCGCAGCATCGCTGACGGAGGCTGGGAGATCACAACCTGCGCTGCGGGATTTTCGGATCAACGTGCGGCTGGATTTTTGACGCAAGTACCGCCGTGCAGAGTTATTTTTGACGCAAACCTGCCCATGCAGGGTTATTTTTGACGCACACCAGGTACATTTTCACTCTAGCAGCGCTAGTGTGTTTTTAAAACTAATTAAAGACTCTTTTTGATTTTTAATTGATAACTTGACTTGTGTATGGTGGATTTTTGTCGTTTTGGTCTTGTTTTGTTTAGATAAATATTTCCTATTTTTCTAAACCTGTGTTGTGTCATTTTGTAGTGTTTTCATTAAGTTACTGTGTGTGTTGGTACAAATACTTTACACCTAGCACTCTGAAGTTAAGCCTACTGCTCTGCCAAGCTACCAAGGGGGTAAGCAGGGGTTAGCTGAGGGTGATTCTCTTTTACCCTGACTAGAGTGAGGGTCATTGCTTGAACAGGGGGTAACCGGACTGTCAACCAATGACCCCATTTCTAACATATATATATATATATACAGATGCAAATACAGCCCAAAATGGAGGGTACAACCTGAATGCTATACATGTAATTTGGCTCATACCCACTAATACATGCTGTAGTCTTTGAATTTCATGGGACATGACTTCACTCTTCCCGAAACTCTCCTGTCCATACCACTATCCATGTAACATTCTCTTGTTTGTACACCCATCCTTCTGCCGACGTAGTCTATTTTAGATTCCGGTACAATGAAAAGAAAAGATTTGTTAAATTTTTCCATTTTCTAACACAACTACGTGATCTAGAACCTTGCTCACCTTTGCAGGAGAAGAAAACCTAGACAACCCCTTTCACTCAAAACCCGGTCTCTTAATTCTCATCCAATCCCCGTTCTGAACAACCGAACCTCTGTGTTGCTTCTCCTTGGTTTTGTATTTCTCGTACACCGCAGATCTCACATCCACCACACTTCCCAACTTATCCATATCAACATTCTTCCTAGCCATCCATTCCTTATTTAACTTCAAACCAGCTACTCTATCTCTTAGTAATGTGAAAGGGGATATCCTTGTGCTAATATGGGGTGCGTTCCTAATCCCCCACAGTAAGTCTTTAACAGCTTCTTTCCACTGTAGCCCATTGACAAGTGACAACTGCAGATTGTCTTATATGACACGGTTCAACCTTTCCACCAACCAGTTGCTAAGAGGATGAAAAAGGGATGTTAGAATGTGCTTTATTTCCAAGCCAGCTAATAAATCTGCCATCTCTCTTGAAACTTGTTGTGTCCCATTATCAGTTACAATCTCTTCCGGGAAACCTTCCCTCAGGAACACTTCTTTAAAAAATTTAATGACGGAATCAATGATTACGTTATCCACAAATTTCACAGAAACCACGCAAGATGGTGGCCTTCTTTTCTGTATCGCCATGATCAATGATATCTCTACAGTTCTGTTGTCTTCCTATCAGATGAGAGCATGAGGATAACATTCTCTTCTTCATCTGAGTCCACACAGCTCTTTTCAATCATTCTAACTGTTAGCACCGTTTTCTTTGTGCTAGTGGTTGGTTTGCATACCCGTGCAAAATGACCTCTTTTTCAGCACTTGAAACATAATTGATTCATGGCTACACAAGCTTTTGAATTACCCACATGAGATTTACTTCCGGACTGGTAGCATGACATTTCATTTTTCTCGTTTTTGTTCCTAAACAATAAAGCCTCTTGATCACCCTATGCATTTCCTTTATACCCTGCTGCGTTTGTTTTTGGAACTTGTTTCACTTTTATTGGTCTTCTCTCTAAAGACTTGAAGTTTTCGTTCATCTCCCTCATGCAAAGTTCTGAATGTTCTATACTCCTAGCCAACTTTAAAGCAGGTCTAAATCTGGGTCTTCTGTGGCTAATAGTTTTTCTTGTATCTTTTTCTTATTTGTCCTCTCAATTAGTTAATCACATATTATCTCATCTCTGAACTGTCTATAACTGCAACTCGTTACAAATGTACCAAGTGCTGCCACAAAATTGTCTATTGACTCTCCCGGAATCTGGGTGCGCTGAAGAAATTTATGCCTTTCAAGAACTATGTTTTTTCTAGGGTTGAATCTCTTGTCCAATGTGCTAATTATTGACACGTATTCATCTATTGCAGACGTTGATTCAAATCCATCATCCCCTAATGTCAAAATACTCACTGCTTCCACGGGCAATGTTTTTAATATAGTCCTGCCTTCTGCACCTAAATTATATATTAAAAGTGTTTTTTTTTTCTTTTTAGAAGTAAATGTGTCACATCTATGGCCTCTAGGTATGCCTGAAACATCTCTTTCCATTGTTGCCAGTCAACCAGAGGCGTTCCCGACACCTGTGAAAATAGTACAGGTGCCAGTATCCTTTCCACCTTGAGTTTGCATTTTTACCTTTCAAATTTCTGTGCTTCTCAGTTAGTTATAATGCTCCTTTTTAGTGGAATTATGGGCTCTCTAGACCTTTAAGTGTTCCTTTTTTCTATTCTAATCAAGGTTTTCTTGTTGTTAATGCATCCTATATGATTATTCAAATATTCCCTTGATTGCTCTCAAATTATTTACTTTTCAGTTTTCCGGACGTTTGTCTTTTTTTACACAGTTGGTTGGGCCCATTGTTTAAAATCCTCCCCAACCTGCCAATATGGCCACCAGAGATGTGCAGTACATTGCCTCCAGGAGTTCCGTAGTACTTCCTCTACATCCCTCTATTCCTCCCCACATTTAGTATGGCCGCCAGACATGCGCAGTGTTGGACCAACACCTCCACAGTTCACTCAACTCCGTGAACAGCTGCTGTTACACTGCGATCACTGTGATCACCATACTCCACAACAGTTCGTAGACGCTTGAAACATCTTAACGCCGCATCTGTCCCCCACACAATATGCCTCTCCTCGCTCACTGCACACACCTGAATTTTGTGCCCACTACGACCGCAAGTGTGTTTCCGACGCTCGCTTTGCCACCTGCATCGCTTCACCCGCTCATCACCACTGAAAGGAGGACGACACTGTGTTGGTAAGCTTTTCCTTTATTCCTCTCCTTTCCTCGTCCTGGCAATAACTGCAGTTTTTCCACCATCCCCCAAGGTTCTGCATTCCATGCAGGAAACTGGAACCACACATACCCACCATTCTATGCATGACATACCATCAGGCTGGTATATGACAGAAGCTGATAGGAGAGAGGGAAATACATAGTGGAATAAGCCATGGTAACCCATACAAGAAGACGCTCGTTATATGGTTTGACTACTCATTTTGAGGCCAACAAAAATTGCGCTCCTGAAAAGTAAGACTAGGCCTAACAGATATCTTATCGTCCTACTCTTATATTGGCAAGTCTAAGGTCAATTTTCTGAGAAAATATGTAAAATCTAAAACAGGCTTCTCCAACCAATGGCTCGTGAACTACTGGTAGCTCTCCCGCTACCTGTGAGTAGATCTCCTGCGTGCAGTCCACCATACCAAATTAGAAAGTTTTGTTTGGTTGAATTAATGTGTATAACAAAATTGAAAAGTGTGTATTTAAAGTGATTTCAAAACTATATTTAAAGCTGATATTTGAATGATAAATCATGCAGCATTGGGAGACTTATTACTAATATGATTCCATTTGTGTTAAGGGGCATTGCAGCCAGGGCTGTTATGTATTTACCCTTGTAGAGTTAGTCCGAACTGAGTACGCTTTTTTACATTACTGCTGGCAATCCCGTACTAAGGTAATCACGGCTGGTAATGTTGCATAGGTCCTTGTAACTAGGTCCTTGTAGCTGACCTGTTGCTACTAATGTACTCTTGTCTTAAGTGTACAACAGTAATAATTTTGGTAGATCGGGATGATTTTCGTGGCGCAAAAGTAGGTCTCATCAGTAAAAAGGTTGGAGCCCCCTTATCTTAAATAATAGGATTACATATGGCGCCTAGTGCTGATAGGGATATGCGATAAAAGACATACAGCTACTCATTCAGTAAAAAATGCAGAGGTTAGAGCCAAGGCCAAAGAGCAGACATGTAACTAAGCAAGCTCTAAAACCTGTCTGCAGTGTGGTGACAGTCTTGATTTTAATTCAGTGCTAGAAGCAGAAGACAACACTGTAACAGCTAGTGGAATGGACAACAAAACATGGCTTTGAAAAGATTAGAAAATATGAGTACATCATAACATAACAGTACAAATGCCAAGGTTACATTTGAATAAAATTAAAAGACATTCCTAAACACATTGTCAAATACAGTTTTACAATAAAAAAGTGAGTGAAATCTAGTATGTAGATTGTGAGCATAAGAACATACCTAGGTGCATAGGTGGATGGTGTTACAGGAATTGTCCTGTGTGTCGCTGCAGTTGCAATGACTCCTGCATCAGATGAACCAAAAATGTCCTAGAACGAGTTGCTCTGTAAAACAAGTGTATTAAAAAATAGTTAGCCAACATTTAGGAATGCATTATGGTTGTATTAGAGGATAATTTTGAGACTATATATGGGATGCATGCCTAACAATGCAGGTGTGTGTGTGAAGGACGATATGGGGGAGTGACTTGGTTTGGTTTTAGTGGGGTGGGGGGAGTTAGAGTCTTACCTCGCAGCACCAGAGAGTTGTCGGAAAGAGGTAGCCCATATAGCAGGTGGGGATGCATTGTAGAGAAGACAGCTTCCTTGAGGAGGGTGAGATTGAGATGGGATCCAGTTGGCCCTCCAGGAAGAACGTCAGGTAACTGAATCCTGGCTGCAGGATCTGAAAGCTGAAGAAGAAAAAAACAGATCCTATGGTTTCTGCAATATTTATGTTGTTGGAAGGGGATGGGTGTCAGGGGTATAGTATGGGTTTCAGGTGTATAAATGTCTCCTCTTCCCTTCAGTGTCCCAGATCTCAGCACAAGTTGTGGAGGGCTGCACCCTGGGGGCATAGATCCTGAAATGTGTGCTGAGATCTTTGCCCAAGTGCTGAGTCTTCTCAAAGTGCATGGAACTTAAAATATGGTTGCAGAGTTAATAGCAATAACTTTATGGTTGTATATTACATGTATTCTCATTCCACCCTCTAAACTGAGGGAGCGGATACATGTAAGTCTACATTTTGTAGTAAGTTTACACTTGAAAATGGTGAATAGCCCAGAGTACAAAAATAAAGAAAAGTGTAAGAGTAAACTTACTCTTGTAGATTTACTCATATGTAAGTTTACTTTTTTAATATCCTCCATGGAGTCAAAAACAGATCAAACTTAGCACGTGGAGTACATTGTCCAGAGCCACTGGAACAGCAAAGCACCAATCTTCTAGACAAATTGGGCATGGCTACACCAAAATACTCCGAAATGAGAGAATGGAGGGGACATTTAAAGAAGACCTAAAACCCATAGAGCTAAGGCAAATAGAACGGGCAGGCAGCTGGAAGACACCCAGAGCAGAATCCCAGGCTGGAGAGTGAAACAGAACCCCATCCCAGAACATAATCCACAACACTGTTACTGGAAGCCACAGGAGCTTCCACCAGATGACAGGTAAGGTCCTACAGACAAATAAGCAGTGATGGGTGCTCCAGATACAATGACCTGCAGTGATGTAGGTTGGCAAGCGGGATGCACAGAGACTCTCAGACACCTTGTTTTTTGGCAGAAGGTTTTATTGAGATTACAGGTACAGGTACAAGCTTGTATAGCAGACCTCACCAGGAGGAGATGTTGCAGGTACCTCAGACAAGTCTAACTGCCAGTGATAGTCAACATGAAACCTTTAGCACGTTAAGGGGCATATTTAAGACCCCCTAGCGCCTCCTTATGCCACATTAGTGTGATTTTGTTTTACGCTAATGTAGCCCAACAAGACTAAAATCCCGCACCATATTTAGTAAGTAACTTTGTAACCCTTTGCATTACATTATGCCTGCGCCAGGTATAATGTATGCAAAGGGGGCGTTCCTCCTTTAGGGGGGCCACAAAATGGTGCAAAGAAATCTAACAGATTTCTTTGTGTCATTTTTTTGGCACTTTTAACGTCTGCTCAGAGCAGGAGTTAAAAGGAGGCAGACCATTGATTACAATGGCCCTCAATGAGCTTTGCAGGATTAGTATCAACATTTTTTATGCTAATCCTGCATAAAAAAGTCTGACGCTAGTCCCCTAACTACCACCATGGTGCGCCGTATTTTAAATATGGCACACACATGGTGGCATTAGGGGGCGCTAAGGGGCTCAAGAACAGTGGAGCAGCACTGTCTGCATCGCAACTTTTCTGAAATATGCCTCTAAGTTCCATGATATCGTTGGAGAAAAGGAAGGCAGGTTAAAACACATCTTCCCTTTTTACAAAACAAACAAATAAACAAGTAAGCAACGAATGGATCACGTACACAGGAAAAAGCCTCAAAGGGAATCACAACACTGGTATTGTGGAGACTGACAAACACAAGTAGATGCCGAAAACAAATATATCATACTCCTAAATCGACACAAACCTGATACAGCACACTAAGTGATGCAAAAAACAAGAAAAACACTCTTGAAATTCCATGGATCCTCCTATACATAAAGTTCTGTGATGTGATGCCATTGAAAGAAGGAAAGTAGGTTACCACAGGATGACAGGCCATAGCCCACACAGAGGAAAGTGACATGGCATCACACATAGGTAGCAACAATAGTGCACAGCATATAAAAAGTGTGAAACAATATCTGAGAGCACAAACCCAGCCGGGAAGCAACAGATTAACAATTGCATATGTCAAGAACAATACAAAAAGCAGGGAAGAGGCCAACATGCAAGGTGTGTGCCATGAAGCCTAAGACGGAGGCTCAACCACATCAGTCCATTCTCGACTAGAGTGTTACATTAACCAGATTTATAAAGTGCACGCACACCCGAAGGGTTTCATGGCGCTCGAACAGCGACGCAGACTACTTTGACTTAGCTATAGACCTGTCTAAAGACACAGTTTTTCAGCAGATACCTGAATTTCATATAAATGGTGGATATCCTGGTCTCCAGGGTAAGGGAGTTCCATAACTTTGGGACCATCACTGCAAATCTGGACCCACCAAGTCTCGTTCTAATAAATTTTGGAACCTCGAGGAGGTTTTGGTGGGATGATCTAAGGTTACACTTATTCAAATATTTCAGGATTTTAGCTGAAACAAATGTGGGACTCTGAAGTATTGGGAGCCAACTAAGTTTTTCCAAAAGAGAAGTGATGTAACAGGATCTGGGCTGGTGCCACACCGGCCTGGGCACCTGATTTTGATCCAATTGCAAACGCTGAGTTAGCTTCTGTGGTAGCTGTAGGTAGATGGAATTAGCATTGTTAACCCAGGACATAACTAGTGCAATGATAATCTGAATAATAGCATCATTTGTAAAATACTTCCTGACTTTCTTTATTTTTCGAAGCTGAAAGAAGCAGGCGGAAGTGACAGCACCAATCTAGGGCTTCATGGATAGATCCTCATCCACCAGTATACCAAAGCTTTGACCGAATTTCTGGGCAGTGGGGGGAGCCCATTTCTTTCAAACAAAAGGAGGGGATCCACGTCTGCAGTTTATTGTTAAACGGTACAATCTCAGTTTTAGCCGAGTTAAGCTTTAACTGATAGAAGTTCATCCAATTACGGATGTAAAGCCAGGTCTTCTGAAAGAACTCCATAGAGTTCAAGGTTTCCTTGATGGTAAAAATCAATTGCATATCATCAGCCTAGTTGTAATTTATACACCTTGCCTCTGTAGGGTGTGGATCAAAGGGCAAATATATATATTGAATAAGTGAGGGGATAGTGAGGAGCCATGCGGCACACCACAAATTAGCCTAATCTTGGAGGAGGAGCAGGGGATGAGGCTAGCTGATCTCATCCAGTTAAGTGCTGGACCTTGCAGGCCGGCAGCCCTGACACACTCAAGGAGAATATCATGATCTACTGTATCAAAGGCCGCCGATAGATCTAATAATAGTAGTACCTGGGCAGTGCCTGTGTCTGCACCTTCCCTCAAATCATCTACTGCAGATGATATAACAGTCTCAGTTGAGTCGGTAGGACAAGAGCTTGAGTGTTCCTTGCTGAGGCACTAACAAATGGTGCACACATGGGGATAGACCATGCACGTGCCCCAGAGTTTGCAAACACGAACAGGAGAAGCATGACAGGGCCAACTACTCTGCACCCAACCATCCCAGACACAATATCTTGAGACAGCGGTGCCAGGTCAGGGCAGGGAATGCACTTAACCCAAAGAGAAGAAAGGCTTGGGAACCAGGAACCAGCTTGAGGAACAGCAACAGACCAGTGCCGTACTGGCACAATTCAGAACAGGGTCGACACAGCTGGCACCAAGACTGAACAATCAGAAACAAGCTTAATGGAGAAAGAAACCACTATAGAATGGCACTGGGGCACTTCTCCACCCTGAAAAAGAGAATAGTCAGAAAAGCCCAGGATTAAAGCAATGCATCCTCTGTGACATGGAACAAATGGTAACTCTACCTGCGCAGTCTCCAGGTGCCATATATATCACCCCACTCACTAATACCCATGTTATGTACTTCAGAAGGATGAAATGCTGAGTAGGCCTGCCAGAATTAACGGGTACATATGTGCAAAAAGGATATTTTTGCACTGATGAGAGGAACTAAACAGATATTTCAAGATGCGCTTTGACGGTATTTAATTTTCATTTTCCTCCTTCACATTTCTCCAGGTAGTACCTGGCCAAAAGTTCAGGGGGGAAGGTGCCAAAAATTATGGAAAATCTCCTGTGCAAAACATTGATTTTCATGGTTAGTTCTTACCCCAAGGACTGAAACTTATAAATTGGAGGCAATTCTGCACTATTAATTACTGTACCCTGCGCGCTCGACGTAAAAAGGACTACCTGTACCACCACGTACAAACCAACCCTGGCCTGGATGAGATACTCATGCATTGAATCTGGATAACGGATAGCTCTGCAATATCCCCAGAGTGATGGGTGAGTTTACAATCTAAAAAAGCAAGATGGTGGAGCGTGACTGTTACAGTATGTATTTCACTAAAAATATCCAAACATTTTCTTAGCAATTGAGATAACTATTGGAGATGTGAAAATTATTTGGCTGTTCATGTTTATCTTTGTTTATGTGTGCTCATCCGTTCGCTATCCTGATATATTTTCCGAGATTGACTTTATTTCGAGCTTTTGGAAGGTGCTTAGAAAATGTCATATTGTTTTTTTAAACAACCGTGCCTCACTAAATAAACGCATTTGACAAAACCGGCTTATTGAAATCTTTATTGTCAGTAAAATAATGTTACTTTAGACCTGGATATCGAAGAAAATGCTTTCCCCTGACCTGCAGATCAGTGAATGCTTCAATGAAATAAGAGTCGATCTTAGTGAAAAATAACATTTTTAGTTCTAAAAAAAATCTCCAAGTAGCTTCCCGTCCCTGTACGCATGAGGATCCTTTGCGACAGGGTTGCCCCTCCACTGGTCCTCTCCTTGTGAATGTCTTATGTGTTCCTCATTACTGAATGCGCATTGCCAGGGCTGTGGACCATTAAAACTATGGCCCTCATTCTGACCTTGGCGGTCTTTTCGCAAGACCGCTGAGTTACCGCCGCGGTGAAGACCGCCGACCGCGGCGGTGTGCCGCTGTGCGCATTCTGACCGCTGGGAGCGTTCCGCCGGAAAACCGCCAGCAGCCACACTGGCGGTCGGCGGGAAAGTGGAGACTGGTCAACCTCCACCGCCACGCCAGCAGAACACCGCCCACAGAATTACGACCCACATTTCTGTGTGGCGGTCTTCTGTTGGCGGTCTTCTGTTGGCGGTCACGTCCCTATGGCTCCCGTCGCCTCCCGGAGGACCAACGCACAAGGTAAGTTGATCGTCCGTGAGGGGAGGGGGTGGGGGGGTGTTGTGTGATGTGGGCGTGCATGGGGGTGTGCGTGTGAGTGTGTAGAGGGAGTGTGTGAGTGCGTGTATGCGGGCGGGGGGTGCTGCTGTGTCTATGGGTAATGTGTGCTGTTCGGCAGGTGCGCATGTCGGCATGTATGTGTGCGGGTATGTGTCCCCGTTGTGTATGTGTGTGTAGGGGGTGTGTATATGTGCATGTTGGGGGTGTGTGCATGTCGGGGTACATGTATGTGCATGTCGGGGTGGGGGTGGGGAGGGGGTTCGTACCACCTCTGGGGGGTGGCAGGGGGGTGGAGGGTGTGGGGGGAGGACTCGGGTGGGTAGTGGGGGGTGGGGGAGACCCCTATCAGTGCCAGGGAAGGAATTCCCTGGCCCCGATAGTGCTTACCGCCATGGTTCGCACGGCGGTTCCCGCCCGCAAGAAACCGCGGCGGTAGGCAGGGTCATAATACCCTTGGCGGTCTTGGGACGACCGCCGGGCCGGAGTGCGCAAACTCCAGCCCCGCGGTCATGACCGCCGTGGCGGTCGGAGTGGAGAAGTAGCGGTCGGTCGCGGCGGGGACCGCCGCGGTCAGAATGCCATTTTTAATACCGCCGGTCTGTTCGCGGTCCGACCGCCGTCTCTCCGCCGACCGCCAGGGTCAGAATGAGGGCCTATGTCTGACAACGCTGGGATGGTGATGTCTCCCATGCGGTGCTCGTTACTTAGATTCTTTACTTATCAATCCAGTTTTCAGACTTTCTCTACTGAAAAGACTGCTTTGATGTCCATCTTTGCAGGAAATTGGATTTATCAGGCTCTGCCTGCTGCAGAAGCGCCACAGCTGCTTTGTGGCGGGGGATTTTTTAATACTTGTTGCTAAACATCCAAGCTCCTCGTTCGAGTAACTGGCATCTTGTTCTCATTGCTTCGTTAATTGGGGGTGACTGTGGAGCAGAGTTAACTTCGGATTCATTACTCATGATGGGACAGGAAGGTGAGCTTTCCGGTCTAGTCACCAAGTTCTACAATGTGAGTAATTCTCCCTGTCCCTGATTATTTGATGACATAAAATAAAGTTCATGTTTGCGGTAATCAGGTCTGTGATTTCTGCGTAAGACAGACAAGCAAAGGCAACTCCTAACCGGTGCTTTAGGTGGAACCCCTGGGCACACCATTCAGTGCACCTGATGATTCACTCACAACTTAGAACAAAGCAAGGAATCCAGAGGACCCAATTCTTAACTTTCCATTTCACACCCAAAACCATAAAACTGTGTGCAAGAAGAAGGGTTGCATCTCGGAATATCGAATCATGGACTAAATATGTTCTACAAAAATCTCCTAAAATTGAATGTAGATTTTCCCTTATTACCTCAAATCAGGTGATATTTTTCTAAACAATATTTAGGACACAATTTGATATTTTCATATCGCACCAGATGAACTCCAAAATTAAGGGGGTTATTCTAACTTTGGAGGAGGTGTTAATCCGTCCCAAAAGTGACGGAAAAGTGACGGATTTACCACCAGCCGTATTACGAGTCCCTTATATCCTATGGAACTCGTAATACGGCTGGTGGTATATCCGTCACTTTACCGTCACTTTTGGGACGGATTAACACTCCTCCAAAGTTAGAATAACCCCCATAATCTTTTACGTGAGAAGTTCTGCACGCCTGTCTTTCGGGTCGCCTACACTCTTCCATGTGAACTCTGCTCTGTTTGTGAGCTACTTCATTATCTCTATCCATTACATCTTCTCAAACATCACTCTTGTCAACGTCTACAAATTCCAACACATCACCTATCTCCCATCAATGCCTTCTCACCATACTTAACTACTTGAAAGGGTTGTCTCACATCTAGTACTCTTGACATTTAATACTCCTTTAATACTGCAGCTCTATCCATGGCATCACAAAAGGTGATATCCCTGGACTGGCATGCAACATGGCATGCATTGCCCACAGCAAAACTCTCAACACCCCCTGGCAGTTCAACCTGTTGATTATAGCCAGTTTTAATTGGCTCTTAACTGAGTCACCTGAACCAATATGACCTTCAAGCCCCTGGACACCCTCTCGGTTAATTAGTTGCGCTATATAAATCCACCTGATTGATAATTCCGTTATAAAAACACCCAGCACCCTATTACAATGTGGATGGTATAAGGAGGGATTAGCTTACTTATTGATTTACAGAACAATGTTTATTAAAGTACTGTGATATATAGACACAACTGGATTTGATGTGCCTCAACTGTCGAGTTTTTCTTTTTCCAGGCAGTGGGGACATTGCACCGGTCAAAGAAACTACACTGTCTACAAGCGGAGGAAATGTCGGAAATCCGAGTAAAAAAGTCCTATTGTCCTCAACGCAACAATGTCTGCTGCAACCAGCACTGCTCAACAAGAGGAGGAGGAGGAGTCCAGGACGAGGAGGGGGACATTGTTGCCACAATACAGAATATCAGGAAGGGCACTTCACAGCCAGGCAGCTGTGTTCCTTTTCAGTCATTTCTGAGGATTGCCAATCCTCAGTCAATGGCTACGCAGCCAGGGATGCTTGGCCATCCTATGCAAGACTTACCTGCACACAGCACTCAAATAACAGGTATACAATCTCCACCACAATCTTCCCCTGAAGGTGCATATCTAGTTTTATCTCAATCAGCTTTGGGACATAACTCTCCTGGTGAGGAGCAGGTGTTCCCACTCCTGAATGTTTACTCAACAACCGTTCAGATGGCAACCCTCACTGTGCTGGACAAGCTGTTTAACAAGTGAGGAGGGCGTCCATGCAAGGGGTTTGGCATGGGCTAATACTGCTTTTGTGGGAGGATCCGTTTTTCTTACAAAAGTGGAATGTGCAAGAGGAATTTCATGCAATGGGGGCTACTTTGTGTGAGATAGTTGCCTCTTTTAAGGAACTCCTTAAGATGATTAGTCAGGCAGACACGTGCCTTGGATAACATTGCAATATGTTACCAAGATACTGCATAGATGAACCAAGAACAGCTTTGACATTTTTGGGAACTAAGTTCATGACAACATTCCTTGGCCATGAAAATGAAGAAGGCAATAAATAACAGATGCCAATGTCGCTCCTCATGGCCAAAACATCCTGGGGATTTTACAGAGGCACATCAACCTACGAGAAACACACCACCTGCAAATCTCACACCTCTACCCCAACCACCTCTACCACAACCACCTCCATTTGTACCACCTTCACTGCCTCAACTTCCAGCACCAGCAACTTAACCCCCATCAACTTACCAACCAACAACACGGAACACTCTCAATCATTCTCACCCCCAGCAATGCGTAGGTGGAGTAGTAGGAGAAATCCCCACCAAATTAACTGTGATATTTATCACAAATTTCTAGGTTGTCACTAATACTTTCCCTGTTACTATTTAGTTATAAAGAAAGTGGCACACACATCTGTCAAACTTTCATCTGTGTTGAATGTTTTATGTTCCATTAACTACAAGAAAATTATTATTATTGAATTATTCTTGGTTTACCTTCAAAGTGTAATGCATTTAAAAATTGCATTCTGACATAGAAAACAACTTCTAAACATTTCATTTGGCTGATATACAATTCAGTACACAGCAATATTTGTCAACACGAAATAGATTGTTGTTTAAATTGTAAATTCATTTATTTTTAAAACAAAGTGCCCATCATTTTTTTTCCACTCCAATCCTGCGGGAGTATTGCGGAATTCTAAAAGTAAAAACCCTTTTTTAAACTTTTAGCCCCAGGGAGGTACCCCTACCCTGCCCCGTGTGCCATTTTAAAAAACATTAAAGGACATTTCAGGACAAGGAATCAAGTCCCTTATTTCAGTAATGGCTGCTGCAACTTATCTTTTCATGTTGCAGCCAGATAACCATGGCAATCGCTTTGAATAACCCTCTCAGCCAATCGGAAGGCTTAGATTTTTGAACTTCAACCCAACAGCCCTGATATACAAATATCTGGAACCTTAATTTCTCAAAAACGACTAAACTGAATTACACCAAATAACAAAAGTATGCTTTCTGGATAAAGATCAAGTGTTCTCCCAAATTTGGTTTAATTCAGTTCAGGGGTTTGGACTGCAGCACTACTTAGGAAAACTGAGTTTTAAGACCCCCCCTTTTTTCTTGGTCCCTGGTTGATGGATCACCCCAAGACTTTCAAGTAAAAAGCTTTGTTGGATGCACATTTTTTGGAATGTTTTTTGAAGATTCGTCAAGCAGCACCTAATTTATTAGCAAATCAAAACAACACTACACAAATGATGTATGAAAAAATGTAATAACAGGTTTAAGAGGAATGCAAATCCCTAATTAGGAAGGGGTCAAAATCAACAAACATGTGAGCCTTTAATCAGAAGAAAATGGTAACTTGGAGGAGGATGGGCAAATAATATAAAACTTCAAGAAACATTAAGGGAAGTAGCCTATTTACAAAGGGGAAAACCAAGTCCATAGTCCAAAAACGTCCTAATTTAAGAGTGCACCTTCCCAAGTTTAAACAAAGTCATTACTCCAGAAAGGTTTGAGGTATCATGCTCCCGGCTTGTGGCGGAAAGTTCCTGGCCATCCTCTCTTTATTCTTTGACCATAGCAGCAGTTAAAGCCTCCTTAGCTGCAGATGTCAACCGGCTGGCCATGGCGTGACCAGACACCCCACAGGAAGTACAACACACAGGATTGGCTGGAAAAATAGGGATCAAAGATGAACTGGGAGACAGGACAACAGGAAGTGTGATGGGGTGCTGAGGCAGACGCGACATTAGACCTGCTATCAAGGAGGTTATACGGCCACATAATGTTGGGAGCTATTCAGTGACTGTCTCTCAGTGTATCTGGACCTCAGCAACTAAGGCCCAGATATCCCAAGAGATCATTCACTGAACCTCTGTGATTGGCCTTAGGGCCTCTTTGAGAGCAGCCAAGGGAATATCAGTGTGAAGGGAGTGGGGTGCACAATAGATGCGTGGGTGTCACAGGCAGAAATGTCCCTCAGCTGTAGTTGTTCTGGGCTGGAACTAGGAGGAGGAAATGATGCCTGGTCATGGGTTGCAGCTAGAGGCACCAATGAAATGGGGGCCTCAGGAGTTACCCAGGTGCTGGGTACAGGCCTATACAGTATAGGGGCCTGCTCTTAGGACACCACAAATTGGACTTGTTCAAGGCCAAGAGGAGACCCATTATCTTTATCCCCCTAACTGGTGGTGTCTATATACCCCATCCCTCAGTTGGCAGTTTGGCCTCCACCTGGAGTCTGTTGGCAACAGGTCTGGTTACTCTCCTGGCACGTGCACTACCCCTGCTTATTGTTGCTTCCTCCACCTCATTGGTGGTAGAAAGTCTTCATGCCAACCTCCCAGTCGAGGTTCTTGTTTCTTGCCCCAGATCTAGCTGGGCTATTCTTTGGCCCACTCAGTCCATGAAAAGTAATGTGAAAAAAGAAAGCAAATTTTAATTCATTAGCTCAAAAACGTATATCTACATAACTTTTGCTAAAAGGGAACTTTTGCCCTCGTAATACAAGTGCTGACACTTTGTAGTCTATTACAAACATCTCACTATCCTCCACTGTCAAGTTCACATTTTGGTAATAACAAATAGTTAAACAGAAAGGAGGAAGATGAGACACCTTTAGTGAATAATCCACTTTAGGATGCTGAAAATGATAGTTTTTCCACATGGTCCACACATTGCTAATCTGAGAGGAGAGAGCAACACACAACTTCTAGGAGGTACACGAGCGCCCCAATCCTCTCCCAGTCATGGTCAAGACATCTGAATCGTGACTTAAGGATACCAAAAGTGCGTTCAATAATGGCTTTTGTGTATGAGTGCCCTACTGTATCTCTGTTGAGGTAGTATGGTTGAAAATCTGTAGAGCCTGTAACAAAGAAATGTAAAAAGTTTGAAAACAGGCATCTATTTTGCATGTGAAAAAAACATCATCCCTACAAACATGCAGTAGATGTGAGGGTTATGTATGTATATTGTGTTACTGGGATGACAGACGGCACCACCAGCAGTCTCGTCCCCATGACGAGAGCCCTACGACAGGGCACTATAACAGGCGGGTGGTAATTGTAGGCAGTCTGTGGTTCAGGTGGTGCGAAGTGTTTGGGTGGAGATTAAAAGGAAGCTGCAGGAGCATTTACTGCTATTGCCATGTTACAGGAGGAAGACGGGTGGGGCCAGGAGCCGCAGCGCCATAAACCCAGCTCTTCCAGTTTCAGGTCAGGGTCCAGGGTCAATGGGCTGTATTGCTGGGTCGAGTATGTGTAGGTCCAGTAAAGCCAGATTCAAAGACACTGGAAAACCTGTAACCGCTCGGAGTGGTATCCCTCCGTTTTGAGAGTAACTCATTCTAGATCATATGCTAAGGATAATGTTCAGCGGATGCGCTTGAAAAGTAAGAAAAAAGATCCTTGATACACAGTTTTCTCAAGGTATTTTAGGTGGATACTTTCACAACCTTTTGAATACATTCTAGCAGGGACCAAATACCACCCTGGACTTTGCACTTAATTGATAATGCCTGATGAGAGGTGAATCTCATTAGATTCAACAAGTGTGTTGGGCAAGTAATTAAAGGAAACCTTTTCATATATAGCAGCCAATGTGAGTCATTCCTCTCAATCAATGCAAATGTACTCAAGGTGTTCTAATGACTGATTTTGAAACACATTTCAGTTTCCGAAAGTGCATCTTGAGATTCCGAGCACAGTATTGGGAGACAGGGAATAAATTGTCCCTGTTAAGACTACGCAGATAAGAACTTAAGGGAGCCATCTTTGATGTGCATTACATTGTTTATTTGAATATGTTCTAAAGGGATCGCTTTCACCTTGTGGTAGTCCTTTCCAGCAAGGTACCTGCACATACAACTGCATCTATGAGTGTCTCTGGTTCAAACAAAGTGCCTTATTCCTGAGCGATGCAGTTAAAGTAAGGAGAAAAGGCTGATTCCATCCATAGGTGTGGGGTACTCCCCTTCTGGGATGGTTCCATAGGGTGCCCATCAGCATGATCCAAGGGAACAGCAGTCTCCTCCCTAACCTCTCCATACGGATCTATTCTGCCCTTTTTCCCCATGCATTCTGTTTCTTTCTCCACCCAACTTGCTGGTAGGGATAGACAGAAGCCCATTAGTATGGACCAGGAATCCTTTTATCAGTGGACATGGAACTTCACTTTATAAAGGATGTTTACTCAGTACCCATCTTCTTGGTCTCCATGACCGATGGGTTTTGGTTTGGTACAAAGGTCCCTTCTTTCCTGTAAAACAGTTGCTGCTGCTATTGGCTCTAGATTTGACTTTGGAGTTATAGCTCACACCCTCTTTAAAAGAGAGCCGCTCCGTTGCACATGTGCAGACTTTTGTTGGCCCAGGTGGGTCTGTCATCTTTCCTCCTCTTTGTCACGTTGGCATTAGTCTGCATGAATTTGGTACGTACGTTTGAGTAGGTGACCAAGTACCAGCTGCCTATCCTGCCCGTTATCAACACTGAGCTTGCTAGGGGAAGTGGCAATATCGGATGGTTTGCTGCAACCTGTACATTGGCAACTATCACTTGCCGAGTTGGGCTAACACCGAGTCCAGACATGTCCTCCTTGGACCTTGTCTGGTGTTGGTGTGAGGGGTTTAGAGACCAGTTGTCATTCCCTTCTGAAACCCTCCACCACTCCTGCCTCAGCAACTGGCAAAGTCAGTAGTGACCGCAGTATCATGTCATAGTTGCCAAGTTTCCCTGGTCCATTGGTGATGTGCTGCTCCAGTCCAGGTTTTCCCTTTGAATTCCGTGACTTGTAGTCCTGTTTCATAATAGAATAAACAAGACTACAAGTCCCAGAATTCAAAGGAAAAAACTTGGCGTTGAGCAGCGCATCATGCATGGACTTGGGAAACTTGGCAGGGCTGTCATGTCTGCTTGCCCACTCCAGATGTATTTGCCCCTATTGTGGTGGAGGATGAGTCTCATGGGACATCTTTGCTACTATCCAATTAAGTTAGATATTGGAGGCATCTTTTTTTCAGTGTGGGGGTGGCTCACAATCTCTATCAACCCAAAGTATAATATTTCACTTCACCTCCACTATGGCACTCAATATGAGTTGCCCGGTAATCCTGATGGGATTGATAACACGAGTTACCTGCACCATAAAAATTACCACCGCCCAGGGTATGTTTATCTCTTAGGGCAAGGGGCAAATCCATAATGAATTCCTGTCACTTGTAATTGACCCGGCAGTGATCTAGTGAATGAACATCATCAGTTACGTATTATAGTTTTTTTCAACCTCTTGAAAGCATACAACTGAATTATGCGAAAATGTGGCATGGTCTCTTTACAAGTGTTTTTTTTAGTTTTTTTTACATTTGCACAATATAATTCACTTACATAATATGTAGCTGCGACAACGGCCTTTTCATAACAAAAATGGCCTTAGATTAGGACCTGCGGTCTTACTCCATAAGTGTAGTTCGGCCTGCATATCCTGGTTTGGTTTTATTTTGGTGGCTAATGCCCCTTTTTATGTTTTTTTAAAGGAGCCAGCACTCACGTCAAGCTGCTTTTTTGCACAATGTTTCAAAATGTCGTGTATATAAACAAATCAAGAGTTTTAAAGTGTTACGCTTTTTTATAGTACTACATTTCTGGGTCTATATTTTCATATCATGCCGATTTCTGTGTTTTTTTTTATTTATTTTTAACTGCAACCCACCTAACTGAGAGGCAGGATTCTTCGCCTCTTTCAGTATAGTGCCTGCGTTTAGGAGAGCACGTGCCTTAAAGTATTGCTATTCCAGTAATTTACAGTAATGCAGGGCTCAGGAAGAGGAGCAGTCATTTGTGCGTTCATGTGGAAAATGCAGTTTGATTCTGTTATTGACACAGTAATTATAACATGTTTTGAAATGAAACAACATGAAAACCTTTGTAATAAGGATACAACGTATTATTTCCATTACGCGTTTACAATGAAATGCATGTAAGGGCTCTCCAACTATTAATTCTGTAAATCAAATAGCTTTCAGTTTAAAAAATGGTGTTGTTTCTCATAATGGGCCGGGAATCGACTATACTTTGTCTGTTGTGATGGATTGCAATAATCTGAATTATTGTAAATTGCTCGGGCTGTCTATCGGGCATCTGAGCGGTTTACAGTGCCTGGCTGCAAGCTCCTTGAAATGAGATCCTTGACACGAGGAGGGGAGAGAGATAACATCGCCCCCTCCCTGCCGCACAGGCATGTGGTTTGCAGGGATGGACGAAAAATCCAACGATGGATTACAGGACCTTCAAGTGGTATCAGTAACTGCACTGTCAAAGCTTTCTCAAAATATGCATTACTTCATGTGTGTAATCGATGGGTACTCCAGGGAATCATGCATACTTCAACCTTATGTTATGTTATGCTAGTTATGTTGATTTGTAGAGTGCGCTGCAGGGTATCCAGGCACTACGTACCATACCTATACATCCACCTCTGTGGGGGCCAGAGAGAGGTTTTTTTTTATTTCCCAAATAACCCTGTCCCTTTTACACTGGAGTCAGGAAAAAGCCAAGACGCATGCAGTTCTGCTCTCCGGGTAGTGCTGGGGTCACGAAATGCTGATGCAAGATCCATCCCTTGTAACAGATACTATGAACATTCACAACTCTGTGCATGATTTTTTTCCAAATCGCTTTTATTGAATTATAAACATGTAAAGAATGACCTCTTCGCATTCCCCTTTCACACATGACTTAACATTACTGATGCACCAATGCCTTCCACGACCTTACTTTGTACAATGAAGTTCCAACACAGTTAAACCTACAGCAGTGCATGCATTAAAGTCAACCCCAGTCATTAATCAAACCAGAGCATATAGGGAGCTATTTAGAGGCTGGTGGACAGGGTATCGGCCGCAAATGTCTATTTGGAGTTGGGCGGACTATCATCTTTCCACGAGTAGAAACCCTAGACCCATGGCTCAACTTAGCAGCACAGCTCATTACATTAACTTTATTTTATAGAATTTCAGCATTGCTTCATGAAGATTAGATTTCCATTGAAAGTTAAATCACTCCTAATTAGCACTGGTAATTGGGACACACACACAGGTGTGGGTCATTTGCCCATGCTGAAACAGATCTTGGGTTGGCTGTTTAACAATTCAAAGTGGATGTAGACTGGCTGTTCCTATTGGAGCAGGACCAAGACTGATTTGCATATGGTTGATCCCCTTCTACAGTGGCACAGTGGGCAAAAAAGATGAATTGGAACACTGTATTGAGTGATTGTCAGTGTTACCCAGCACATCCTTATTACTGTATCATCCCCATTGAATTATCACCAACACTTCCTACGTTCTGGTATCAAATACAAGCCACCCTACCTCTCTGCACCCAGGTGTTGGAAGACTGCCCAGGAGCCATACCTGGACCCCCACCTCTACAGAGGTCCAGCAACTGTCCACCTTCCTAGGTACATGTGACCATATCTCTTTGGCAACACTGGAATGTCCACTTATGGTTTTGGCCCATCCTGGCTCTTAGTACAAATATTGTTATGGAGTTAGACAGACTGTCAAACTCCATAGTTTTCAAGAATACCCCAGTGTGGTCATTGCTTATAATGCCAACCACATAATGTTTTTTATGTTTAGAAAGCCTCTAATCCTTAACAAAGCGTTGTTGTATTTTTTGACTATGTTAAGATTTTACAATTATAATACTAGGCATAATTTTAGGTGTTGGGGTCCTTAAACCTTAACCAAAGGGAGTTCCTGGGTCCCATTGCTCCAAGACTGTAATTGATTTCCAGCACTGTAAGGAACCGTGATATTGATCCTGGTAGCCTACAATGACCCTTGACCCTAACTGAGAGGTACCACAAGGCCCAAACATCTGGAGTAAAGATATTCTGTGACCTGTAAGGGCTTTGATAATTGGACGTATAATTAAATGTTATGTCTGTTTACTAAGATTTATGTTTATTTTAAAAAACAACGAAAATAAGCTTAACATCATGCACCACGTAAAGGCTGGTGCATGTTTCCCAGACCTATGATGTCTGTGACGCAAAACTATCAAACTCCCCGGTCACTTCTATAGATTCACATAGTTAAAAAAAAAAAGTGCCTTGGACAGCCCCAAAGCTATCCATGGAGCTGAAATCTCACATGATAAGATAGTCCCAGTCTGCTACTTAGCATGCATCGATTAGTTAATTTTGTTATTTGTTAAATTTCTCCCATTTGCATGACGCATCTCATAACTGCTAGCATGGCTACACATGGGGAGTAGCTCTTTGCAAAACCTGCAGAAGAAATAAACAAAGGACGATGCAATGCGCACTGAAAACATACAAATAATATTCATGCTGCACATTTACATACACACACGTGAAATTCGCACACAAAGGAATACACATACAAAAAATGAAAGGTATGCAGAAAGACAGCGGAATATTCTCTAGCATGGCCTTTCCACACAGGGAGCAAATATCTACATAAATCATACACAAAATGTCATTACTTTAGCACATTCAGACACAGTGAAGCCCAGCAGGGACAGCTCCTTCAATCTGCAGTGAGACACTCTGAGGCACCCTGGGGCAGAGCTTGTCCCCTCTCAGCATCCGTAGAGAGGAGCAGATGTTTCATCGCAAGCACAGTTTGCAGATCTCTGTCACAAGTCCGTCCTCTCCCTTCAGGGAATGTGCAGCGTTGAGGGACGGGGGAAGGCAAACAGCAGCACTTAGGACCAGGAGCAGACGGAAAGATCTAACAGATTGGGCTGTGACAGGAAGCGATAGGGCTCACTAAGCAATGAGCGACTTAAGGTTTGACTGGCTCTGGTGTAATGCCTAATTCTCCACCTCTGCTGCCCCGAATAATGCAGTAGTAAGCCCCACACAGAGGGTGGGGTGTGTGCAGATCAAGGCACGGTTTGCCTGGTAAGTTTGTCAATGCCACAACCTGGCGAGTTTGTGTCTAATTGCAAACTCCTAGCAAACCCTTTCCCACCCTGGAACCGTTTGGAGTTTATTCTTTATTTTTATCAGCATAGGGCTGAGTAAATTCCACTTTCTTTGTAGGCGAAGTAATGTATCACCTCCAGGAATGGTGGGGTGTGATGAAGTGGTGATTCCATGGGAAACATTTTCCTAAATGGAAGATTAAAAAAACATAAAGAAAAAAAGTGTTTTTGTACATGGAATTTCCTTTCCATGGTACATAGTTGGACACTATGCATGATTACACATTGGGGGAAATTGCAGCACATTGCTCACTCATTAGTAAACCTGAAAGCTGTGATTGACGCAGCTTCCCAGGCCTGTCACTGCCGAAATTTGTGAATTAGGGAACATCATAACCCTGCCCCTGTGTGGAACTGGTCTTCCATGAATGCAGATTCCCTTTGTTAGCCGGTCATGGTACCAGATCATCGGTGTCAGAATATAGTCTGACATAAATATTGTGCTCTAAATGTCATTCACTAAAATATCACAGCATTGAGAATAATAGTAGAAAATCTACGCCCAATGGGGCAATAACGTTCTAAACGATGTCTAGGATGGAATGTTTTTGTCGCAAGATATGTATGTATTCAATATTCTGAAGGTACATCTGCTAGTCAGGCCCTTCCTCCAAATGGTATAAAAGACACATCAGTTTTAAACACATCATAATCATTGAGACTATTTTCCCACAGCTCATGCACATATAGTACATTTGTGTGTGATGAATAGTTTAAAAGTACATCACACTCAAACCACTGGTCCTTTATAATTAAAAGTGCTAAGTATTAGACCATACTCATTAATGGGTTAATCTTTCATCTCTGATTCCAAATCCTAGTTGGCTCTAGGATCAGAAAAAATATTGGTGCTTTAGACATAAGTAGCCATTATCAATAATAAACAATAAAATATCCTCAGAACTTACCATAATATCGGATAACACAGATCCACCCTTGCGGACAGAAATGGATCAGGTATCCATCCCTGATGAACCTAAGGACTCTCTCCTGGTGCTGTCTTCACCCCACTTACTGAAGAGAAGGTTGCTATCCTTATTCAAACCACAAAATCAGTGCCCCTTCAGATCCATGCCCTCCTCAGGTGCTTCATCCTGTGTAAAAGATTATTTCAGCCCATCTCACTCTGCTCTTAGCAGGATTTTTGCTTTGGGCTGTTTTCCAGATGCGTGTATAAAGGCATCCATCTTGCCTCTTTTAAAGAAGCCCACTCTTGACCACCTTGGGGTGAAGAATTATATAGGCCAATCTCTTGCCTCCCCTGCCGGCCAAGATCCTTGAAAAGGCCATGAATCAGGAGGTTATAACCTTCCTCGAAAATACCGATTTTCTGGAAACTGAGCAGCATGAGTTTAGACCGAACCATTGTACAGAATTCACCCTGGTGGCAGCAAACTGAAGAGATCAGAGCCACTGTAGACAGAGGCGCGATGGTTGACCATTCTCTTTTGGTCAACCGTCTAGAAAGGATTTGTATGAAAGACATGGCCTTAAAATTGATCTGGTCTTTTCTGGCCAATAGATAGCAAGTGGTGGGCTTGGATGATTTCTCTTCAGCTCCCTTTACTCTGCCTAGTGGGGTCCCTTAGGGATCTTCGTTAAGCCCACCTCTGTTTCACTCATACATAACACCTCTGATTGAACTGAGTAGATCACATTGGTTCTCAGTTTTCTTGTATGCTGACAACACCCAAATAGTGGTGTCCATCTCCTCTGAATCCGAAAAAGTGGTGAAACAATTTAACATTGTTGTGGGCAGCATTGCTAAAACTGCTTAAAGCTAGATCCAGAAAAAAATGTGGTGGTGCTTTTTGGCAATTACTCCTATTGGGATACCACCTTGTGGCCATTTGATCTCAGGCACCTTCCACTGCCAGTTCAAAAAGCAAGAAGCTTAGGGGTCATCTTTGATACCAATCTAACTTTCATGGACCAAACTAAAAAGGTAACATCCTCCTCTTTTCTCATCTTAAGGGTACTAAAAAATTCCCTTGATTCCATTTAAGCTGAGAAATAGCTGCCATCATAGCCTTAGGAATCTCTAAACTAGGCTACTGCAATGCCTCATATCTTGGCTCTCAGAATCGCCTTCTAAATAAATAGCAGACACTTCAAAATGCTGCAGCCCGAGTGTTAATGAACCTCCCAATATTCTGTTCAGCCTCCCAAGCTATTTGGGAATCGCACTGGCTTCCTATTAGGGCATGAATCAAGTTTAAGTCCTTATGCTGGACTCATAAGGCCTTGCATCAGGCAGGCCCCTACTTTCTTCAAGGTATTTTAAAATGGTACCTTCCCATCTGTAACCTAATGTCTAGCACTGCCAGACAGGTGATTGTTCCTAGCGACAATAAAACACACTGGGGAGGAAGGAGTTTTTCCTACTCCACATCCAAATGGTGGAACCCACTGCCCGACCATCCTAGAGCTCAGTCTAATCGCCTAAAGTTTAGGAAACAATAAAAAACTTGACTTTTTTGCTCCTCTGTCTAACTTCTCACCTTGGGTACCTTCATGTGATTGCTTTACCATAAATGGCGCTAGCACCAAAATGCCGACTGGTATCTGTTCACTTTATAAATCTATCAACATTAACATTATATTATTACATTATAGTTCATGCAATTTACTAAGCAGATGCAGCAAGAAGTTAATATTTACTTCCAACACATAGGCACCCTAATATTCAACCTTCACATTAACATCTTAATATTCATCAATTCAGCCCACTTGTATGAACCAATTCAGTTTAATAGCATTAAACAGTTGTCGCTCATTCTATTATATTTTCCATGCTATGTTTATAAAACTAGACACAACATATTCTACTGAATTTGGTTTTAACAGATAGCATAATGCCATAACACCACCAAGAGAGTGCTGTAGTGTAGCCATTTTTAATATAGCTTTATGCACGTTAGGTTAACATATTAGGCCTCTGTGCACTTTGCCCTAGATACATTATATTCAGCCTCGCACTGTTATTTTACAATAACCAGTTTTACGGTCTTGTTTTATTTCTCTCTATCACACTGTTTAGCTTAGTCCAGCACTGTGTTCTCAAACAATGCATTCTTGTTCACCCTGTGCTTCAGTCAAGGCTACAGTCTGGTACATTGCCGGTAAATGTGGTAGAAGTTTAGTCTCTAGTGTTCGTAAATGATACGCATCCTTACGTAGGGACATTTTCTTAGAACATCTGCGTGTTAGTTATAAAATCACTTTCTAGTCCTAGTACAGGTCAGAGGGAGATTCCGACCAGGAACCTACAACTAGATGCTGACTGCCCCGTTGCAGATGCTGATGCAACTTACAGGTCTTTGCTCAGGTATGAGGGTTGATGTCCTCCTGGGGGAACCTGAAAGGCAGGCTTAGAGCTTTACATGCTGTGCTCAGAATATAACTTAGAGAGAACCTAATCTAGTTGCACTATGATAGCCTTATTCTTGTGCTGCACTCTCATCGTTACTATTTTATCCTACTGCGTTGTGTAGTTCTGGTTATAGCAGCTCATCCTTTGCTATCTAAAATGCAGTCATTTTATTAAATCAATCTTTAAAACTTAAACTGCCTTTGTCATTTATAAATGAGACCGCACTGTGTATGAGAGAACCGGTTTTGACCTGAGTGACCACAACTTCCCTGGGAAGTACTAAGATGTCTTGCGCTCGGCTGCACAATTGTCTCTTCCCTTTGGGAGAGAAGAGGCACTGCTAGTTAGCCGGAGCAAAACCCGTATTTAGAGTGACAAGGGTCCTTCACTGCGGGTCAGACTTAGTCCCCCACACTGTGAACGATCTTGCCGCTCAAAATCCAGAAGTCTCATTAGGATAATGAGAGCCTACGCGACATGGCGCCGCCAACGTTTGGTCAGGCTCTAATTTTCGGGTCCACCGGTATATCTCAGTCTCATTGGACATAATAATCCCTCAGTTCTGTATACGGGGTCGTCCGTGGTACTGAGGACTTCCACCATCGCTGTATAGGTGACGCTATTTACCGCGGGTGGTTGTTCAAGCTCGAACCTTAAAAGGAAAAAAAACCTTTTGGTGTGCCTTCTCTGAATTCTTGGTGTTTTTCTAATGGCGAATCCCCAGGTTATACAAATAGCTCTTAACATGAGACAACTGCTCACAGCACATTTGCTAGCACACGGCCTTATGGCCCAGGGTGGTCCAGTCACGTTTGTGGTGGACGCCCACTCAGCCTATAGAACAGAACTTTTCTACTCTTGGGTCACATTTCCAGCAGTTGATGGGAACACAAATACTTTTCATACATATACAGTAGCAAACGCACCTGGACAATACAGGGCGTACGCATATTTAGAGATACCTCTATCTTATCAGGACCATAATAATTGGCTTGATGGTGCCCTACCCCATACGTTATTACCAGTAAGGTTAGGTTCACTAAGTAATGAAGGTCCTACATGGCCTTTGTTGGCCACATATACACCACATCCTGCGGCTGCAAATATGGCAGTGGCTGAGGTTCGACGCTTATATACTGACTTAACAGTAATATATAGATGATTAGTACAATTTGTAATGCAGACACTAAATACAAACCCAGTGCGTGCTGCTCCAGCACAACCACACGCAGTAACACCAGGTATAAATCCGGTGACTGTACATTCTATTATGGGTAAAGTCCCAGCAAAGTGGGAGGAGACTCCATTTTGGCTGGCACAAAAAATGAATACGCTGGAAGCGGTATTTCCCCATACGGGACCTCAGGACAAACAAAGAATATTGACTAAGTGTTTACCCTTTGGGATGGTTCCCACAGTGGAACATTGTAATACATGGGGCACGGTGCTTGCCGCGCTCTATACAACGGCACATGGTACACCGACACTAGCCAACCTACCGGAAGCGCTTAAGCAAATTCAAGATGAATACGGGGCTGCCCCGGCCTTAGATTTAGGAATGCAGCTGATGGGCAACTTTGCCATGGTTTCTTCAATTATCCTAAGTAATCTTAAAGGGGAAGCAGTTGCACTAGCAGTGCGCATGCGTCTTCGTGACGTTCCGCAACAAGTTCAGGAGCGGGAACTGCCTAAAATAATAGCAGAAACTTATTCTACTATCGGTCATGACAGCCTGGGAGCTAGACCGCAAAAACCTCAATTTCAGGGAAAAAGGAATAAAGACAATACTAAACAACAACCTGAGGGTTCTAAGAAGCGCTGGGAGAAAAAACAACAAACACCTAAAAAAGAAAGGGGAGAATCTCCACGTACGGAGACCCCGCAGAATAAGTATAATATCAGGAATAGAGATAATCTAAAAATGCCTGATAGATATCAATATACTGATATACGCCAATCTCGTTCCTTTCAGGACTCATCGGAAAAAAGAAATGAGAGAGGTGGGTGGTGGGTGGTCAGAGCGGAGAACAGAGCATGTGAAACCGAGACAGGAATCACAACGCTCTTCGGAGGTTTCTGTCAAGAAGGAAGAGAAACAGGTACAACAAAAACAACAGTTTAGAAAGAAAATAGTGGCAGCAGTCTCAGTCAGACATGCCACTCAGGAAGAGGGTTCTCTTGAAGAACAAGTAATGGGCTCTAGCAGCGCGGCAGAGGTCACAATAGTTTGCCGGAATCTTCTAGAGCATCTGGAGGTGAAAGCAACTGATGACTTTATCCAAGTAGAAACAGCAGATATGCGTGTTTCCGACCCTGATCGGGTGTATAAAGTAACCTTACAATTGGAAGGAGACATTGAACGCACAATACACACAATCTTTTGGGATCGTGTAGTTAAGATATAAGACATTTTGTTGGCTGAACAAGATTGGCCGCCTGATTTTGTCCGCACCTGCCCAGCTGGGGAGGAGGTTATTAAACCTTCCTTCTCGCCCCTTGTTCCAGAGGAACTCGCTGAGTCCTATTCTATAAAATGGGCTCTCGCACAGGTACCTGCGTTATATAGAAATCACGTAGGGTGGGACAGGGATTCTCCATATCATGTAATTCCCATTAAAGGTGAACCTCAGCCACAACCGCAGTATCCCATAAAACATGAAGCGAGGGCACCGGTGAGAGAAATACTTACTCAATTAGAATACCAGGGAGTGATTGAGCCCTGTGTCTCACTGATGAATAATCCCTTATTTCCTGTAGCAAAACCAGACCATTCCTATAGAATAGTTTTAGAAAAACAGACATTTGAACGTACATACACATACATATACTATACAAAATTCACATAGCACTGCACTAATGAGCAACATTGTGCGGAAAGAATATAAAACAACTTTGGATATCTGGAATGGATTCTTCTGCCAGAATATAGCACCTGAAAGCAGAGACTTAACAGGCTTTAGCGCGGTAGGCTCCCAGAACAAATTCTGTCATTTTCCTCACTGCTGAAGCATTGTCATATGTGGATGATATATATCTCACGGATGACGAGTTACTACAACATTTAAGATGGGTAGCCCGCATTGTTGTGGGGTTTGCCGAACTCGGCTACAAATTTAATTTCAAAAAATCAAAAATAGCCTTCCTCAGCGTCTTGTTCCTGGGATATGAGCTGTCGAATGAAGGGAAGAGTCTAGCGCCACAATTTTTAGAGAAGTGTGCACAATTGCAACCACCGAACATGATTAAGAAACTCCAGTCAGTGTTGGGCTTTCTAAATTTTGGCAGAACATACATTCCTGATTATGCTACAAGCATAAAACCTTTATATGAACTAAAACGTCCTGATTTTTCAAGCAAATTCTGGACAATTGAACATACACATACTCTTCGTGAGTTACAAGCAGATATGCTAGCAGCAAAACATCTACACACATGGGACAATACGACACATTTGGTCATCAGGGTGATAGCTGGGGCCATTGGGTTTACTTATGTCACATTTAATGAAGGTGAGACAGTCTCGATTGCATACTAGTCATACTTGTATTCCGCTGCTGAACAACGATTTGCACCCACAGAGAAAATTCTCACTGCTGTACAGATGGCTTTTATTAAAGAGAGACCTCTGGCCCAGGGAAAACGCATTATTGTTGTTTCTCCTATTCCGGCCCTTGAGGCTGTTACAAAGGCTAGTGTCCCGAACGCGAAAGCACTCCACCCAAGATGGATACAATGGGCTACGAATTAGACTACATTTTGGACCCAAAGTTACAAACTCAGGAATTTCTACAATATGAAGTTGAATATCCAGTACCCGCTGACACATTGCCTATTGATCAATATCAGGTAGTCCTGTACACCAATGGCTCTGCGCAACCGGCGGTTGGTAGAAAACATCAATATTCTGCTGCATGTGCAGTTGTGAGTGGCTATATGGAGGGGGAGAGGTTCTGCCCCGACATACCTATACTCAGACCTTAGGGGATTGAACAGCGCAATTGGCTGAGCTAAAAGCTCTACTACTGGCACTAGAACATACAGATCCGACACAGTTCACCCTGGTTGTTTGTGATTCATATTTTAAGGAAACACCATAAAACACAGGTTACTGTGGGGGAAAGTGGCGGACCTGAAAGAGGCGCTACCTAAGGTCCATGTTGTGCATACACTTGAGCACCAGTGTGTTGGAATACACGTTGCTTGAAATACTTTTGCTGATGAAGCCGCAAAGTCGGCAGTGGCAGTTGCCACTGTAGCTGCAGTGACTCGTTCGAGTTCCAAACCAGACACAGACATTATGGCTGCCATAAAAGCTACATTGATGGCACGCCTTATCCTAAAGGTTTTCCTAATAAGTACCAATACTTCATGGGAAGTATGCTGAACGCTGAAGTTAAAATTCCAGGCGTAGGCGTACGCGACATCCCCAATAAAGATAAGAGACCACAATTGATTAAAGCAGCACATGAGGGAGTGGCATCTGACATGCTGGCGTGGCAGCTACAATTTCGCCACAACAGGCCCGCTATTGGTGGCAAGGTCTCTATAAGGAGACCAAGCAGTATGTCCTTTGTTGCGACATCTGTCAACAAATTAAAGTTTCAACAGCTAAGCGCCCACCGTAGACACCCCTCTCAAACAGACCATTACAATGTGTGTATTTGGATCATTGCGGTCCACTAACACCGGATAGTGCATACAAATATATACTAGTCGCTGTGGATTCTTGCTCCAGATTTATGTGGGTGTGGCCACAATGCTCAGCTGACACTCGGACTGTTATTAAAGATTTGCGAGTCTTTGTTGGTACATATGCAGTTGCGGCATTCCATTCGGACCAGAGCCCTACTTTTGCCTCAAGGGCATTCAGGGACACAATGGCTTCGTTGGGGGTCCAGCTCCAGTACTCGTCTCCATTTCATCCCGAGAGAAATTCTGTTGTGGAGCAATTAAACCGCGATTTAAAGCAATCCTTAACGCCCAGAGTGTTAGGTACGGGTCATAGTTGGCTAACCCACCTGTATGGAGTTCAGAGAGCACTAAATAACCTGCCTATAAGGTCCCTGGGGTGTCGTACTTCATATGAGTGCCTGTTCGGAACACAAATGTTTGTTCCGGATCTTGATGGTCCTGGTGTGGAGGCGGCGAAAACACCTTTTGACATAAATGATTGTGTCACTGTTTTACAGGAATTACAACAGTTCCGTGAAGATAACTCTTCTAAAGGTGCTGCCTCCACGGGACTTGAGGATGTGCCAGTAACATCTACTGGCTGGATTCCCAGGGTTGGGGATCTAGTGCGTGAAAAAGTCGCAGTGAAAAAAGAATTTGGCCCTTCTTATCGTGCACCAGTCCCTGTGTTGGGGATACACGGAACCAGAACTGTTATTCTACCCCCGTTGCCAGGTGCCAAACAAAATCGCTTTGTTTCTATTGACAATGTCAAGTTACAACATGTGGCCGATTCTACACAGCCGACCAAGAGGAACGTCCAGTAGTTCTCAAATCCCTCTCACTACTGGAGAAGAAGTTCCGCTTCAAGTTGTCTATACCAACACTGTTGACTCTCCGAGCTTGGGGAGGGTGGATGATGATCTTGCATTGGTTCCACTAACAACGACCAACTTAGAAACATTTGATCAAGTCACCATGACTACGACCGAGATGGATGGTGCTGTCTACAGTATACCACCGCGGGAAACACCTACTCCTCCATTGACTACGGCAACACCTTTTGCACGAACTGCCTCTGGTTACTTTGCCGACAACGACGATGGTCTATCGGACTCGTTCGCCTCTTCGACTGCTGACCTGTCAGGTCCACGTAAGCTGATGCGTTGGCTTAAAGATACGTATTTTGTTCTTCCATGGAACTATCTGTGGGTTTTATTGACTATGCTAGCATTTTTTCTTTGGCTTCGGTTTGTCGTTACCTTTTTTCTGTGGATACATGGTCATTTTCTTCACGAGAGATCAGCGGTTGAACAGGTGGAGGAGGTGTTGAAACCACATTTTTCATCACAAAAGGTTCGAAGAGACTTGTCCTTTGTGAACATTTCTGCAGTACCAATTCCAGATGGGATTGTGTGGGATAAAGTAATGTTAGATGTATACGGTCCCACTGAAATAATTCAAATACCATATGTGCTAAAGTTATCTATGAATGATATAGTCATACCAGGCATTGTATCTGATGATTGGGATGTGAAGACAGTTGATTCAATGATGACAGAATTGCAATATTTCACTGTCTATGAAAATGAAGATGTTTACCAGGTTAGAGAAAATTATGGTGACATGTTTTGCTATAATTATTATGGGCACCACTTCATACATAAAGCCAGCTGTCCAAAAACAATATTTGGCTATACGCAATGGGAAAATTGCCCAACTCCCCCGCAAGGAAGTTCCAAAACTTATTTTGATAAATTTACGTGTTTTTCTGGGCCTCATCAAAAGAATGCTGAGTCATATTATTTTAAGTTGTCTCTGACTAAGGATAAACAAATGTTATTGACCAACACAAAATTTCTATATTCGGACTCATTTGTTTCCCCGTTATCAATTGAAGGTTTTGAATATTGGCCAGAAAATGTTGATTTGAAAAGTGTTTGGGGAACAAAAAATTGGCAAACTAAGTGTAGAGAAACATTGTTTAGAGCATGTCTCATTCCCGTTCAAATGATTTTTTTAAATGAGACAGTACAATTGACCAGCTGCTTAGGTTTACCTACAATCAGAGAATTAAATATGCCTAGCATACCTGCCCCTGCTTAATTTGATAACTGGCAAAAGCACACAAATGCAACGTTTAGTGAGCTTACTGCATGAGTCCAGAATGGTGCATTTAGCACTTCACTGACACGTCCAGGCGGGTGGTTATTGTGGCCAATAGATACCAACGGGTGTCATCAACGTTTTGTTACCTTCTCAGGGGGTTTCCGAACGAGTAGGTCAGATCCTCGTTATGTATCACCAGAACATGCTGAAATAATCACAACATATAGGGGGTCATTCCAATCTTGGCGGGCGGCGGGAGCCGCCCGCCAAGCGGGAACCGCCAGAAGACCGTACCGCAGTCAAAAGACCGCGGCGGTCATTCTGAGTTTCCCGCTGGGCTGGCGGGCGACCGCCAGAAGGCCGCCCGCCCGCCCAGTGGGAAACCCCCTTCCACGGGGATGCCGGCTCCGAATGGAGCCGGCGGAGTGGAAAGGGTGCGACGGGTGCAGTTGCACCCGTCGCGATTTTCATTGTCTGCTATGCATACACTGAAAATCTTTGTGGGGCCCTGTTAGGGGGCCCCTGCAGTGCCCATGCCCCACGACACCCGTTCCCGCCAGCCAGGTTCTGGCGGTCAAAACCGCCAGAATCAGGCTGGCGGGAAGGGGGTCGGAATCCCCATGGCGTCGCTGCCTGCAGCGCCGCCATGGAGGATTCTTCAGGCCAGGGGAAAACCGGCGGGAAACCGCCGGTTTCCCTTTTCTGACCGCGGCTTTACCGCCGCGGTTAGAATTGGCCTGGATGTACCGCCAGCCTGTTGGCGGTGCATCCACGGTCCCCGGCGGTCTATGACCGCCAGGGTCGGAATGACCCCCATAGTGTAGGCAAATTGTGCCAGCAGTGGCTAAAATTGTCCTCGCTAGATGCAGTTAAGACACATCTCACCCTCCTGTCTAATAACACTGACTTACAAGATTTTTTGTCAGGCCCGAAGACACCGCGTAGGAAGCGTTTCTTGTATGAAGTATACAATGAAATATGGAAACTTTCCCAACAAGAGGCTGCAGCCCGGTTAAGGCAGATAGATCAGGATAATATGAAAAATGCATTAGCTGTTGTGGATAATGGAATTCACACCTTGTCTGACCGGATATATACAATTAACAACATTGTATCTTCTGCTATAGACATTATAAGATCTGATATGTCTTCTTTATATCAAGGACAGAGTCAAACCAGGTCCATTATGTAGTTGGGTTGGATGCTTCAGGCATTGAAGGCGGGTCGCGTTCCGTGGCAGCACATCAGTGCCAGGGAAATATTTTTTTCCTTTAATTTGACGCAACAACAACAACTAATGGCTAAGAAAGAGGCGACTTATGTCATGCTCAACATTGAAAAGTTAGAAAGATTGCCTTTTATCGTGGCCGAGATTACCTTAGCAGACTGGTTGATACACAGGGTTATTAATCTGCCTATTTCTACATTACAATTCACTTCTTGTTTGAAACATGTTCCTGTAGGCAGAAATGAAAGGTTGGGAGATAGTTACATCCATGAGGTGTGGGAGCTTCCCTTATCGTACAAATGCCTCAATAGCATGAAAGAGGTCTTTCTTAGCTGCAGTGAATGTGAGACTTCAGTCAGCTATTAGATGATTTGTAAGCGGCTGTCCTTCCATAGGGCGTGTAATGCCTAGGTTGCGAACTTGGCTTGCTATCTGAAGGGAGTTCCAGTCCCCTCGATTAAACGCACGTTCCAGGTGCTTTCAAACGGCAGCTACATCCTTCTCAATAGTGAAGACTATTGTGGCATGCGGGCCGGAATAGTTTACGTTGTTTCGTTCACTAAGGTCGTTACTTGCTGCGGGAACATGTTGTTTACCCCCACTAAAATTAGGGAGGTAGCGGATATTTGGCCTCACATTGCTACTTCCAAAGTGAATTTTGACAAGTTAAGCAGACCGAAGGCTTTGTTGTTTCAGAATCATGTGGCCCTTACATCTGCACGCTAGACCTACGCACTTCAGGTGGCAAGGTCATCGGCGGAAATACAGTCCCTCTTAAATACAAACTTTCTGAGGCACTTTGGTGAACTCGTGGGACATATATTTAATGCTTCCAACATGGCTGGATTAGCACATTTTTTCAAAGCTGTTGGTATTGGTTTTGTTCACACCTTCTCTTCCATATTCGGTTTAATACCTTCGGCTATTCATTCAATTTTCGGAAGCATTTTTGGGGGATTTCCGATAACTTTGGCTCTATTAGCCGGCATTTTACTGTTGCTGTTGTTTTTACGCAATGGCTGTCCCGCCACAACAAGGACGAAAGTGGGCGCTCCCATCAGCGCAGCTGTGTCGTGAACGCATGATACAGTACTTTGGAGCTACACTCCTGGACAATTTGGAGTGTAACTGGTCGCTGTCATTCAGACCGGTTTTGGATTGTGGGCAGCCCGTGTTTTGGTGCCGTTGGTGTTCTTTTGAACATGCACTGGACGTTTGTCTCTCACAGCAACGCCCCCCAGTGGTTGAATCTGATCTGTTGATGTTCTTGATGAGGGCTCATTACCAGACATGCGCGCTGCGGCTGCGTTTGCTTAGAGAAGCTGAATACGAGATACCCTTCCTGGAGAAAGTTGATATTAACTCGTTCATAGGCACTACACGGGATGCCGCCTTGGTTGCTACTGGGGCTTTGGAACACACCTGCTCCTTGCTAGTCTTTGGCATGGATTTTCCGGTTTTGTCATCTGCCGAAGTGGAGAATCTCCTGCTTTCCATGACCAATGCCTGAACTGGGCTTATTCTAAATTGACATTATTCTTTGGTTTCGGCATTTGACCGCATGCTCATTTTTTAAATTGAAAATCGGCTTGTGTGTCCTCTTAACTTGTTGAAATTGAATAGGGTTTTTCTTATATTTTAGCATTAGGGCATTTTTATCTTCAGCTTATACCACTTTCTACCGACAAGGGGAGGGTGTAGTGTAGCCATTTTTAATATAGCTTTATGCACGTTAGGTTAACATATTAGGCCTCTGTGCACTTTGCCCTAGATACATTTTATTCAGCCTTTCACTGTTATTTTACAATAACCAGTTTTACGGTCTTGTTTTATTTATTTCTATCACACTGTTTAGCTTAGTTCAACACTGTGTTCTCAAACAATGCATTCTTGTTCACCCTGTGCTTCAGTCAAGGCTACAGTCTGGTACATTGCCGGTAAACGTGGTAGAAGTTTAGTCTCTAGTGTTCATAGACGATACGCATCCTTACGTAGGGACATTTTCTTAGAACGTCTGCGTGTTAGTTATAAAATCACTTTCTAGTCCTAGTACAGGTCAGAGGGAGGTTCCGACCAGGAACCTACAACTATATGCTGACTGCCCCGTTGCAGATGCTGATGCAGCTTACAGGCCTTTGCTCAAGTATGAGGGTTGATGTCCTCCCGGGGGAACCCGAAAGGCAGGCTTAGAGCTTTACATGCTGTGCTCAGAATATAACTTAGAGAGAACCTAATCTAGTTGCACTATGATAGCCTTATTCTTGTGCTGCACTCTCATTGTTACTATTTTTATCCTACTGCGTTGTGTAGTTCTGGTTATAGCAGCTCATTCTTTGCTACCCAAAATGCAGTCGTTTTATTAAATCAATCTTTAAAACTTAAACTGCCTTTGTCATTTATATATGAGACTGCACTGTGTATGAGAGAACCGGTTGTGACCTGAGTGATCACGACTTCCCTGGAAAGTCCTAAGATGTCATGCGCTCGGCTGCCCAATTGTCTCTTCCCTTTGGGAGAGATGAGGCACTGCTAGTTAGCCGGAGCAAAACCCGGATTTAGAGTGACAAGGGTCCTTCACGTTGGGTCAGACTTAGTCCCCCACACTGTGAACGATCTTGGCGTTCAAAATCCAGTAGTCTCATTAGGATAATGAGAGTCTAAAAAGGGGAACAAGCCATTTTGCATGCGGAACCCAATACAAGAGCAGAGAAGCTCAAACTGTGTGGTGCTTTTATTTACTTCTATATCATATGTATAATTACATGTTTTGGCTAGACCTTCTTTTGCATTCCAACATCAAGTATAACTCTTCAATGGCTATACATGCAGCTTACATTTTATGCACAATGAACATGATCACCAATATTTTATATTTCCTGGGTTCATTTAAATGGTGTTATCATCATCTCAAATAATTTATATGACTTTGTTCTTGAATGTGTCACAGTTAGAATACTTCCTAACGTTGGCTTCTAGTACCTTCCTTTCACTACCATTATTTCAGGTTTACATATGGTAGTTGGATCTGCCCAATATTTCACAAACCATAAGATATTCTGTATGTTTACTACCCGTGGTATTTGTCTCGCAAAATCCTAAGGTCCATCATTGCAAACCTAGAGAGATGATGCTTTTTTACGGCATAGTTTCATTTAGTAAGCAGCTGCGGAAGAAGGCCCGAATTCTACAGGTCAGTTGTGGTGAGAGAGGGAGTGTCTGCTGCATGCAAGGGACTCAAGTTCTGTTTCCTCTTTTAGAAGTGTTTCATAGATTTATATTTTTGTGGCTCATTAAAATGTGCACTATGCATTTTTACACACAATTTCACATATGTAGACTGATTAAATACAATTGCTTTTGAAACAAATTTCTTATGGTGTGTAGAAGTGTGTATTCTGATGAGTTTTAGTTAGGCTACATTTCTGTGCAAAACACAATGGAAGTCATCTGTCACTCACTTGTGCTTTCCCACCCTGCACACATCCTATACTGACAGGCTACACAGCACCTTCTTCTTTCTTCTTTCTCAAGGTCACCAGGAATCTGGTGAGTAAGGTTCAGGGTGCCCTTAAATACTAGATTTAGGGATGTTATAGGGTGAGAGGGCAGTAGCCAATGGCTACTGTCCCCAAGGGTGGCTACACCCTTCCTGTACCCACTCCCTTTGGGGATGGGGGCAAAACCCTATCCCTATTGGTCCCTCTCCTCCAAAACAAGATGGGGGTTACAGTTCCTGCAAGGGGGGGGGGGTTGTGAAGCACCTCCACCCATAACAGCCTTTGTTTCTGACCCCAGAGAGCACAAAGGCTCTCACCCCATGGGGTCAGAAATTTGTCTGTTAGGTGGCAGACTGGCACAGACTGGTCAGCCCTGCACTAAAAGGTTGGGCAAGATACAGGGGGCATCTCTAAGATGCCCTCTGTGTGCATTTTACAATAAATGCAACATTGGCATCAGTGTGGGTTTATTTGTGCTGTGAAGTTTGATACCAAACTTCCTTGTCTTCAGTGAAGCAATCATGGAGCTGTGGAGTTAGTAATGGCAACTCCCAGCCCATGTACTTAATATGGCCACACTGCACTTCCAATGCCTAAGAATGGATGGACATAGACACTGTAGGGGTATATTGCTCATGCAGCTATGCCCTCACCTGTGGTATAGTGCACCCTGCCTTGGGACCGTAAGGACTTCTAGAGGTGTGACTTACCTATGCCACAGGCAATGGTTTGTGGTCAAGGCACCCTGGAAGGGGTGCCACGTCAATTTGACCTTTTTCTTCCCATTAACACACACAATCTGCAATGGTAGTGTGCATGTGTTTTGGTGAGGGGTCCCCTAGGGTGGCACAATGCATGCTGCAGCCCTTTGGGACCCTCCCTTGCCACAGAGCCCTTGGTGCCACTGGTACATTTTACAACGGACTTAGCTGTGTACTAGGGATGTGCAAATGGTGGAAAAAATGGTATAGTTTAGGGAAAGAACAATGGTGCTGGAGCTCGGTTAGCAGGATCCCAGAACACACTCAGTCAAGTTAGCATCAATATCAGGCAACAAGTGTGTGTGTGTGTGGTGGGGAGTAACCATGTCAATAGGGACACTTTCCGACAGTAGGTATGCCTTGCTGTTTACCATCATTAATTCACCCTAGATTGTTCTCTCTTTTAGACTATTTTAGTGCAAGTGGCCTTCAAAACTATACACACAGGATCAAGGCTCATACTAAACAAATTAATTCTACATATGTCAAGTTAGAACCCCTATCTAGCTGAGACGAGGTAGCTGACTGAATGTACTTCAACAAAGATGTCTAAGACAAGTTCATTCCTGAAAGAGTTAACATGATTATTTTTTGTCACAGGCATTTCCAGATGCGGTGCTCACAGCTGCAGTAAACATTTTAAAAAGTAAACTGTTGAAGCTCAGAGAGACGTAGGGCTTTAGATAAGTCATGCATTAATAAGCTGTCGCTATATTTAGGAAATAGAAGGTCACATTTCCTCATTTAGAACAATATTTGGTTAGGTTCAATAGGGTCAATTTTCCTACCCTCTGCTCAGCTATTACATGCCTGCATGTGGAATATTACAAGGAAGAAGAATTGTAATGACATTGAAACTTGCTACACAATTGGAACACTGTTGCCAAAATGTCAATGTGTCTCAATGTAGGTATGAGTGTCTCATTCAGTCCTGATATTTCTTTGTATTAAAGTATCTATAGTTTTATTTCCCAACATTTAAACCCAGAATGCACATACCAGAATGCAATGGAAGCACTAGGCCTGGTTGTGCTACTCAAATTTAACTAAGCAAATTGCATATTGGGCATTGAGAGCCCTCAGACCGTGGGCTTATAATGGTTGTACCATTAGATCACCAGCCTGCCCCCACCAAATCCCACACTTCCAAGGTGTCAGCTGCCTTCAAACTCCAAAGAATCCAAGTGCTATAGGATGTATCTTTCTGGTACCACTACAAATGATCTGTACCACAAACCAAGATGGTTGGCCAGTTGGAACCAGACCCTTTATTTCTTCTATCCCTGCATCCCTCATGCCCTTTCTTTTTCCTTACTCTATTACTTGCTTTTTACCTTTATTTCACTGTTTAACAGATTAACAGGTACTAGCATCATCTGTAACCTGGACATAGAGGCTGATTACGAGTTTGGCAGTCTGACGGTAAGAGTGTTGTGGTGGCGGCCGCCAAAAGACTGCCATGTTGGCGGTCATACAAACCGCCGTATTATGAGTCACACAGGCAGGACCACCTAAACCCAGCCAAAATTCTGACACCGCCAGGACTGTGGAGGGCGGAAAAGAGGTGGTTCCTCAGCTAAAATGTCCCTTTTATCCCCCATCACTCATTGAAATCTACTCACCTGGGGGGAACACACATATCTGCAGGGTGCTGTAGTATGTGTAACCTGATATATAGGGCCAGGTGGAAAGGTTGCCCCTAAGCTGATGTATAGGTCAGTTTCCACTTCACATTCTGCAGCTGTCTGGTGACACTATTCTGAAATAATGCTAACTGAGAGGTAACATGGACAGTATAAAGCTACACTGCAGACAAGATATGTCTGTCACAAAACACCCAACTGTCGAGCTAATCTGGTATCCTGTAGCAAGGTGTATGCTATAGGAATTCCCTGTCATATCAGACTATCAAGCTAAGGCTTTCTGTACATGGCTCATAGCATATTTACCTCTCAAAGTTTGAGACCACATGTGGCATTAAAATCTGTAACAGTCTGTTCCACTTCTTCAACAGGTCACCTACACACTGTGACCAGGGAGAGGACAGACACTTCCCCCCTGGATGAAGCCCTCAGTGAGGAGAACACCCCTGGAAGTGAGGGCATTGACGATGACTCTGGCCCATCTGGGACTGTTGGCCTTACCTTGCCTACATTGACCCCTCTCAGCCCTGTTGCATCTACATCCCAAGCAACCATTCGCCCCCAAACCTGTGTTCCAAGGACAGTTACAACCATCATGTGCCCCCCAGTACAGGTACCTTAGTTACCACTAGAAAACCCTGTCAATGAAGGACCTGGCACCAGTGGGAGTGGGCAGACTGTGCCAAGGGCACAGGCACGTGGGGGTTCGGTGCGTGGGAGGGATGGTGTAGGCCAGCAGATTGAGGCTCCTAGGGATACAACTGGCCAGGACACAATGTCCCAAGTCTTTGGAGCCTACCAACAACCCCAAGGCGTGATGGGCCAAGTACTTGCCAAGATGGGGGAGATTAAGCAGCTGCAGAGGGACAACCACTAGGAAGTCATGCAAAAGTGGGAGGCCCATAATACCAACATGGCCTCCCTAGAAGGGGTGCTGAAAGACATTAATACCGCTCTGAGTATGTTATGTCCTCAACAGCAGAACCCTTCCATTGGTCATTTAATATCAGCCCCTTCTACATCTGTGACAGCCAGTGGAATGGAGGTTCTGCAATTGGAAGGACATGCCTCAGACACCCCAGCCTCCGTAGCTGAAGACTCCCGCCCCCCTGCAAACGTGGATGTCCACCAAAACATCCTGGAGGAGCAGATGCCAATAATTCAGTATCAGCCAGGAGGAGATCCTCTACTAATTGGTTCCCCTTGTGTGTCATACTTACACCCTTTTGACTGTGTTAAAACCTCTCTCCATTTTCCAATGGCACAAGGCAATGGACATCGGACTCCAAATGTTGTAGCAGCTACCCTGTTGATTACATCCACCATGACTGAACCCTTCACTGTTTGCACTTACTGATTTGATCCCGCTCCTTAAATATTCATGCGCTCTTGCAAATAAACACACCTAAGCCACATATGTTTGAGAGTAATTGTTTAGCTTTTTTGAACAGTTAATTGAAATTTGTTGAGTACACATGATATTCACATACCAAATCTGTTACGTCCCATCTCACATGTACTGCTGAATCGGGGTCAGATATATGTACAGTTATACAAATGTACACACTCCTAATCCCATTAATTGCACTTTCCTGCACATAGGTTGACAACATGCCGAATATCACACAGTGCAGCGCAGCTTCACAATTTAATGCTTCAGCATAGGTGTGGATAACAAGTACCCCACAGACTAATGAAGTTAGGGATATGTCAATCTTTGTCTATACAAATAGGCATACAGATTGGCTCCATTAGTCATTAGCTAAAGCCTTATCACATACCCCTACCATACCTCCCAAATGACCATACCCCATAATACAGACAGAGGTCAGTACAACTGTCCCCAATCATTGAACCTTCCACTTACCATGGTCAGGTATCTGTGGGCATGCTACTCACCTATGTCAGTCTTGACACACATGCACAGTGGCCTGCAATGAGAAAACACAGTGAGAGCTACAAACAAGTTAAATAGCATCATCACCAAACTAATGAGAAGGTAGGGGTTATGGACTGCACAGGCTGACATGTGTCAGAGACACACTTATGACACCCTTGGACCCAGATAACATGGCACACAGGTTGAATGTGTGGAACAGTACACTACCATCCCACTGAAATGAGTGTCTGGACATGGAACTCATACACCACCAATATGATGCCAAACAGTACCTGGATCTATCCATATTCACTTCACATGTCAGGCCTGGAAATCCCACTTGCCTTTGACACAATTCAGAATTGACCACATGAAGATGACCTTGTGAAGAAATCTGCAAAGTAAAAGTGTAATACAAAAGGTATAGGCAGGTAATGGTAATGAAGACCTATAAAGACATGTACCAAGTACAATAGTAACACTGATTGTGCAGTGTGACAAACAATAAAGGAGATCATCACGATAATCACAACTCCAAGTACAATTTTGCATGCACACCTGAGCTATTTACTGCTAAGCCAAGCTGTCTGATGGTCATACAAAGACTCTTCTCAAACATCTCTAAGCTACCCAATAACCCACTGAGTCAAGTATTTAACAGAACAAAACATACCTACAGTCAGCTGAAATACTGATTTATGAGGTCTGCCCGGCTGCCTCCACCTTCGTCTTCATCACAGTCATCCTCACTTTGCATTTCTGCATTCTCACCCGCTGGAACTTCTGGCTCCCCCTCATCTGTTATATATGCGATCTGATGTCTCAGGGTAAGGTTGTGGAGCATGCAGCAGGCAACAATGATTTGACACACTTTGGCGGGTAAGTAGAGGAGGGCTCCACCTTTGTCCTTCCGTGGACCTCAGTGAAGCAAACGTCCCTTGGCATGTTTGGGTACCTCACTGGTATCAACAACCAGGAACGGTTTAGTTAGCCAGAATCCTATGTAAGGAATTGTTACATGTGGGCAAACATAAATCTTTGACATCCTTACATTTGGTAGCAGACATAAGATACTGACACACATCATATATATTATTTACCAACCAGCCAGGCCCTCTCGTTGTACTGTTGTGTCATCAGCAGTAGAATATTGCTGTTCTGCATGATGAAAAAAACATGAACTGAACCTGGGTACTTTGCATATACTAGGGAAATGTAGAGGTCCGCCAAACAGACTACTTGCATATTTATAGAGTGGAGGTTCTTCTTGTTCCGATACACCTGTTCATTGCCATTTTGGGGAACCAATGCTACATGGGTACCATCAATGGCTCCCACCACATGTGGGATGTGTGCCAAAGCATAGAAATATGCCTTCACATGGGCCAAATCCTCAAGTTGTGGAAATCTAATGTAGTTGTCCAGGTGTTTTAACAATGCAGAGAGTATATCCTTCAAGACCAGATTGAACATAGTCTGGAACATGCCTGCAGTTAGTGCCACAGTATTCAGAAAGGACCCTGTGGCTAGGAAATGCAACACTGACATGACTTGTACAGTGGGTGGTATGCTATTTGGATAATGAATGACAGGCATCAGATCTGGCTCCAACTGATGACACAGATCCATGATTGTCTGCCTATCCAGGCGGTAGATCTGGCTAACATGTCGATCCTCCATGGTCTGAAGGTCTGCTAGTGGACAGTACACTGGAGGTTGTCTGGCCTTTCTCATTCCAGGGTAGTTAGATGAAGGAATACAAGAAGGTATGTCTATCAGTCTTTGTGCCCATTGTAAGTGTAAAACTACATATGTCACACATGATGCTTGGACATGCCATATGAAATACTTAAACATGGTACACAGGACATACCTAGGGAAATAGTGGCTAATTGCTGGAATGTCATCCCCTTACCTCGATAATGATTAGGAAATGGATATGCATGTCACTGAAATTCTCAGTGATAATGACATTCTTAACATTTTTCACATATGATAGACACTAATACCATCTATCCAATTGCCATGAGGGTGCAGACTAATCCACTAATGATACCCCACTCACATATCATGAATATTACAACATGTCTATTAAATAGGATTTTAAACATATGGTTGCTCAAAGCCAGCACTGAAAACTATGGCATAGATATGTTTGTGACCTTGTGACGCATCTTTATTTTAACTGTTCCCACCATCTAAGGACCTTAAAATGGCAACTGCCTGATCTACTGTACTGGTCATTAGGAAATTACCTACATCCACCGGCGGAAGTTGTCATGACAGTAGGCGGATATTACCACTATGGGCATTGCCATTGGAACACATTGCTGCCTTTGGAGGGTCTTGGGCCAATAGCGATGTTCACCGGTGGTGACGGTGTCTTACGTGACGGACATGACTGCCATTTCATACTTCATCTCTCCCTTGATTTCTGATACTGCTGCCAACAAGACCTCCATGACTTGAGCTGCTGTGCTCTGTGTCTGGAAGCAATAGTGCCACATCCTACAGGTGATAGGGCCCCTGCCTTCTCACCCAAGGAGCTGGAGAAGCCGGTGGAGGAGATCCTACCCCTGTATGAACAGTTCTATGGTGCACCACAGGAGCAGGTAAGTACACCATGAGCACAAACATTTCCTTCGCCCAACTATACTTTGTGATACTAAGCAAAGGCTGATGCGCAGTGTTTCTGATTGTGTCCTTAAAGTCTGTAGGGTGCCAAAGTAGTGATAAAATAGGATGAGTTCCTGGTCATGTACTTATGTTTGGTGACAGATTGTGAGTCCTGAGATATTGTGGAGTGTTTGATGTATGTTCCTTGACCCACCTTGTGACTCTTGCACAAGGTTAGTGGAGTTGGTACACCAGACTCCTTCTTAAATAGCATATTTGCAAATGTATTTGCTGTCTGGTCATATGTGATAACATGACAGCGGGTGCTGGAGATGCATGTTGTCTGCCTGTTTCTACCTCATGTCTGGCCTGACTGCATATGCTCGTCCATCAGTGGAGGGGATGTTAAAGACAGTCTGTGTTTGGCTTGTGGTACTAACTAGTTAGTAATCCTGCCTGTTTTAGTATGGTACATGTGGACATGACATACTTTTTTTTATCTATGTCATCCATGCAGGTCAAGGCCCATCAGAAAAAGGGGATTTTGTGTACCATTGCCAAGAAAGTGCAGACCCTGGGGGTCCACAGCCGGCAGAGTGCCCACTGTCGGAAGAGGTAGGAGGACCAGAGACGCTGGGCATGGAAGAGCACAGAGGCCCAGCTGGGGGTGTCCTCCCAACGAGGACGGGGTGTCCGTCAGACCATGACCCCGCCAATGGCACGCATTTTGGCTGTGGCCTACCCTGAGTTGGATGGGCATTTGAAGGCAGCACAGCAGCCACAAGGGGGCAAGTACAGACCTAACTCATGTTTGTCCCTTTACCAGGTGATGGAGTGAGGGAACAGAATGTTGGCTCTGACGATGTGGTAAGTGTAAAGTGTCACAGATCTCCTGTGTACACATTTATGTACCATAGCCATCTATAGCATATATAGAGGCATGTTACTCAACTATGTTGTTCCCTCAGTACAATAGCATATAATGATGCACATATGACTGTGTCATAAGTGTACCACTATACAGCATTCTCTACTCTGGTAATTGTTAATACCCACCAACCGGTCAATCCTCCCAATGTCATGGTAGTAAGGTGTGTAGGTCCTTGATCTCTGGCTTCTGCAATGTCTCAAGATTCCTGTTTATGTGCAATATAGAGTCAGACATAATATATGCATCACAAGTTTTCTAATGCTTTCTGATAAATGACAGCAACATGTGAGGCAGTGATGTCCATCTGACATGTCACATGACATATAAGGTTAACATCTTCACACCTGTTACAAGGTAATCCCCCTTGGTAAGTGAGGGATGTACACAGGCATTTCTGAAGTATCATCAGAGTAGACAGTATGCATGCTGGATACCATTGAGGTGTTCCCACATTTCTATGGGCAAATATATATTGGTATCAGAAGCTAGGAATGTTACAGCCTTGCTAATTTTCTGTTAGTGGAAAGTGGCCTCACAGCATTTTGCAACAAATGTATGATATCATTGTCTACAAATCGTTGTATGTGAAAAATGCTGAATAATATATGTGCTAAGGGAAAGCTCTGGGGAAAAACTAACTCTCACTAAGACCAACACGAAAATGCCTGGCATGTACACGGATACTCCGAAAAACATTGTGACCAGCAGTCGCTCTCTGACCTCTTCCGCCATTGTCCTGTGAGGAAGGCTTGTTTTGACTGCACACCATCATAAAGTTAACCCCCTCTCTCCTATTCACTCTGGACGTTCTGCGCATGCTCTGCCAGGTAGTGACAGTCTATGGGCAATCTGTGCTTGTGCGGTGACCGTTCCCTGACTTACTTCCTCTGCTATCCCAGAATAGTGGTTCATATCTCGGGGTCAATAGACCCCTGAGGATCAACGAAACTTACTTAGGGGACCAGTGAGTTTTTTAACAAAATAATAGCAGATTCATGCACTACATAGACATAAAATGATAAATGTAAATTTAAAAATGTACAATGTTTTGTAAATGTGAGGAAGTTTAAAATTGGAAACTAAAAATTAAGTTAGTATCCTTGGCTTGGTTTGTGGGAGCAGCCCAAGTACAGCAAACAGAATTATGGCCAACTGGTTTCCTCAATTAAAGCACTAGTAAGCACCAATAAAAAGAGAGCATGCGTTAGGAGCAAAGAAAAAAGACAAAACAATATGCTGTCACACTGCTTTCTCCATTAGAAATAAATCTAAGTTTTAAAACATCATAACCGTTCCAATAAAACTTTTGTTTTTGTATACCTTTTGCCTGTGTATTTAACAAAATATTTATAACTTAGGTATTTGTTTAATGTATCATTGTTTGTGCAGTTATGTGTATTGTCTTGATGTTCAACTTGTAGAAAATGCTTAGCCGGGGTTCCCGAGTGCCTAATATTCAATCACTGGGGGTTCCCAGAAGTCAAAGGGTTAAAAATTAAAATTAAAAAGGACGGCCTTAGAGCGTCTTCACCCACGCGTTCTCTCAAAGTGCGCTCACAGGAAGACAAGTTTCTGTCTGCTCCTATCACCTCCTTTAAGCCCTGGGCCGGCTGCTGTTGCCCCATTTTTCCCACCTACTCATTTAGGGGGTTATTCCAACTTTGGAGGAAGTGGTAATCCGTCCCAAAAGTGACGGTAAAGTGACGGATATACCACCAGCCGTATTACGAGTCCATTATATCCTATGGAACTCGTAATACGGCTGGTGGTAAATCCGTCCCATTTGGGAAGGATTACCACCTCCTCCAAAGTTGGAATAACCCCCTTAGTTTGGAATAAAACTATGGGCATCGACCTGTTTCTCTATCTTTCTTGCTCTCTTACCATCGTTACCATAGGGATTGCTGCCCTAATTTTATCACACTCCCCTTCTTTTTCAATTTGTTTTAGAATTAAGAAATGATAGATCGTCCTAAATATAAGCATGGTCTTGTACAGACTACTTTTGTATGTCATAAATTGCTTTACTTAAACCTGGTTAAAGCAACTTCTGCTGCAACTATCAACATTTAAAAAAACGTTTATTCTTCTTATCTTTCTCATTCTGGTGGCGAAGTAGGGTTGCTTTTTCATTCTAACTGGATCTCAACTGTGGGATCCATTGCAGTCCCCTTCTATACATTTTTGAGCGTTGTAAAATCATTTGCTCTCTCCTTCCAGATTGCCTATCCTCATACTGATTCTTTAACAACCTTTTTTAATGGCATAAATTACCCTCTACTCTTCTTTGCTGATGCTTGCTCCCTGTTTCTCCTGAGTGACTTTAATTTACACGATGTATCATGCACTTCTCCTCTGAGTATTCCAACTGATTCCCCTTAGCTGTCCCTTCCTCCACCACCTCCTGCTGACAACCTGAGAAAGACTCTGGCTTTTATATTCTTTCCATTTAATTTGCCTCCTACTCTTTGGACCTGCACTAGAACCCTCCCTCTGATCATCCACACATTTACTCTTCCTTTGTTGTATCATCTTATGTGATTTCTGCTTCTCCTGACTCCTGACTCTGTTTCTACTTTGAAACCTAATAAACCTACAGATAGATGTCACCAACCTTTTATGGCCCTAAAAACTGGTCTGTCTCTGTACCCATATGTGTTACATTGAAGGTCTTTGGTCGAAGCATAGGTTTGAAGATCTCCGTTCCCGCTTTAGGGATGCTTTTCCTTCTATGCCTCTGAACTTAAACTCATTAAGAAGACTTTCTTTTGACATCTGTTGCTAGACCAGGCACATGAACCGCTTCAATGAATTCAGACTTTCAACTGTCCTCTCTTTCCATCTCCCCGTTATCCTACTCAAAATTCTTCTAACTTCCCTGATTACCTTGCCATGTTCTTGACATTCTAAAATGTTTGTGCTTATTTCTCTCCACCACTCTTTACTGGTCCAGGGACCTCTATGATAAAGTTAATTATTGATTTCCTTCCTCTCTAACTGTACTCCTCTAACAAACCTTCCCCATCCTGCTCAGCATACCCTTCCTTTAAATGTTTTTTAAGCACTGTTGGGCTTGGCCCTCTCTGCAGGGTCATCACAAACTTTTTGCCTTCACCCTCCTGTTTTCTGGACCTGTTTTGTTGGTTTTTAGGACTTCACAACTGCTAACCAGTGCTAAAGTGCTGATGCTCTCTCCATAAAACATGATGAAATTGGCTTACACCCATTTGGCACATTTAATTTGCTTGTACCTTGTACGTCCCTAGCAAAGTGGTACTACATGTACCCAGAACCTGTAAATTAAGTACTAGTACTGGGCCTGCAGCACTGATTGCGCCACCCACTTGAATAGTCCTTTGCACATGTCTCAGGCCTGCCATTGCAGCCAGTGTTGTCATTTTACAGAAAAAACAGGTAAGACCACAGCACTGCAAACATATATGGTTAGAGATACAGATACAAAGTCTAATGTGAGAGGTCCGTTGTTATATAGTACAGTACTCTTTTACCAGATTTAAACCTTCCTTTTTAATACATAAAGCTCACCCCTAGGTTAGGCCCTAAGCAGCCTATGAGGTACAGTGCAGTGTATTTAAAAGGTTGGGCTTGTACTTTTAGCTTTTATGTGTGCTGGTAGTGAAAAACTTACATTTGTTTTTCTCCCATAGGATAACATTAGGTTACCTTATTATGCTTAATGTGATAACTTTCAATTGGGAGCAGGTAGGAATATTGACTTTGGTATCTTAGGAATTGTGATTTGAAATCCTACTTAATGGAAAATTCAGATTTTAAGTTGCAATTCTGAAAATGCCACATTAAGAAGGTTTTCTTCTTTTGTGTTTTTCAACCACTTGATGCCTCCAGCTTGTATCCTGATTCACATGACTAGGTGTAGCTTGCAGTTGAGCTTTGTGTATTACTCTCAGACAGTGAACCCAAGGGGGAATAGGTGTTGGCAGGATGGGCCATCTCTGACTTGATAGACAAAGCTGACACCTACCACACTTGCACATCAGAAAGGCTTTGCCTCAACACACTCACTAAAGGTTTCTCATTAGTCCTTTGTGCCTCCAGACCAGCTGTAGTCAGGGCATAAAGGAAGGAATTTTCAGACAGTTCTGTAGGGGGAAACTCCAGAAACATCTTCCACTTCAAAGCTAACACCACGTATAAATATAAGACCCTCAGTCCCACCTCTTCAGTACACATCTAGGCCTGTGTAAGACTCTGGAAAAAGGACTGCTGAGATGCTGTGCTGCACTAAGGACTGGTATTCTGTTGCCCTGCTGCCCTACCTCCCTGTTGCCTGACTGAGAGCAACTGGACCTGTATCATGAAGCCATGGCCACTAAAGTGATTCCAAGGGCTACTTGGCTGGCCTCCTCATCAGTGCCTCAGGGACAGAAAAGGCTCCAATCACCTTGAACAATGCACTTGGACTCGGAAAGCTGTACGTCCTGCCCCTAAATGGTGCCACCTCAGTTCTGAACACTTGGAAGTGGGCCTGAGGGTGCTCTGCTAGCCCAACTGTGGTTGTGGCAGAACCAATGCAGCATGACGCTTTGCCTTTCAGTTCCGTATCCGAGCCGCTGCTGCACGATGCATCCCCAATGCAGGCTCTTGCAGCTCCTCAGATCCACCGCTGTGTGATGCATCCTAAAAGTATGACCTCCCATTGCAGCTCTGCAGCGCCTCAGAACCGCTGCTGTGCAATGTATCCTCGATGCTGGACTTTGCATTGCACCCCACTGCTCTTCATAACCACCACTGTGCCTCACATCCTCGACGCAGGACCTTACACCCGCCAGTGTGTAACACATACTCGATGCGGGACCTAGCAACAGTCTGCAACCCGGATGTAAGATACTTTGTTCAGCGGGCCTAATTCGGTCCCTATATCCAGCCAGCACTTCATCGTAGTTGGCCTGAACTTGTGACTTTGTCCCAGTCCTCCGTGCCCAAATAACCACATTTGAATTTTTGTTCTTTTATGCACTGTTTTTACCTAAATCTTTAAAATGGCATATCTCTGTTCTACTGATTGGATTATTGTTGTTGTGGTCAAATAATTTATTAAATTTTAGTCTATTTTTCTAGACTGGTGTGGGATTTTTCTTGTGTTGTGTTTTCTCTTTATTACTGCTAGATAAACATTTTACATATCACCAAGTTAAGTCTGATTGCCTTTGCGGCAAGTTACCGGAGGGTTGAGCGCAGGTTAATTTGGGGTTTGCTTGTGTTTCATCCTGACAAGAATTGTGGTTGCTGCTTGCCTAGGGTTTCACCTCCCTCAAACAGTAAACCAATTTCCTACAAATACGGATTCCTGCTTTACTGCAAAGGGTTAAACCTACTGTGCTCTCCTCTGGTCCACTTCTCTCAACTATTGTTGAGCCAATTTAGCCCTGTCCCTTTCCTAACTGATCTCTTTTAGAAATGGGGTTTCTGGTTGGCTAGGGTATGCACCTAAGCCAGGCAGAACCCACCCACTCTAGTCAGGGCAAGGGAGTTACATGCCTAAGATAACTCAGGCTCACCCCGTGGGTAGCTTTGCACAAGCAGTCAGGCCTAACCCAGAGGCAATTTGTAAAGCGTTTGCACATGTGATGCAAGATGTACACCACAAAGTAAACACTACACGGAGCTATGTAAAAATAAACTGTATTGCACAAAACATAACTGGACCAAACATTACACGTCAGTAATGCCCTGCTACCTTAGCAGTTGTCTGAATGTTACACAAGTTACTAATACTCTGCAAGAATAAGTAGTTGTCACATTAGAACACGTAAGTACTCAGAATTCTGCAACATAAGCAGTAGTCAGGAATCACAGTAGATATATAAATGCACTTGTCATAAAAATAGCGTAAATGACCATGTTAGGAACATTATAAAATTATATGACACATAGGGGCCTAGAATGCCCATAAAAGGAATATCAGCAACCCTCTATAGCTCATTACCAGAGGAAATAGGAAAACAGATTATCCAATAATGTCCATAGTAGGAACCTTAGGAAATCCTAGGTTTCGCAAAAGAGCACCTGTTTATCAGTGAATAAGGCACTCATAGTGCCAGGAAGCCAAAGGGGGCCCCCCTAACGCTCCACGGGGGCCTCACGCTGATGTTTAGGATGAAGGGGGCAACACGCACCCCCTCCTGGTTTTATATTGGGCCCCAACTGGGGCCTGCAATCTCTTGGGTGGCCCCTGGGCCACTATGGACTATCCCAAAGGGGGGAGGACCAAATGCTGAAACCCCACGAAGGAGAAAACAGAGGGGCCGGACGGTGCAGGGGCCTCCGATGAGGCTTCTATCCGCCCGCGATCCCTGCTGAGTAAAGGGGGCGAAAAGCCTCAGTTGAGGATTTCCCTCTCCCCAAGCTTCTCCTGCCCTTGGGCCTCCAATGAGGCGTTCACTCCACTCTAGGAGCAGCCGCATCCAATGTGGTGTGTGTACTGCTCCTGACCTCCTCCCGGGCCACCACGGTGAAAGAACACCCAAAGGCGGTGCCGGTCTGTGCCCCGGGGGCGCTCCTGAGAGCGAGCTCACCCCGAGGGCACGATAGGAGCGCGCTCGCTCCTATTCCTTTGCTTTGAGGTGCCCGAGGGGCACAGAGGACAGTGCGGATCTGGTGCGCTGAAACACACCAAAAGCCGGGTCGCAGTGGTGATTTATGAGTCTGGGTCACGGTGGTGAGGTCGTTCAGTAGAGCGCGTAGGAGCGCTTTAGGGCCCCACAGACAGCGCGCTTCAAAGTGTTATGCCCGGGCTGCAGTGGTGAATTTGGGCCCTCAATACAACAAAAAGTATTTCCCAGCACCAGGGGCTCATCCACACAGCGCTGTCCTCACGCTTTGGAGGAAAAAGCAGCGCTTCTCCCAGTGCTTGAGTAATAAAGGTATCAGGGAGCAGGGGCTACACCACCCAGCTCCGGGGGACAATAAAGGGAGGTACAGGCGGCAGGGCCCAGCGACAGGCCAGCACAATGAAAATGCAGTCAGTGGCAAGTCCTCCTAGTGACCCAGCAGGCCACAGGTCAGCACAACAGCAGCAGTCCATGGCGGTCCCTGGTGAGTCCATTCAGCAGCGTCCTGTGCCCAGTTTCCAAGAATGTGTCATGAATGTCCAAATTGTGGGGAGAATTTCCCTGTACTTATACTCAGTTGCCAGTGTCTTTGTCATTGAGGAGGAGACGGGGTTCCAACCAGTTACAACTGGTTCTGGGAGTGCCCCTTCTCTCCTCCAGCACAGGCTCCAAACATCAGTGGGGGGTAAACGACCCTATTGTGCGAGGCCAGGGCACAGCCTTTACAAATGCAGGTGTGCCCCACCTCTCCCTTCTCTCAGCCCAGGAAGACTATAAAATATGTAGATGCACATCTGTGACACCTCCACCCTCCCTGTGTACAGGCTGTCTGAAAAGTATGCACAAAGCCCCAACTGTCAGTCTGCCCAGACGTGGATTGGAGTCAAGCTTCAAATACACCAGAGTCATAAGCACAGATAAATGCGCACTTTCGAGAAGTGGCATTTCTGTAATAGTAATTAAAAATACACCTACACCAGTAAGCAGTATTTCTTATCACTATCACAACCAAACCAAACATTCGTAAGCTACCCCCTCATAAATGAGACGATACCCCTTACATATAAGGCAGGGCATTTCTAATGCAATCCTATGAGAAGGCAGCACTCACAGCAGTGAGACACCAAGTTAGGCTGTTTGTCACTACCAGGACAGGCCACGCAACCTGGCACATGTCCTGTCTTCTACATACATGGCACCCTGCCCATAGGGCTAGGGAGGGCGTACTTTAGGGGTGACTTGCATGTAGTAAAAGAGTTCTGGGCCTGGCAAGTAAATTTAGATGCAAGGTCCCTGTGGCAGAAAACTGTGCACACAGGCCCTGCGCTAGCAGACTTGAGATAGGTTTGAGTGGGTGGTGCAAGCAGCTCTGCAGGCCCACTAGTAGCATTTAATTTACAGGCCCTGGGTATAGGGATACCACTTTACAAGGGACTTATAGGGAAATTAAATATGCTAGTTAGGTATAAGCCAATCAAACCAATTTTACAAGGGAGGGCACATGCACTTTAGCACTGGTTAGCATTGAAAAAGAGCTCAGAGTCATAACGTCAGCCAACAAAGGTCAGAAAAATAAGTAGGCAAAAGGCAAAAAGTCTGGGGAATGACCCAGTAAAAGGGCAGGCCCAACATGACCACCTACCAGCCAAAAGCCAGGGGAGACCAATCAATACCTTGATGGACTTCCCTGCTTGGGGCGATAGAACCAGGACCCTGGCCCGCAACTGCAGATGCATGATCCAGTTCTATGCCAATCTGAACCCAGTTGAATCCCTCTGTCTATGCTCCCCAGACAATCTAAGCTAACCCATGGAGGTGTCCTAGTTGTCTGTGGCCAGAACCAGGTCCCAGGCCATCCCGGGCCTCTGGTCTCTGAAACCTCTCTGAGTGGGGGGGTGGGAGCCCCAGGTGCATAGCATCCTCTCTCCACTCTCCTTCCCACCAGTTCAGGAGTTACCCCCTCCCACTGGTCTTCTAGCCTAGGGACTGGTCTCATAGCCTTAATAGGGGTCAGGGGAGAGTCTCTCCCCCTGCCCCTCCTTCTAGGGTTCCGCCTCCTCTGAGGAGGAGTGGTACCCCCAGAATCCAGAACTGCCAGGGCGCTGGTGTCAGTCGTCCTGGTCAGCTCACCCACCAGTTCAGAGGAGCCCCCCCGTAACTGGTCTCCCAACCCAGGGTCCTTCCCCTCTGGCTGAGCGGGGTCAGGAAAGAGCCTTTCCTCCTCCTGCCCCTCCTTCTAGAGTTCTGCACCCTCCCATCAGGAGTGATACCCCCAGAAGTAGTGGTAGAGAGACTGGGGACAGCCGTCTCTACTTCCAGGTCAAGGGAGTTACCCAGGACCTGGTTTTCTAACCTAAGGACGGTACCCTTGGGCTGGACATGAGTTAGGGGAGTGTTATCAGGGAGTCCAGATCCTCGGGGTCTGCGCACGTTCCCAACATGTCCACCACAAGACAGCTCCATAACTCTGATAGAAATATCACAGAGCCTAAGAGAGTCCAATTGGGGAAAAGGGGATTAGGTAGGGAACAGCTGGGAAGGAGACCTGTAGGAAGCAAAAGGTTAAACAACACAATATCAGAATATAAACACATTGACGTTCATTAGACTATGGTTCTAAGCATTGTCTTACTGTAACCAAGGATTATCTACGAAGTGACTTTAACTAGATCTCAAGAGCTCTGGGTACCTGGAACAAATCAAGAATGATTAATGCAATGTTTTCATATTAGCTATTCATGAAATGTTACATAATGTCTAGAAATACAAGAACTTTCTAGAATACTGTTTTAAAACAAACACTGCTTTTTTAACATGAGGACAAAACAATCTGAAACATTCCCTGGAAAACAATTGGAATTGTACGAGGGACTTAGGGCCAGATGTAGCAAATTTTAAATTTGCGAGGTGCAAAGTGCGAGTCCATGCGACTCGCACTTTGCACCTCGCAAATTGGTATGCAGTACGGTGTCTCAGACACCGACTGCAACTCGCTATGGGGTCGCAATGACCCACCTCATGAATATTCATGAGGTGGGTCGCAAATTGCGGCCCCATAGCGAGTATAGGCACTCGCAAACATGGAGGCCTGCTGTCGTCAGCAGACCTCCATGTTCGTGACTGCTTTTAAATAAAGCAGTTTTTTTTTTTACGTGTAGCCCGTTTTCATTACAGGAAAACGAGCTGCACTTAAAAAAAAAACGAAACCTTTAGTTTCGGTACTTTTTCAGGGCAGGGAGTGGTCCCTTGGACCACTCCCTGCCCTGAAAAAATATTTGTGGGTCCAGTCACAAACTGGAAGGGGTCCCATGGGGACCCCTTCCAATTTGCGAGTGGGTTACCATCCACTTGAAGTGGATGGTAACTGCGATGCCATTTGTGACCGCGTACACAGTCGCAAATGGTATTGCATACCACTCAGACTCGCAAATAGGAAGGGAACACCCCTTCCTATTTGCGAGTAGGAAATGCATATTGCGAGTCGGTACCGACTCGCAATATGCATTTCTGCATAGCAAAGAGGCATTTGCACCTCGCAAATGGCGATTTTCGCCGTTTGCGACGTGCAAATACTTTGCTACATCTGGCCCTTAATGTGCACAAAGACCGTCACATTCTGAATTTATCATCTTCACAGAAAACCCATAGGCTCAGGATAAATGTGTGTACTTCAACAAGCATTACACATCAAAGTATTTACTTGTCATGAAATGATCGTGCACACTGTTGCCGATCTAAACACCAAGTTTTACATGCAGGAAATGAATCGCGCATACTGCCGATTCTAACAAGAATATGTAAATGCCATGAAATGGTCGCGCAAGCCTTTGCCGATCCGAACACCAAGATTTACATGCGGTAAATGAATCGCGCTAACTGCTGATTCTAACAAGAATATGCAAATGCCAGGAAATGATTGCGCAAGCCTTTGCCGATCCGAACACCAAGATTTACATCAGAGCAATGATTTGCGTACTCTGAAAGTTTCACGAGTAGGCCCGAAAACTCAAAAGTCTTTTAGAACGGGGTCGGGGACCCAGCCCGACCTCCGTCTTACCACCCTGCTCAAGGATCACCAAGATAATGCGGGGCAGGCCTGGAACGTCAAAGTAGGCCTCCAGAACAGGAGCTCAGGAAATAGCTGCTGCTCTGCACCAGGACCTCTGAATAGTGAGCACGTGGAGCTGGGCTGGCTCCCTTATATAGAGTCTGGCCCAGCCCACAAACCACACCTAGTCATGCTGCAGAGAAAGCTTCTAGAAGGTCCTAGAAAGGGACCACACCCTAACACACTCAGTTAGTCTGCAGCAATACCTTACAAATGAACAGTTATTGCAAACACCATAAATAGTGTTTTTCAAGGTTAAGGTCTGCAATGCAAAAGGTTAGTAAACTGCATATAAACACAATGCATGAATTATGCTCTTGCATAAATGCTGGGTTTTTGTATTTTTGTCGCCCGTAGTGCGCGCACTGTCCTGATGTTGACAAGTGTCCTCCCTCAAACCTTTCCCCTCAGAAACTGAATCCCTGGGGACCAAAACAGTAGGGATGCTGGTTACAGCAGTCTCTACTCCCAGATCTAGGGGGTTGCCCATGACCTGGTCCTCCAACCTAGGGACGGTACCCTTGGTTTGGACATGAGTTACGGGAGTGTCCTCCCTCAAACCCTTCCCCTCAGAAACTGAATCCCTGGGGAACAAAACAGTGGGGATGCTGGTTACAGCAGTCTCTACTCCCAGATGTAGGAGGTTGCCCATGACCTGGTCCTCTAACCTAGGGACGGTACCCTTGGGTTGCACATGAATTAGGGGAGTGTCCTCCCTCAAACCCTTCCCCTCAGAAACTGAATCCCTGGGGAGCAAAACAGCAGGGATGCTGGGTACAGCAGTCTCTACTCCCAGATCTAGGGGGTTGCCCATGACCTGGTCCTCCAACTTAGGGACGGTACCCTTGGGCTGGACACGAGTTAGGGGAGTGTCCTTCCTCAAACCCTTCAAAGAAAGCGTCTGCACCCCCCTTTGCAGGGTGGTGCAGCTGGTTCCAGAGTTGGAGCAACCCTCTTTCCAGGTGTCCCCTCTTCTCCTTCAGACACTAGGGGATCCCATTCAGAGGATCGGCCTTTGGTAACGACTACTTTCCCGCCTTGGGGCCCCTCCCGGGTACCTTCCAAGACAAGCGTAAGAGGACAGGTCCCTCTGGATCCTGCACCTTCCCCGCGCTGGATTTTGTCGGGGTCAGTTAAATTCCCGCCTTGGGGCACCGATGAGGAGCCCCTTAAGACATACGAAAGAGGACAGGTCCATCTCGATCCTGCACCCTCCCCGCTGAGAACTTGGCCTGCAGTACCCAGAACCTCCCCCACCCCCTCCCGGGGTGAACCTAAGACGGCCCTTGATGTCTGACCAGTTCCTCTGGCACTAAGCTAGTGGTCAGCCTCCTTTGCAAGCTCTATGGGGTCAGAGAACTCACAGTGTGACAGGTGTTGGCGTGGCTCTAAAAAACAGCAATGGAACATGTGCTCCCTTAGAATGAGATTTAACAGCCCTTCATTGTGAGAAAGTAGCCTCTTTCTAGCCTTGTTACCCCCACTTTAGGCCTGTTTGTGAGTGTATGTCAGGGTGTTTTCACTGTCTCACTGGGATCCTGACAGCCAGGGCCCAGTGCTCATAGTGAAAACCCTATGTTTTCAGTATGTTTGTTATGTGTCACTGGGACCCTGCTAGTCAGGACCCCAGTGCTCATAAGTTTGTGGCCTATATGTATGTGTTCCCTGTGTGGTGCCTAACTGTCTCACTGAGGCTCTGCTAATCAGAACCTCAGTGGTTATGCTCTCTCATTTCTTTCCAAATTGTCACTAACAGGCTAGTGACCATTTTTACCAATTTACATTGGCTTACTGGAACACCCTTATAATTCCCTAGTATATGGTAATGAGGTACCCAGGGTATTGGGGTTCCAGGAGATCCCTATGGGCTGCAGCATTTCTTTTGCCACCCATAGGGAGCTCTGACAATTCTTACACAGGCCTGCCACTGCAGCCTGAGTGAAATAACGTCCACGTTATTTCACAGCCATTTTACACTGCACTTAAGTAACTTATAAGTCACCTATATGTCTAACCTTTACCTGGTAAAGGTTAGGTGCAAAGTTACTTAGTGTGAGGGCACCCTGGCACTAGCCAAGGTGCCCCCACATTGTTCAGAGCCAATTCCCTGAACTTTGTGAGTGCGGGGACACCATTACACGCATGCACTACATATAGGTCACTACCTATGTGTAGCTTCACAATGGTAACTCCGAATATGGCCATGTAACATGTCTATGATCATGGAATTGCCCCCTCTATGCCATCCTGGCATTGTTGGTACAATTCCATGATCCCAGTGGTCTGTAGCACAGACCCTGGTACTGCCAAACTGCCCTTCCTGGGGTTTCACTGCAGCTGCTGCTGCTGCCAACCCCTCAGACAGGCATCTGCCCTCCTGGGGTCCAGCCAGGCCTGGCCCAGGATGGCAGAACAAAGAACTTCCTCTGAGAGAGGGTGTGACACCCTCTCCCTTTGGAAAATGGTGTGAAGGCAGGGGAGGAGTAGCCTCCCCCAGCCTCTGGAAATGCTTTGTTGGGCACAGAGGTGCCCAATTCTGCATAAGCCAGTCTACACCGGTTCAGGGACCCCTTAGCCCCTGCTCTGGCGCGAAACTGGACAAAGGAAAGGGGAGTGACCACTCCCCTGACCTGCACCTCCCCTGGGAGGTGTCCAGAGCTCCTCCAGTGTGCTCCAGACCTCTGCCATCTTGGAAACAGAGGTGCTGCTGGCACACTGGACTGCTCTGAGTGGCCAGTGCCACCAGGTGACGTCAGAGACTCCTGCTGATAGGCTCCTTCAGGTGTTAGTAGCCTATCCTCTCTCCTAGGTAGCCAAACCCTCTTTTCTGGCTATTTAGGGTCTCTGTCTCTGGGGAAACTTCAGATAACGAATGCAAGAGCTCATCCGAGTTCCTCTGCATCTCTCTCTTCACCTTCTGATAAGGAATCGACTGCTGACCGCGCTGGAAGCCTGCAAACCTGCAACATAGTAGCAAAGACGACTACTGCAACTCTGTAACGCTGATCCTGCCGCCTTCTCGACTGTTTTCCTGCTTGTGCATGCTGTGGGGGTAGTCTGTCTCCTCTCTGCACCAGAAGCTCCGAAGAAATCTCCCGTGGGTCGACGGAATCTTCCCCCTGCAACCGCAGGCACCAAAAAGCTGCATTACCGGTCCCTTGGGTCTCCTCTCAGCACAACGAGCGAGGTCCCTCGAATCCAGCGACTCTGTCCAAGTGACCCCCACAGTCCAGTGACTCTTCAGTCCAAGTTAGGTGGAGGTAAGTCCTTGCCTCACCTCGCTGGGCTGCATTGCTGGGAACCGCGACTTTGCAGCTACTCCGGCCCCTGTGCACTTCCGGCGGAAATCCTTTGTGCACAGCCAAGCCTGGGTCCACGGCACTCTAACCTGCATTGCACGACTTTCTAAGTTGGTCTCCGGCGACGAGGGACTCCTTTGTGCAACTTCGGCGAGCACCGTTTCACGCATCCTCGTAGTGCCTGTTTCTGGCACTTCTCCGGGTGCTACCTGCTTCAGAGAGGGCTCCTTGTCTTGCTCGACGTCCCCTCTCTCTGCTGGTCCAATTTGCGACCTCCTGGTCCCTCCTGGGCCTCAGCAGCGTCCAAAAACGCTAACCGCACGATTTGCAGCTAGCAAGGCTTGTTGGCGTTCTTTCGGCGGGAAAATACTTCTGCACGACTCTCCACGGCGAGAGGGATCCGTCCACTAAAGGGGAAGTCTCTAGCCCTTTTCGTTCCTGCAGAAACCTCAGCTTCTTCTGTCCAGTAGAAGCTTCTTTGCACCCGCAGCTGGCATTTCCTGGGCATCTGCCCATCTCCGACTTGCTTGTGACTTTTGGACTTGGTCCCCTTGTTCCACAGGTACCCTAGATTGGAAATCCACAGTTGTTGCATTGCTGGTTTGTGTCTTTCCTGCATTATTCCTCTAACACGACTTCTTTGTCCTTAGGGGAACTTTAGTGCACTTTGCACTCACTTTTCAGGGTCTTGGGGAGGGTTATTTTTCTAACTCTCACTATTTTCTAATAGTCCCAGCGACCCTCTACAAGGTCACATAGGTTTGGGGTCCATTCGTGGTTCGCATTCCACTTTTGGAGTATATGGTTTGTGTTGCCCCTATCCCTATGTTTCCCCATTGCATCCTATTGTAACTATACATTGTTTGCACTGTTTTCTAAGACTATACTGCATATTTTTGCTATTGTGTATATATATCTTGTGTATATTTCCTATCCTCTCACTGAGGGTACACTCTAAGATACTTTGGCATATTGTCATAAAAATAAAGTACCTTTATTTTTAGTATAACTGTGTATTGTGTTTTCTTATGATATTGTGCCTATGACACTAAGTGGTACTGTAGTAGCTTCACACGTCTCCTAGTTCAGCCTAAGCTGCTCTGCTAAGCTACCATTATCTATCAGCCTAAGCTGCTAGACACCCTATACACTAATAAGGGATAACTGGGCCTGGTGCAAGGTGCAAGTACCCCTTGGTACTCACTACAAGCCAGTCCAGCCTCCTACATTCATAAGTGGGTGCTGTGCTACCCTCCACCCATCCTTTTAGTGCTTTGCAACAAGTCCCCATGAAATCCTACCATGACTGGTGAGACCGCTTCTTGCTGCCTCTGAACCTCAACCTGTAGTCTTCAGGGGTGAGACCATACTTTTCTATCAGGGCCTTTCTGATGTGGGGATACCCCAGCCTGTCACTCCCTGGGGCCAGTAGGGCATCCCTTTCCACCTCAGGAATATAGCTCTTGTGGACAGTTCCCCAATCCTTCTCAGGAATCCTGCGCGCAACTAGAGCTTCCTCATACTCCCTCAGCCACTGACGTATGTCGTCCCCCTCCTTGAACCTAGGTACCAAGTCTGTGGGCAGGTAAGGATTGTGCCTAACACTACAATCTATGCTGCCACCACTGGACTCCACCTGCAGTACTGGTGAGGCCAGATTTGTCAGACTGCGCTCTAGAGCGAGTCTTTCCCTGGCAAAGGCCCTTTTTAGCCTCTGCCATTCTCTCCTGGAATAAGGCCTTTTCCACCTCAGCCTGTCTCTCTTCTACAGCCAGCCTGGCTAGCTGCAGCCTCAGGTCCCTCTCTTCCCACCTATCTCTGAGCTCCTCAGGTGACAGGGAATGGGAGGTGGAGCTGCTGCTAGGCAAGGACCCAGTAAGGGACTCCCTATCTATGGGGTCCTCTCTCTCTACTGGTGTCCCTGACCAGTTCATCTTCTCACTCAGGCCCATATTTATACTTTTTTAGCGCCGCATTTGCGCCGCTTTTTGACGCAAAAGTGGTGCAAACTTACAAAATACAATTGTATTTTGTAAGTTTGCTCCGCTTTAGCGTCAAAAAAGTACGTAAATGTGGCGCAAAAAAAGTATAAATATGGGCCGAAGTGTGTTTGAGCAAGACATTAAACTGTTTGAGCTTACTTGCTCTTTCTTTCTCCACATGCAAGCAAGAATGTGTGCCATGCATGGCTGGCAAGAGAACTTCTTAACTACAGGTGTTCTTTCAAAAGAAATCACACTAGTCATGTTAAGCTACTCTTTTCCGGTGCTCATGCGTTGTAAACCAAAGGCATTTTGGCCCAAAAGCGGCGCAAATTTATGAAATACAATTGTGTTTTGTAAGTTTGCGCCGCTTTTGCGTCAAAAAGCGGCGCAAATGCGGCGCTAAAAAAAGTATAAATATGGGCCTCAGTGTCTAACTCTTCATGGTCACTGTCAAGGTCGCCCTCAGAACCATCCCCCCCTTGGGCCTCTTTTTCTGTTGTTATCCAGTCTGCCTCCTCAAAATTGAACAGGGCTCTCCTGAGGACCTCCATGTTGGATTCACCATACATAACAGGTATATCTCTCTCCCTGCAGAATCCCTTTAACTCTTATAGAGTGTTAAGCAACAACTCATCCATGTCAAAGGTAGACTCCATTTTGCTAAGAGCACAACACTAACGTAAAACAACAAGAGTCCAAAGTGCAAGTATGCAACACAGGAGTAAAAATAAAAATGACTAGTTTGAGAGAACAGGAGAATATTTTTTTTTTTTTAAAGAGAATTAAAACATGTAATGGTCTAAGTGCAATTTGTGGTGCAAAAATGAGTCACAAAGGTACTGTGCAAGCGCAAGTCCTATCCTTACCGCCGACAACCACTGTTAGAAATGGGGTTTCTGGTTGGCTAGGTTATGCACCTAAGCCAGGCAGAACCCACCCACTCTAGTCAGGGCAAGGGAGTTACAAGTCCAGGATAACCCCTGCTCATCCTCTTGGTAGCTTGGCACGAGCAGTCAAGCCTAACCTGGAGGCAATGTGTAAAGCGTTTGCACAACACACACAACACATGTGACGCAAGATGTACACCACAAAGTAAACACAACACGGAGCTATGTAAAAATAAACTGTATTGCACAAAACATAATTAGAACAAACATTACACACCAATAATACCCTGCTACCTTAGCAGTTGTCAGAATGTTACACAAGTTACTAATACTCTGCAAGAATAAGTAGTTGTCGGATTAGAACACGTAAGTACTCATATTTCTGCAACATAACCAGTAGTCAGGAATCACAGTAGATATATAAATGCATTTGTCATAAAAATATCATCACTGACCATCTTAGCAACATTATAAAATTATATGGCAAGTTACTGACAAATAGGGGCCTAGAATGCCCATAAAAGGAATATCAGCAACCCTCTATAGCTCATTACCAGAGGAAACAGGAAAACATATTGTCCAATAATGCCCATAGTAGGAACCTTGGGAAATCCTAGGTTTCGCAAAAGAGTAACCGTTTATCTGTGAATAAGGCACTCACGGTGCCAGGAACACTCAACGGGGGCCTCACGCTGATGTTTAGGGTGAAGGGTGGCAACACACACCCCCTCCTGGTTTTATATCAGGACCCTCCTGGGGCTCGTAATCTCTTGGATGGCCCCTCCCAAAGGGGGGAGGACCAAATGCTGAAACCCCACCAAGGGGAAAACAGAGGGACCGGATGGTGCGGGGGCCTCCGATAAGGCTTCTACCCGCCCGTGATCCCCGCTGAGCAAAGGGGGCGAGGAGCCTCCATTGAGGCTTTCCCTCTCCCCAAGCTTTTCCTGCCCTGGGGCCTCCAATGAGGTGTTCACTCGACATGGTGCGCGCACTGCTCCTGAGCTCCTCCTGGGCCACCGTGGTGAAAGCGCACCCAAAGGCGGTGCCGGTCTGTGCCCCGGGGGCGCCCCTGAGAGTGAGCTCGCCCCAGGAGCACGATAGGAGCGCGCTCACTCCTATTCCTTTGCTTTGAGGTTCCCTGGGGGCACAGAGGACAGCGCGGCTCCGGCGCGAGGAAACACACCAACAGCCGGGTCGTGACGGTGATTTATGAGCCCGGGTCACAGCGGTGAGGTCGTTCAGAAGAGCGCGTAGGAGCGCTCCAGGGCCCCGCAGACAGCGCGCTTCAAAGCGCAATGCCCGGGCTGCAACAGTGAATTCGGGCCCTCAATACAACAAAAAGGATTTCACAGAATCAGGGACTAGTCCACACAGCGCTGTCCTCGCGCTTTGGAGGAAAAAGGAGCACTTCTCCCAGCGCTTGAGTAGTAAAGGGGTCAGGGAACAGGGGCTACAGCACCCAGCCCCTGGGGAAAATAAAGGGAGGTACAGGCGGCAGGGCCCAGCAACAGGCCAGCACAAGGAAAATGCGTCAGTGGCAAGTCCTCCTGGTGACCCAGCAGGTCACAGGTCAGCACAACAGCAGCAGTCCATGGCGGTCCCTGGTGAGTCCATTCAGCAGCGTCATGTGTCCAGTTTCAAAGAATGTCTCATGAATGCCCAAATTCTGGGGAAAATTCCCCTGTTCTTATACTCAGTTTACAGTGTCTTTGTCAATGAGGAGGAGACGGGGTTCCAACCAGTTACAACTGGTTCTGGGAGTGCCCCTTCTCTCCTCCAGCACAGGCTCTAAACAGCAGTGGTGGGTAAAGGACCCTATTGTGCGAGTCCAGGGCACAGCCTTTACAAATGCAGTTGTGCCCCGCCTCTCCCTTCTCTCAGCGCAGGAAGACTATACAACATGTAGATGCACCTCTGTGACACCTCCCTGTGTACAGGCTGTCTGAAAAGTATGCACAAAGCCCCAACTGTCAGTCTGCCCAGACGTGGATTGGAGTCAAGCTGCAAATACACCAGAGTCATAAGCACAGATAAATGCGCACTTTCTAGAAGTGGCATTTCTGTAATAGTAATAAAAAATACACCTACACCAGTAAGCAGCATTTCTTATCACTATCACAACCATACCAAACATGCCTACACTACTCCTTATAAATCAGACAATACCCCTTACACATAAGGCAGGGCATTTATAATGCAATCCCATGAGAAGGCAGCACTCACAGCAGTGAGACACCAAGTTAGGCGGTTTGTCACTATCAGGACAGGCCACGCAACCTGGCACATGTCCTGCCTTCTACATACATGGCACCCTGCCCATAGGGCTAGCTGGGCCGTACCTAAGGGGTGACTTACATGTAGTAAAAGGGGAGTTCTGGGCCTGGCATGTAAATTTAGATGCCAGGTCCCTGTGGCAGAAAACTGCACTCACAGGCCCTGCGCTAGCAGTCCTGAGATAGGTTTGAGAGGCTACTTCAGTGAGTGGCGCAAGCAGCGCTGCAGGCCCACTAGCAGCATTAAATTTACAGGCCCTGGGTATAGGGATACCACTTTACAAGGGGCTTATAGGTAAATTAAATATGCCAATTAGGTATAAGCCAATGATACTAATTTTACAAGGGAGAGCACATGCACTTTAGCACTGGTTAGCAGTGAAAATGTGCTCAGAGTCATAACGTCAGTCAACAAAGGTCAGAAAAATAAGGAGGCAAAATGCTAAAAGTCTGGGGAATTACCCTGTAAAAGGGCCAGGTCCAACAATCTCTTTAACTGTTTTTTATCCTATGGAGTTTGTTCTCTTCTTTCACATCTGCATCACTGATTCTTTGCTTAAAGAAGCATTACTGGATCCTGGGTTCTTGCCTGTTTCCATTCTTCTTTTTCTCAAATGGTTTGTCTTTATACTTCTGTCATAATTTCTTCATATGGACAATCTCTTTTAACTTGATCTCTCAGAGCATACACGATTGAAAATGTTTTGCTCTCTCACCAATTCTCTCCTTCATTGTTGTCAAAATACACTTCTGTCCTTTTGCTATTCTTGAGCCTTTGCCTCTATGTATCACTCTATTCTTCTCACTTATCTCTCTACTCTGGTTGTGCTTATTGTTAGTGTTCTTTATATTTATCTGTACTTTCTTTCTTGGTCACATGGAAATGTACTGTCTCTGCCTGTTCGGTTTGGGATCCCCCAAGGTTCTGTTATAGGTCCTTTGTTTTTTTCACTATAAAGGATCGCTTTTTCATTCTATAATTTCTTCATTTGGACTTGATCTCACTTTTACACTGTTGACTCACAATATATACTTCTCTTTTCAATTTTTCTCAGCATCTTTACATCAGTGTGCCTTTGCCTGCCTACAATTGAAACATGGATGTCTTAGACAAGACGGAGAAACTGTTTTTTTGGCAAATCCTTCATCACATCTTTCCATTTATTCTTTCCACCAAACTCAATTTTTTTCTCTTCCTCTGCTTGTAATCGAGTACTTTTTGTAATGTATGCCTTAGCTTCACATCACAGATTTCTGAAGTTGCTAACATTTGTCCATTTCATTTGTATTGTTATCGAATGATTAAACTAGATCTATCTTTTTCTGCCTCTGGTGCCAGAGCATACCAAATGTGGCAAGCTGAGCTTCTCTCTTTATTCATCCTGTGATGTATTTGAGAATCAATCTGTAAAGTCTATAAGGGCTGTGGTCATTGTGGGCCAGTTTGCCACCATAAAAAGAGAGCATTCCTTAACTCTTCCCAAAGGCCTGATAAAAGGTAGCAGTTGCTACCTCATCTGCCTTAGCCACTTTGGCCATTAACCTCTGAAAATTGACTACTATAAGGAATGACGTCTTTGGCATAGCATGTGAAACCGCTGGGTATCCTTGCCTTTCCCAAATCTCGCCAAAGGTGTTGAGTACTCAAATACTTCACAAGAGAAAGAATAGGAAAATAAGGAAGCGAATGAGAAGACACAGGAATGTTTACTGGGATGTTGCACTGTCAAGAATACTCAGAATGGACTGTCATCTCTTAGTAGGGTGGTGTGAGGACTGGTTCAATCACTATTTGTATAGCACAGCTACTCACCTGTGAGGGTCTCAAGGCGCTGGTGGGGAGGGGAAGGGCCTCATCCAAAGAGTCATGTCTTGAGGTGTTCCTGAAAACGGTGAGCAACAGACTTCATCTAAGGTGCAGGGGGAGGTTGTGTCAGCTCTTTGCTGAAGTGTAAGTGAAAGATCATCCTCCGGCTGTGGTTTTGCGGATGCAAGGGTTGTGGGTGGAGTCAGTTCTAAAAAAGCAATGTTGGCTCCTTATTAGGGGCTTTGGGGTGCAGCCCTGCTACATGTGAGGAGCTGCTTACTGTCCCTTGCAAAAACTGCTAACTGAGCACTGCTCATGAGAACACATGTGTTTTTGTGAGCACTGACGGTGCAGGTCAGCGCTCATGTCCTCATTTCTAGGCTCCTGTTGACAGAGAAGGAAGAAGAGAAGGAGGCTGAGGGGGCTGAGCAATGATCCATCTACAAAGTGTTGTTTGAAAGCATACCACTCTGTAGGTGGATGTCTGGACTGCAAACATAAGAGGAAAAGTTCAACTACGATTCCACCAAACAGGCACAAGCCATTTATTAAGAGACATACTCCACATGGCTCAAGAGGAATAGTATATCTGCTCAAAAGTGGCTGTCAGTGCATACATCAGTGCATCTCTCAGGCCAATGAGAAGCCACACAGAGCATCAAAGTTAGGATTGCCAACACTGCACCAGCTTTTTATAGGGCTGTGCTTCCAGTCCTATAGCCGCAAGAGAGTTTGAGATGGTTCTCTTTTAAAACCTGGTCTACCTGATCTGTCTGGCTCCTCATTGGGGACCTGTGTTTCAGAGTGTGTATGCCTAGGTGAGTGTGAGGGAGGGAGTGAAGGAGTGTGAGTGCTTTAGAAGAAGTTTGACAGATGAGCGTGTATGTATGTAAATCAGTGACAACCAGTAAGTATGAGTATGTATGTGATGAGTAACAGTGAGTGGGAGTAAGTATGAGTGAGAATGATTATAAGAGAGAATGTGAGTTACAGTGAGTGAGGGGGAGAGGGTGAATGTGAGAGGGAGTGTGTATGGGTGAGAGTAAGAGAGTGTGAGTGAGTGTTCATGTTTGCATGTGCGCATGCTTTATTGTTGTGAATCTGCCGCTGGCCACAGCAAGCTAAGCATACTCAGTATAATCTTGGGCCCATGCCAGCACCCAAGGTAACATACTGGAGATAATTCTTAGTATAAAGAAGGGAGCCAATGACAAAACACACATACATACAAGAAGTAATTCTTGGCATATGACACTTTTGGAAAAGTGCTGGTGCTTTTATACTGGGAGAAACTCTTAGCTTGGGGAAACCTGTGGTAAAATGCTTGCACTAGGATAGGATATTTGCATAAAGGGGGCACCCAAAGCAAAATGCAAACCCTAAAGTACTGGCAGTAATACTTGTAATAAGACGACAGCTAATTGCAAAAAGCTGGTGCTAGAATACTTGAGGTAATTCTTTGACTTAGAAAGGGCAGCCATGGCACATGGGATAAGAGGGGGATTGAGGGGCGAAGCAAATTCCAATAAAATGCTGGCTCTGAAATGATGGAGATCATTTTGACATACGGGCCACCCTTGACATCTGAGCAGAATCAATGGCTAAATTCTGTATTCATTCGTATTGTATGTAATTCTTGCACGAGGGGATACCCATAACAAAATGCTGGTATTGGAAAAATGAAGTTAATTCTTAAAATATGGTGAACTCACGAGGCAGATTTTGAAAAAAATGTGCTGAACTCTTGGCAAGTATTTTGTCCCGTCACTTTCAAAGATCACCAGTAAAGCAGAAGCTCACAACAGTTCAGGTAAGTTTCAGATATTCACTTAGCCTCAACCTTAGACACATGTATTGTCATTATTTTGTATTAGCTCACATTAGTTAGCTGAAAGGTAAACCCTCCACTACTTGTTTAGAATGGGAATGCAAATATATACTAAACTATTCCTGTCTGTATATTTGATAAGGATATTGATTGTAAAAGTCGTATTTATATAATTGTATAGTCGGGCTGGTGCTTCCTGGTGTCATCTGAGTCACCTAATGTGTAGACTGTAACAATTTATGAAAGTTAGTTAGTTTTTCTGCATTACCAACCATGCTACAGAGATATCATCAATAAAGTCACAGGTATAGCACGCAGTTAAAGGTGTCACAGTAGATCGAATGGTTATTGCGAAGAGGCACTGGACACAGTTCATGGGGAGTCCATTTACATCTCCAACTAGTCATCAAGGCTTGTGTTCCAGCCGGAGGACTACTGGTTCTGGGGGTAGCCTTTTCACTCCCAAATGGCTAGTACCTGTTGGAATTGTCCATTGGTGAGGGCACCCACCTGGGCTGTAGCGCCCACCAATGAAATCACTGGTACTGGAGAAGCTTGTATTTCGGGTTAGGATCCAAATATACAATCAAAATGTGGCTTCTAGATCGGCGGTCATAGGGGATGACTTAAAAGGTCCCAGGATCAGGATGATTACCCTCAAGCGATGGGACTCAGCGAAGGACTTAGGGTATAAAGGAAAACTGTTGCTTCGTTCTTGGGCTAGGTAAAGAGTGGCATGAAAGAATGAAATAATGATTTAATTAACTAATTAATTGATTCATTTATAATATTTAATTAATGTTTTGTTAAGTGCAGTCACCGGAAAACATCTTGGTGTTCGGACTGAAACATTTAGACCAGGTGTCTCCAACCAGTCGATTGTAAGCTACCAGTAGCTCACTGACACCTTCAGAGTAGCTCACAGACTTGCCTTCCCCAGAGGTGTGGTTCTTCTCTGTGGCACCACCATGAGTGCAGAGTTGTCTCTCCCCTGCGAGGTGGGACTGAGAAAGAGGAGATCAGTTTTTGGGGCCCCTGCTGCAGGAGGAGCACAGAGGAGCCCGCTGGCAGTCTTTTGTCCAAGCGTGGACAAAGCACGCATCAGTTGGTGCCCAACGGGGCGCAAACAGGCACCTATGTTCATGGAGTCACCACCGCAAGCTGGGCCGCAAGAGGAAGAGGAGCCAGCTAGCTGCCGAAGACGCATTGAGGCTCCCCTGGACTGGGCCGCTTCTCAGAGAAGAAAGTAGTGGTCCAGGGTGCCCCGGAGTGCTCCGGACCCGCTCTTTAATTTAGAGCAGCTTGCACGTGTGCCTCCTCCTTGTTGGGGCATACTTCATTGAGGGGGCACTTTGCTTGAGATATTGCAGGATGGAAGGACACCTCGACCGAGGTCTCTTTCCCGCTGAGCCCAGAGGTCCCACAATTACGGGCATAAGAGCATAGGAGGTCTAGGGCCTGACATTGTGCCTCTGTGTTGTTCAGCAGCACGTGGAGACTCAGCGGGGCCCCCGCCACTGGAAATTACAGCGGGTGTGTACTCTCGTGCTGGGGACACGACCAGGGCATTCCTGCAGCTCCCAATGATTTATTAGGTCCTTAGTATTTCTACCATGTCCTATATCCTTTATGTTTGCACTGCCCTTTCCCTGACCTGATGTGCATTTCATGGCCCTCTTATCCCACCGGGAAAGCGAGCATATGATGACCTGTCTATGTTTGGGGAGGGTAATGCTTTAGGGCATGGGCAATATGGGAATGCTTATTTTTCTGGTCCTGCCAATCACTTGGATGTGTTTATACCCTCAGTACTTATGTTGTGTGTCATGCTCTGATATGTGACGTCATTTGCCTGGTTGGAACCACAGATATATTTCAGGGATGACATTGCAGGCATTGGGAGGTTGGTTTGGTTTTGACATGGGAATACAGAAATGTATTCTTTCTTTGATTAGCATCCCATGATAATGATTTGACAAGTGCCTGTTTGGCACAATATTACTGATTCATGCCTTTTTGGTCTATGTTTTTCTGCAATACAGTATATTTTTATATAGATTTTTGTGAAGTATCTTTTGTGGTGTATTGGTTGTGTTACTGGGTTGTGTGTGTTGTGCAAACACTTCACACATTGCCTCTGGGATAATCTTAATTGCTCTGGCAAAAGCTACCAAGGGGGTGTACACAGGTTATCTTAGGTGTGTAGCTCCCTTGCTCTGACTAGAGTGGTGGTTACTGCCTGGCTTTGGTGCCTACCCTAGCAAACCAGGAACCCCATTTCTAACAACAGTGTACGTTGCATACTTTCTACCTTACCAGTCTCACATTCTCATGAGCTATCACTCTATATTTATAATTTCTGTATTTCCCTCGATCTTCCATAAACACATCCTTGAATTCTTTACTCTTCCCAGCACACCCCGCAGCTACACATTTATGGGCACATACAGCATACGCAGAGGGAGTTACCCTAGGGTTGGGGATGGGGATGTGTTATGCATCAGTGGTTACAAAGTGGAGCTGCAAGGAGATGTATAGCATTGCATCATAGGACCACAGCTGGGCTAGCAGGCACTTTCAGGCCCCCTTCAAAGGGCCCAGGACAGGGGTGGCACCACTTCAGGGGTAGGAGGTGGGTAGGCCTCACAACAGAGAGTTTCCAGGTGCTGAGTTCAAGGTAGTTTGAGCCTTTTTCTTTCCCTGAGGCTCTGATCAGCAGGCCAGCCAACTGGCCATTGGAGTCACTCTGTTGGTCTTAGGTTGAAGATGCATGTCCAGTTCTGACTCTGGCAGCAGGGCAGCAGAGTAGCAGTTCTTAATGAAGAGCAGCACAACAGTCCTTCTTCTGTAGTATCCACAGGTCCAGAGGTGTACTGAAGAGTTGGGTCTGACGGTCTATTATTTATACCAGATGCCTTTTTTCTGAATTGTCACTTAAAATCTGACTTTGCCATTAAAGAGAGTTTTAAGTTACAATTCTTTGAACATCAACCTCAGCATTCCTACTTGTTCCCAATTGAAAGTTAGCTCTTATTAAATAAAAAAAGTAACCCAGTGTTATCTACGAGAAAGGTAGACCTTGCAGTGGTGAAAAACGAAATTAAACGTTTTTCACTACCAGGACAAGAAAAAGTTAAAAGTATGTGTCCACCACTTTAAGTACTCTGCACCCTCTCCTATGGGTTGGTTAGGCCAGGTGGGACTTATAGGTATTAAAAAGGAAGGTTTAGGCCTGACAAAAGGTTTGTTTTGCCAGGTTGAAATGCCAGCTTAAAACTACACACACAGGCTACAATGGCAGGCTGGGGACATGTTTAGAAGGCTACTTAAGTGGGTGGCACAATCGGTGCTAGAGGCCTACTAGTAGCATTTAAGTTACAGGCCCTGGGTACATGTAGTACCACTTCACTAGGGACATACAAGTAAATTAAATTTGCCAATTAGGTGTAAGACAATTTTACCATGTTTAATGGAGAAAGCACAAACATTTTGGCACTGGTTAGCAGTGGTAAAGTGTGCAGAGTTCTATTGCCAGCAAAAACAAAGTCAGCAAAAACAAGATGATGGAAGGCAAACATTTCAGGGAAATACACATCAAGGATATCAAATCCAACCAGGTGTGTGAGAAATTGGGTCATTGGTTGAGGAGGATGTGAGCCCTTCTCAAACAACAGCCACAATCCTTACTAGGATGAACCACAAAAGGCATTAAATCAACCTGTGTTTAACCTTCTGTTACCTTGGCGCAGAAGCATCCAGGCTTAACTCAGAGACATTGTGTAATTAATTTATTCAGCGCACAAGCAGTAATAATGTAAAAACACAACACAGAAAAATCCCAAACCAATTTAGAAGAATATAGCAAATTGTACAAAAATATTTGACACCAAAACATCAAAAATACATGTTTTTTTAAAGATTAAAGTGAGAACTTGCGCCTAAAAGATCTATGCACCAATTACAGACATCTATTTGTGTGAGACCGGGGCAAAGTCAGAAGTTATGGCTTACCATGATGGAGTGCAGTCCAGATACACAAAGGCCCTCATTATGACATTGGCGGTAAATGCCGCTTACTGCCACGCTGATGGCTGCCAACTTACTGCAGCAGCGACGGAGATCCGTTCACCATCCGTTATGACACAGACACACCAATCCAACATAATACAGTCTCACACACACAAATCCGCCACACCAAAGGTCAGTGATAAAGTGGCGGAATCAAAACCCACATCGTTCCACCAACAGAACAACGCCCACCACATTGTGACCCATGAATCACCACGCGGACATTCAACGGCGGTAAACCATTGGTGGTACATAACGCCATGCTCAAAATGGACACCAAAGTGTATTGGGCCCGGTCTCTGCTTACCTTACGACTTAGAAGAAATTTCAAGAAAAACTGCCTGAAAAGGTAAAGTTCATTGGGTCAAGGCAGATGGAGGTGTTAAAGGAAGAGGCCTCGGCAACAGGAAGCTGTTGGACGAAGTTGACATGAAGATTCCAATAGTTAGACTTAGGGCCTGATGTAGATCTTGATGGTAACAGTCCCGCAATTAGTTTTCCCATCGGAAAACCAATCTGCCACCTAGGCGTCTGCCCGTCTAATTTACTGTTGGCGGAATCATAAGCAAAAGACCACCCAAGTCCAGCCAACTATGCCAGAAATCTCCACCCGGGTCGACGGCGCCATGGAAGATAGTGGCGGGCAGCGGGACTCCAGCCACCCTTCCCACCAAGCAGATTATGATGTGCCTTCCAGCCAAGGCAACTGTGGCGGTGTTATCTCCACACCTGAATTGACAAATTGGAATGGAAATGAGGTAAAAACCTACCTTTTTTCCCATTTACACATCTGTTTTTGACTTGACCTGACAAAACATGACCTGTTGTCGCTGCTGCCACTGGACCACAGAGGACACATGACCCTGCCATTGCCGGACTCGAAGGTAGGGATTCGCATTACTTGTGTACGTTGTGTGGTCACTGCACATGAGCTCAGGACCACTGTAGTGATGTACATGTCACAGTAATTTTATTTAAAATACCTGTCATGTACTTATGTTGGGAAAACATCTGTGTGAGACATAAGTGGAGACACACTGGTACAAGACAGAAATCAATCATATACACAATTGTTATTTCGGTGTCAATGTTCATTGCCAAATGAATTCTGGCACTACAATAACAATACCATCACACTTATCAACTATGCCTCTGTGTGTGCATTGCAAGGGGACCTGTATATGTAATTTTGTGCTTCCAGTTGTGTATGTGATTTAGTACGTGTATGTGTGTGTGTGTGGGGGGGGGTGCATGTGTATGTGTGTGTGTGTGTGTGTGTGTGGTTCAGCCACAATACATCTAAATACGGAGGGCCGAACACCATCAACTTGATGAAGTATTCAGGTCTGCCACTGTGGCAGGTCAGCGGTAATACAGGCAAGATCTAAATCACACCCTTAGTCTCTTCTTTGAAACTTGAAAATCTCTAGCGGGATGAGGCTGCAAGCTGTAGCCAGTCGACAGATCCATGAGGCCGGATATCCCTTCTGTGAAGAGTCACTGAACAGGATTTGTGCCTTTGGAGAAGAATGTACTGGAAACTCTCAGGATTCAGGCTGGCAGATATTGGACCTTGGGCAGATCTATGAGCAGGTAGGTCTTGGTCTCTCGGTTCTCAGAGCACTTTTTGGCAGAACATTTTTTAAGCCCACGTTTTGTATTTGGGCTATCTTGGCACCTTTAGCCCAATTCAAGAATCCAAATCTAGAGAGGCACCATTTGGAGAGTCAGGGCTCACTAATGCAGGGTCCATGTGCACATTCAAGATCTTTGGATCCTTCTCTTTCCCTGAGGCCGTCAGCCAACTAGCCATTGAAGTCACTACGGATTCAGGTGGGTTCAAGATGAAGTGCAGGGCTCAAGCAGCAGGGCAGACCTCTAAGGGTGTAAAGCAGGCTCCAGGAAGCAGTGCAGTCCTTCTTGGTGCAGCAAACCAGCCTTCTGACGTACACAGCAGGCCACAGCAGCAGGCAGTCCTCTAAGAGCCCTTCCGCAAGTCCAGAAAGTAAATTGAGGAGTGGACCTGAGGGTTCCATTTTTATAGCTGACACCTACTTTGAAGTGAGAGAAAATTCTGGAGGCTCTCTCCCCCCACAGAAGTGTCAGGAATTAACTGCCTACCTGCCCTTGCTCCACCCTGCAAGGGCACAAAAGGCTAGCGTGAAGATTTTTCTGTGAGATCAGGGCACAGCTGATTGAAGTGCAAGTGGTGCTGTTCTCAGCTCCTCCCCCATCCTGCCTGAGGTGGCCAATCCAGGCACACCTAATCCCTTTATTGTATGGCTCTCTGGGAGGAATATTCAATGGCCAACTGCCAGGAACAGGCAGGCCTAGTTAGGTGACCCAGGAACAGGTTGCATGCACTGAATCGTTAGACCACAAAAATGTAAACTTTCTAAAAATAATTCAAGCATTCCATTCATCAACTTCTTGTTGTTGCATTTGACGCCCTAAGTAAGACACGTATGCCCAGACATGGATTGCATTCTTACTGTGCCAATGGAACCAAGCTATGACTGGCAGATAAGAGAATTCAGTTCTAGGTTGCTTGTGTCCGGTTCAGGGCCTGGGAGTTTGGGCTGGATCTTTCTCACTGGTGCAGGGTTAAGACTGATTTGCATACAGCTGGGTCCAAACTAAGGTGGCATGGAAGGTGAGAGGTGATGGATTGGGATGTGGGCCAGAGCAATTTCCAGTGGCTGAGATTTATTCAAGCATTTCATCCATCTTGTTATTGTTGCTGCAACTTCCTAAAAGTGGTATTTTTAAAATGTCTTAAAATTCGACTTTACCATTAAAGACGATTTTAAATTATAGTCCCTCAGATACTAAACATGACTTTTCTACCTGATTCCAGTCAAAAGTTAGGACTTATGAAATGTAATAAAGCAACCCAGTGTTTTCCTATGGAAGAGGTGGGCCTGACAGTAATGAAAAACACATTTGTAGGTTTTTCACTACCAGAATATGTAAAAACTAAAAGTGCATGACCAACTTTTCAATTGCAATGAACTCTGCCATATGTGTTGTCCAGGGCCTACCTAGGGGTGACCTATATGAAACAAACAGAGTATTTAAGGCTTGGCGAGGGGATTATTTTGCCAAGTTGAATTGGCAGTTTAGAACTTACAACAAGCTGCAATGGCAGGTCTGAGACATGTTTTAAAGGGATACTTAAGTGGGTGGCACAATAAGTGCTACAGGCCCACTAATAGCATTTAATTTATAGGCTGCTTGTATATTGTATACCACTTTACTCAGAACGTATAAGTAAATTAAATCTCCAAATCAGGTAAAAGCAAATTTTAGAATTTTTTATAGAGTGAGCTCAAGCACTCCAGCATTGGTTAGCAGTTGGAAAGTGCAGAGTCCTAAAACCAACAAAAACAAAGTTAGAAAAATAGTAAAGGTGAAAACAAGAACTTTAGGGCCAGACCACCCTAGGCTGGCACGTCTAACAACATGACTGATGATGGCATATTGGTTGGTGTATGAAGAGGTTTGATGTGAGCATGAGTGAAGGATGACCACCTGTGTAATTTTAGCTTGTAAATTACACATGCTGGCAAAACATTAGAGGGCCAAGAATGCCAAGCAACACCGGAACTCAGTGGCTGATTACCACAAATTCAGAAAAATCAAATAATGAACAAGACTTCACTCATAATGAATAATGTGGATGCTCCCACTTGTCACTGCTGTCTCTAGTCTTTATTTCAGGATTCAAAGAGATCAACAAACGAGAAAGGTAAGTGTCTGTGTTCTCCTCAGATTCCTCCTCATGCTGCCTCTTTTCTCCACTCCTTGCACGCATCCATATATATTCTACATGCCACCATTCAATGCCCAACCTTCTATACACACGTACAAGCTATTCCCGCAGTTATGCCTCAAATTAAAATAAGTACTTTTCTTTCTGCATTTCAGAATGTTTTACTGACGTAGTTAAGGAAATTATTTGAGAACTCATAGAAAATGTGCCCCCTTCCCTAGCTTTCTAGAGCTTTACTTCCATCAAGATGGAGTTCAGGTGTGCAGCACTTTTGTCATGAATACAGAATGTTAGTGCTTAGTTGCTCATTAGAACATTATGGTGAAGCTGCAGTAGATCCATGGAGAATCAACTAACAGGCTGATGTGGCTGTTGGAAGTACATGCTTTGCTCAGAATATCAGGCTGTGCTCTCACTAGGCTGAGAAAGGTAGTGTCAACTTATAGAAAATGTTTTTTCATTTTACCTTTTGGGGCATCTTCCATAATCTCTTTGAGAAAAAAACACAAGAAAAATCAGTTTTCTCTAAAAAATAGTTCATCTGAAAACTCACCAGAATTCCTAGAATGAGTATATTACCACCAATAAATGAGTTATGTTGTGACTAAAATTTTTTATCACCTTCATATGAGCTCGTTTTTATTACCATCTAAACCTGGCATATATTACAATGCATTTCAATGTGAACAGTGTACCCAAGTTCTGTAAGACTGCAACAACATTTAAACTGACTCACAAAAGGCATGCTTTCTCAGTGAAATTTTAACTTTTTTTCCAAATTTATTGTAATTCCAGTCAGTCATGTCACCACGCACATTTGTCTCATCAATAATTTTATTGCAAATGTTGCAGTGACAATATGAAAGATGGCATAGAATATATCATGAATAATATAATATATGGAGTAATTAGCTGTGCACTTTGAAGGTGAAAGTTATAGTTACCCTAGGGTGTGAGTTTTCGTTACTTGAAAGAACTCTAACTATAATTGCTGAATTTCTGTGGTTTTGTACAAGTAAATTCAAAACCTAACTATAACATCAACCTAACCGTAACCTTTGTTTTTTCAGTGAATATACACACATATATATGTATATATCACCTAGTGGCAGTCACCACTAGGTAGTTATAGTAGGGACCTAGTTTCTAAAGAAAAAGCATTTTTTTACTTGCCTATATCTCTACTGCCGGTTGATGAATCTTCACAATATTTTCCACAAAAATACAATACTTACTTCAGCTGCTGTCTGGAAAGTTTTGGGGTGAACCATCAAGCGAGGAGCAAGAAAAAGCGAGGGTCCCAAAATGCATTTTCCCCATGCATTTTTCCATAGGGATTCTGAACAAGAATAGTGACCGAACCGCTGAAAGGAATAACACCATATGTGGCAGAAAGCTAGCTCTTGGTCCAGAAAGAACCCTTTTTTTTATTTGGTGTAAATCTGTTCAGTAGTTTTAGGAGATACGGAAGAAAATTCAAATTTGTATATATATGGATGCAGTGGCTCTGCGAATCCTCAGGAACTCATTCTGCAATCTGATTAGCTGCCAGCATTTCAACAAGCAAGTGTTGGCAGCCTTGGGACTTGGCTTCAGCCGAGACACAGAAAAAAAAGAAAAGGGGCCAGGTAGGGACATGCTGACCCCTTAGCTCTGGTGCCGGAGACCCAGAGGGACACTCCCCTCCCCCCCCCAGGGCAAAAAAGCATTGCCATGAATGTGCGACAGGGTCATGAATCTGCAGCAAAAATGAAAAAAAAAACCTAAGCACGGGCTTCCATGCTTGTTTTAATAAAGCCCCCACCCAGATCCATATGAAAAATAAAGGAGGGGCGTATGGGGCCCCCTCCTAGGGCTTATTTATGCCCCGGGGACCGCCACCTCCCCAGGGCTAAAGAAAGAATATGTGCGGGAGCCGTTTGCCCCCCACAGCCCCAGTGACTTCCAACTCCCCAAGGCTTAACACATAATGAATGCGGGGGCCACATGGCCCTTCCCGCAGCCCCAGGGACCACTACCTCCCCGGAACTAAAGAAAGAATCCATGCCGGGGGGCTGCACCCCCGGGAACCGCTACCTCCTTAGGGCTAAACAAGTAATAAATGTGGCGGGCCTGTGCAGCCACCTCCCTGGGACTATTCATGTAAATTAAGGGGGGCCCAGGGGACCGCAAGCTCCCACGCGGCCTTCTCCACAAAAAATTTGTTTAAGGCTAGGCTCCAGGGGATGGAGTCCATGGGACCAAAATCAGCCCATGGAGAAGGGCCGCAGGCCGCCCTCCCCTAAAAAAAATTTTTTTATGGCTGGACCCCAGGAGATCCGCACCCTGGGGCTGACATTGGGGGTGGAGATCTGTTTGCCACTTTCATTGATCTCCGTGTGGCCTTCAACTTAGTTCCAAGAGGGCACACTTCGAGAGATCGGGGTCCCGCCAGAACTTTTAGGGCTGGTCATACACCTTCATGTGGTGAATTTTGCAAGGATTAGGTATGGTGATAAGAGTGAGCTAACTGATCCAGTAAGTGTTGATAGGGGGTCCACCAGGGCTGTGTCTGGCGCCCATACTCTTCCTATTATATATCAACAATAGTGTCAATTATTTGCTTAGCTGTGTCAATGATTCAACCACATTAGCTGGACAAAATAATCTGTGGTCGTTTTATGCTGATGACACCCTTTTACTACCTAAAACTAGGGGGGGTTCCAGAATTTAATGTCCAGCTTCTGTGCTTTCTGCAAGGATTTCGGGTTGGAGGTCAATGCAGACAAAGCTGATGATTTATACCAAGACGAGGAAATAAAATGGTAAGGTTACTGTGAATAATGAGAGCCTAGAAAGGGTAACCAAATTTGATTATCTGGGTGTCAGAGTAGCAGACTCGGGTTCATGGGGCACGCAAATAACCAAGAGTGTGCATGTCATCAACTACAGAGATGGTGCTAATGTCAGGATGGCCCAAAAAGCACAGTACTTTCCAGTTAATCTTGCAATTGATATATATGAAATGCAGGTGAGGGGCGCAGCCTTAGTTGCGGCTGGGCTATGGGAGCAAAACACCTGAGTATTCTTTGTGTAAAGTAAAACAACTTCCTCAGGAATATTACTGGAATGGGGAGAGCTGCCCTCTTGCTGCCCCTTAGAATTTGCCCTGGCATCCACCCTATAACAGATATTTACTGCTCTTTGTGGTCCTCCTATAGAGGGTGGAAAAATGGTAAATTCTGTGAAGTAGCAGAGAAAACAGATGAGCCCTAGATATGCTTTCGCGAGGCATAAGTGGATTGTCCCTTTGTGCAAAAATCTATGTATAACTGATCGAGTTACTTCTTTGGGAATTTGTAAGAGTGACTCTTCACTAACGACTGCAGTAGCTGTTTCTAAAGTTTTATTTTCAGCTTGGATTATTAGGCAGAAAGAACTCTGGTCAATACATTGAAAATGTTTGTTGCTTACAAGTTTTAAAATGATAAGCTGTTGCAAGGTAACAGTATGGGAAGTTTTATATGTATTTTTTTATTTTTAAATGTTTTTAGCTTTGCATGTTTTAGTTCATAATATTTCGGAAGTTTAATTTGTTTTATATAATTGTGGGATTATTGCTATTTGAATGGTTTTCACTGTTATGTACGATAATTAAAGTACTTATTTTGAGCAGTCAATAAACCTGAACTTGAATGGATGAAGATCTGAAGGAATGGGTCTCTGATCACCCTAGAATCACATATAATAAAACAGCCTCATTGTGCGACATTTTGGTTCAAAGTTATCTCCCTATGGGAGAAATGGACACTAATAAGTGGCTCAGGAAATCAGGCTTCTTTAGATACCTGAAATGTAAAGCTTGCCAGTATAGCTACAACACAACCTGGTTCAAAAGCTGGGATGGCAGAATCATGTTGATCAAAGAAAGGATTTAGTGTGAAACAACACTTGTAATCTATATGCTGGCGTGCGATTGTGGCAAGAGTTACATTGGCAGCACAGTTAACAAGTTAAAAATACATATACTCCAACATCTCAGAGCAATCTCTAACAGGGATAATACTTATGCCATGGCTAAGCACATCTGGGATGAGCATGGGGGTGCTAAAACTGTTCGTGTTTTATGGCATTCCGCATATAAGTGCTAAACTGCGAGGAGGAGATTGGGAATTAGCGCTGAGGAGAGCAGAATCAAAACAGATAATCACTATTAGAACTGAAATACCTTGGGGACTGAATTCTGATGCTGAGATGCATATTCATTTGTCATGTGTTAACTGAGCTAAGAATGGCTGTGCTCTGTAATCTTTTGTAGATGGAATGATGCCCCCTCTTTTTGGCATATTATGGGTCTGAGCGGGCAAGGAGTCTCCTTTAAGTCTGGACTGTATGAGTATGGATCCACCCTAGCATGGTAGTGGTGCAGTTTGAATATTTCCTCCTGGAGGGTTGGGGTATTTAAAAAAATGTAGGGGCATATTTACAAGCCCCTAGCACCACCAGAGTGTCACTTTCAGTGATGCTCCGGTGGCGCTGTGCCGATTTCCACATTTACAAGGCGGCGCTAAGCCACTTTGCATGGCTTAATGCAGCCTCGTAAATATGCCCCCCCCCCTGCAGTTTTCCGTGGCAGAGGGGTGTGCACTGGGTGTTGCTTTGGGCATTTCCATGCAACACCCATTGCTTTTGACACTGCCCCAGATTTATGAGAAATCGCAATGAATACTTTCATTTCTCCTCGTTTTTGCATTTTCTACGTGTGCTGCATTCTGCAGCACACATAGAAAAGGCAAAACACCATCAATGATTGTGTATGTGCAGGAAGGTGTCCCTTACTGCACATAAACAATCATTAAATAATGATGATTTGCTACTTCTATGTGTGCTGCATTCTTCAGCACACATAGAAGTAACAAATCGCCATTAATGATTGTTTATGTGCACATAAGCAATCATTCCCTGCAACGCAGGCACATTTGCACTATTGTGCAAGGGTGCCTGCGTGGGCTCTAGGCAGCTACTTTTAGTGCCAGCGCAGGGAGAGAGGACAGAAATGCACTGTATCTTGTAGGTACCGCACATTTCTGCCCTTTCCCGGTGGCGCAGGGCAGCGCAGCAAGACACTTGCTGCACCGCCCTTTGCCACGGGGCCTTGTAAATAAGCCCCTTAATCTTTAATGGGAAATCTAGCATAGGTTGGGTCTCTCTTGTTGGTCTAGATTCCTCTAATCTGCATGCCTATTGCTCTGTGTTTCTTTATCTATTGGGTGATCTCTCATGTGGGC